>NC_140223.1:29956343-30058843 GCF_951802725.1 Rutilus rutilus
TTCATATTCTTGTCTGCACTGCAGGGCCGTTATTGATGGACAGGCTGAAGTTTTCACTGCCACTGTTCCACGGGGCTTTGGGAAAGAATGAGGGATTTGTTGTATTTGTGAATGTGGAAGTGGAGAAGGGGTGAAATTCATTTTCGTCACATGCTTTGGTGCAACTGACCATTTATAGCTGGGCTGTTAATCAATCTCAGGCTAAGAGAGCGAAAATAATGGTGACTACACACACACACACACACACACACACACACACGCACACAAGGGTCTTCAGGATGCCCACACCCCCCTATGTCCATAAGATTTTACAGGGTGGAACTGTATATGACCCTCAGGAGTTGGTAATAAACGTGAGGCCTAGTGGTCTCATAATAATGCGATTGTGACAGAATATTCTCCTCTACAAATATTGTAAAACAAGAACAAGAGTCTTTTATTTGATGTGGTTTTGTTTAGATGTCTGAATTGAAAGCTTGTATTTTGTAATTCACATTTAAAGTCTCGTAGTAGGACCAACTCTGAACTTCTCTAGTTCTAAATTGTCCAAGTTGAGGCCCATTAGATACAAGTGGTATTTTGAACATTACCCTTTATAATTTTCTGCAAAGTTAAGCACAAATATGTGTGTATAATGACACCGCTGAGTGCTGTATATTTATATGAGAATACCCTCAAGTTTGAGAGTTCAAGCTGCTGTTCTATTATGTAAAACTACACACACAAAGACAGTTGTCGTGACCTCAAAGGCATCTATGGACCTCATTTTGAATGAATGAAGTCAAATAAGAAGCATTATAATTAGAATAGGATTCGACGCACAAGAAGCATTGGGTTGTGGGACTTGTTTTAATGAATATGTCAGTTTTGGATGACTCTTTGAAATTGATAGTTGAAGCACTATGAACATTAGAAGTAGCTTGTAGCATGTAACTTCATCAACATTACTTGCTCTGTAGATTTTGAAAAATAAGGGTAAATTTACATGACAACAATGTACTAAAAACTAACATGTTGACAATGTTGTCAAAACCTAAAAACGCTGTATTACTCATGCCAGGCCAGTAGTTGGCGACGTCATTTTGTAAAGAAACTCTACACGGCTATAGACTGAGCATGTGCATGACGTCACCGTTTTCACAAATTCACGTTTTTGTAGTTTAAACAGAGACGACAACGGTATTTTCAAAAACTTGCATTTTCATATGGTGCGTACATATGGTGACGCAAAAGTGTGTGAAATTCGATGTAGTATGCACTCTAGGCGGCTAGGTGGCAATGTGAAGCACTGCCACACAACAGCACCAAGTCCGCGCGCCTGCGTACAACCTTCCTTCTACTTCTCTCCCTAGTAGACTTTTGCGTTTTTACCCTTTAGACGGGAATGCGACAGTGGAGCGTTTTTAAAGCAGAACTTGGTCACTTTTTTAACTTAATAAAACTGTCTAGAAATCATTTGGATGGTTAAACAACCTGTTCTGGTGATATTGGTGACTTTCCCCGCTCCCCCCAGCGTTCCCAGGTGGAAAACCAACCTTGCAACTTGGGGACTACCGTCCCGGCAAGATAGAAATTGGAAGTCTCGTGAGAAGCGAGAACGAGAACGAGCGCGAGCGCGAAACACGAATTGCTTTACGGCAATTCGACATAAACACACACGCATGTACTGTATGATGTATTACCCACCTCGGTAGACATAGCTCCACATGATACAGTTGGCTTGCTCCGATCATAACAAACGCACATGAGCAGCGGTAGAGAGGGGGAGGAGCCCGCCGCAAGTGAGTTTTTTACGACAGTGTTGTGAAATATACGCCCCACAGCTGTAGGGGGAGCTCGTGGGGAAAACATGCGACAACAAAAGGGAAAATCAGTGACTAGAGTGACTAGAGTTCACTAGAGTTGCCGAGTTCTGCTTTAAGATTTCCACTCTGGAGGGTGGTTTCACTTTTTTTGCGGTTTTAAGCCCCAAAAACGCCGTCGCCGTCTAAACGAAAGGCACATCTGATAAAATATTTTTACGTTTTCACCCGCGAGCGTTCTCGTGTAAACAGGGCCTAAAACACACAAAAAGTTTTCCGTTTTTCAAAATGGTGTCGCATGAACGTCTTAAGGCCTGTTCACACCGGGACGAATTTCGCGCGCGATATTCGCCGACGTTTAACGCCTCGTGACTAAACAAAGGGCGCCAATGTGAGTGTGCACACCGGCGCGAAAAACGGCACGCGTAAAAGCGTCATTTTTAAAAAAACGCCTCGGGTTCGTTTTTTTGGTTTGACGCACCGCGTCAAAAACTATCCGACCAGTGAGATTGGCGCTTTTGCTCACGTGTCTGGAGCTTCTAAAGTTACAGTAAAACACAACTTGGGGGCGCTCAAACACAAACGGTCTTGCCGTGCACACGTACGTAACGGCGAAGAAGATATACACCAAGTAGCGTCTACACTGCCGGGAAGAAATAAGACGAGGAAGATGCAAGGCAAGATGAGTGTAGAGCTGCTGGTCTCGTTGGTGTCGGAACATAAAGAACTATATGACAAACGCGACAGCGACTACAAAAATCTTGATAAAAGAGAATTATATGGAGTGGTTTCTGTTTTACATTAAGCGCCATCTAATGTCAGGGAATGAACTTGCATGTTCACTCGGCTCATCGTCAGCGAAAATCGCTTGGGTGTGAACACAAAAAACGCGTTGAAAAACGCTGGCGAATAACGCGCTCCGATATTCGTCCCGGTGTGTAGGGCCCTTTAGTCTCAGTCTTTTTCTCTAGTCCCCCGGTTTAAAAAACAGAATCATTTGATTAATAGAGCCACATACTCTTGCTGTGAGAGTGTATGTATGTATTTGTTTGTGTATGCGGTGCGTATGACTTCAATTTCTCCATGTCACCCACTTTCTCCCACATCCATCTTGCCGCCTGCGGATGAAGCATCCACAACATCATCTGAGTCTCTAATTTAAACCTCTCGGGAAGACACATATGGGTATTTTTCAAAAACACGTCCTCATCCGCATGTTTTCACACCCAGCAAGCCGCCAGATTTTTCCCCCGGCCACCGTTCTGTATGGTGCTGTTGCCGTAGCAACACCGTTCGTGTTTAAAGAGAGTCATATATTTACTTAATGTTGCCCTCATATCTTCAGCATGTCCATTAGTCTTTCTGAGGGCAACAGACTCAGAATTTACTACCTCCCTCACTGGGGACTAACAATTTGTAAATGACTTCTTTCTTTTCCCTCTGCAGTTTTGCTCTCTTTTTTGCAGTTTTAAAATTAAAATTGGTGTTTTGTAGCTGTTAGCTTTGAGGTCATCTATATGCTAGTGTACTCAACATTTACTTTTAGCAGATATACACATTCAAAATGTAAAGTCTTTCAGGGGAAAAAGGACCAAAAATATTGATGACTCTGAACTCAATCATTTTGTCCAATCTAATGCTCTCTAGAATCAGAATGTGCCTCCCCCTAATTCCATAGTTGTCAAGTCACCTTTATTTATATAGTGCTTTATACAATACAGATTGTTTCAAATCAGCTTTACAGTGAAAACAGAAAAATGATACATTTCGGCTGGTGTTCAGCTGAAGCAAATTCAGTGTTGATTCAGTTCCTTTGTAAAGATCATCAATTATTAAAATTAGTTCATTTCATCCATAAATCAGTTGTGCCCCAAATAACACACTATACATAATGCACTCAACTCTCTTGTGTATGAATTTTAGAAGTTTATTTTGTCATCCACCATCAGAGCCTGAAATGTCCAATATATACAAATGCAAAATTGTATTGTATTTGAAGTGCACATCTTGGATTTTTTTAGTGTGAACATACTATAAAATGGCATGACATAGTGCACAAGTATTGAAAATGGGATCGATTTATTTTCTTTCCTAGTAGCAAATGTGGAAGCTTCCCAGTAAGTAATAGCTGTCATTTCACCATCTAGGTTAACTATAGACCCCATATAGTCCAGCTGAGTAACCCAATTCTAGCCAAAATAACCTTAAATTTGGTTACATATATTTTTTGCCAAAATAACTTACAAGGTGTTTGGTTTCATTTCTTTGAGATGTTCTATGCATTGCCTGTGCGTCTATTCTTGGGCTATGGTTAGACATCTCTTAAATTGTCACTGACAGCCCAAATTTCGGCTCATTGTGGGAGAGCAGTTTGGTTCTGTTGTGTCAATGACAATAATTTCCTGCCCTGCTGTATTTTTTCTTTCATTTAAAAAGCATCAAAACCCAGAATGCAGGTTTACAACAAATTACAAAGAATAGTGAAATACGTAGTTTTATAGAAAATGATGGGAGCCTGGTACCAAATTGGAGATTAACAAGCATGATGCTCCCTAAACATCTCTGGTTTTCTCAATAACACTCCTCATTTGTATCTGCCCCAAATCTTGCATCATAGCATCAAGGCATTAGCCGATTCCTGTCATTATGGTTGCCGATAAGGCTGCTTTTTAGGGCATGATTATATCCTCGGGAAAAAATGCTGGCGGCTTCTCCTTTACCACTGCAAACTAATCAGCCCCCCAAAAATTACTTATTGATCTCTGGTTGCAGTGTGCGGAGAGGGATTTAGAGTGGCTGGGTCATGGCAGGAGCCCTGTGTGTGTGTGTGTGTGTGTGTGTGTGTGTGTGTGTGTGTGTGTGTGTGTGTGGGTTTATACCAGACTGTTTGAATATAGACAGACCTTTTATGTCATAGGATCACCGAATATGAATCAATTTTAGACAAAACTCCTTTTAATAGCCATTTACCCCGGAATAATCATCATAACATGACAAGCTATTTAGGACAAACCAAATTGAGAATCCACTTGGTGCTAATATCAATTTTCACAAGAGTACATCGGGGCATCGGAATGGATTTTTCAGACATTACATTGTGGCTAGATTTCCAAATAACTGAATATTTATATTGCCAATGGAGAAAAACCAGAGAACTGTGGAAAACTTAATGAACAGCCTCCAGGCCACAGATCAATACAGTCATTACATTTATGTGTACAAGTAGCTTGTTATTTTGATTTAAGATGCTGGTTTATTTACATGTACATATTTTATTTGTTCATGCAACAAGCATGAGGCTGGTTTTGAGGGCATGTTACAGTATGTGCAGACAGTGTTTGGGTCCGTACTGTCTCTGTGTCAGGGCTCATTGATCCAGACTGTGGGAGATGAATGGATTAATTACAGGCATAGTGAGCTGTGGGACTACAGGCAGCCAGGCAGGAGACGTATTCCGAGGGGCCGGGACGGAGAAAAGCCGTTACGGGCAAATTGAACACTGTTAATGAATGTAGTGTTGCCTGTGGCTCCATCGCTGGTCCCTGGGTGTGAAAACTGGGCCACACATTCCTCTGCCGCCCCCTGGGATCAGGAATGAAGGATAGGTGATGGCCCAGAGGTCTCCTTCCAATACTATACATTTAAAAAAAAAAAGAAGCATAACCAGAAATATCAAAAGATTTGTTTTAGTTACAGTTAGGTTTATTCACCAAATGTACAATGGTTTTCTTTGAAGTACCATGGAATGCCATATAACATCACGTTTGTTTTCAATTACATTGTTAAATCAGTTATTTTAACAGACATTTTATGCTTAAATGGTAAGTTCAACCAACAATGAAAATAAGTAATCAATTACTCACCCTTGTGTCATTCCAAACCCAACTTTTGTTAATCTTCGAAACATAAATGAAGATATTTTCAGGAAATCTTAGAGATTTCTGTCCCTCCATTGACAGGTATGCAACTACCATTTTGGATGCTTCAAAAAGTTCATAGAGATAGCATAAAACTAAACCATATGAAATTATAGTAGTAATTTAGTACAAATTCTTCATATGATGAACAGATTTAATTTAGGCTTTTATTCACATATAAACATTGATCATTGAACATAAACAGAAGCTAAAATTTTCTTGCTTGACGTGCGAGAAAAAAACTCATTGCTTCAAATATACTGTGTAACACACGAGAATGAACCTCATTGGTTCTCGCTGAAGCTCAAACGTGCTGCGTAACACAAGAATGAACCTCATTGGTTCTCGCTGAAGCTCAAACGTGCTGCGTAACACAAGAATGAACCTCAGCTCAAACGTGCTGCGTAACACGAGAATGAACCTCATTGGTTCTTGCAAAAGCTCAAACGTGCTGCGTAACACGAGAATGAAACTCATTGGTTCTTGCTGAAGCTCAAACATGCTGCGTAACACAAGAATGAACCTCAGCTCAAACGTGCTGCGTAACACAAGAATGAACCTCATTGGTTCTCGCTGAAGCTCAAACGTGCTGCGTAACACAAGAATGAACCTCAGCTCAAACGTGCTGCGTAACACAAGAATGAAACTCATTGGTTCTCGCTGAAGCTCAAACATGCTGCGTAACACAAGAATGAACCTCAGCTCAAACGTGCTGCGTAACACAAGAATGAACCTCATTGGTTCTCGCTGAAGCTCAAACGTGCTGCGTAACACAAGAATGAACCTCATTGGTTCTCGCTGAAGCTCAAACGTGCTGCGTAACACAAGAATGAACCTCATTGGTTCTCGCTGAAGCTCAAACGTGCTGCGTAACACAAGAATGAACCTCATTGGTTCTCGCTGAAGCTCAAACATGCTGCGTAACACAAGAATGAACCTCAGCTCAAACGTGCTGCGTAACACGAGAATGAAACTCATTGGTTCTCGCTGAAGCTCAAACGTGCTGCGTAACATGAGAATGAACCTCATTGGTTCTTGCTGAAGCTCAAACATGCTGCGTAACACAAGAATGAACCTCATTGGTTCTCGCTGAAGCTCAAACATGCTGCGTAACACAAGAATGAACCTCAGCTCAAACGTGCTGCGTAACACGAGAATGAAACTCATTGGTTCTCGCTGAAGCTCAAACGTGCTGCGTAACACAAGAATGAACCTCATTGGTTCTTGCTGAAGCTCAAATGTGCTGCGTAACACGAGAATGAACCTCATTGGTTCTTGCTGAAGCTCAAACGTGCTGCGTAACACAAGAATGAACCTCATTGGTTCTTGCTGAAGCTCAAACGTTCTGCGTAACACGAGAATTAACCTCATTGGTTCTTGCTGAAGCTCAAACGTGCTGCGTAACACAAGAATGAACCTCATTGGTTCTCGCTGAAGCTCAAACGTGCTGCGAAACACAAGAATAAACCTCATTGGTTCTCGCTGAAGCTCAAATGTGCTGCGTAACACAAGAATGAACCTCATTGGTTCTCGCTGAAGCTCAAACATGCTGCGTAACACAAGAATGAACCTCATTGGTTCTCGCTGAAGCTCAAACATGCTGCGTAACACAAGAATGAACCTCAGCTCAAACGTGCTGCGTAACACGAGAATGAAACTCATTGGCTCTTGCTGAAGCTCAAACGCACTATGGAGTTAATATTGTGCCATAATTAAACAATCAAAACCAGTATTTTGCAAACAAACTCGATCTGCTTTGCAAAGACTCGACTCGCAAACAAGAAAGCAATGTGCAAGTACAAAGGTCAATTTGAGCGAAAATGCAGTGGAGTAACACATATGCATTGTGTTTTGCAAATAGAAATAAATGAGCCTAGATCATATTTCACAAACAAATACAAACCATCCTACAAATTGAATGTAACCTTTGAACAAATACCAAATCTAGTGCATACAAATGCATATCTGTCTGTTATGATTGTGTGACACGTGACATTTTATGAGATTTCTCGGCTCGATTTTCTCACAAATGTGTCCAGGCAGATTTTCTCACAAAGGCAGTTGAGCAACTTCCTCTTCTAAAACAGTAGATGGCGCTAAGATAGGGGATTAATTTAGCACTATAGTCTCCCGGGAGAAGCACTGATTTGAAATTTGCCTTTGCCTACAGCTGAGGAAAATGACCGGTGAACAGGTGTGTTTCTGTCTTACTTTATCTATAATTAACCTTTTTAAGGTTTTCTTTTGCAAAATGTTATTACATATCTGGACAGAAATCCACATTAGCACTTAGTAGCAATTCACTCTCTCTAGGAAGCTGAAAGCTCTGCCATTATATGTGTAAAACGTGTCTTTGGACTAATCCGCTCAATTCATATGGATTACTTTTACGATCTCTTTATGAACTTTTTGAAGCGTCAAAGTGGTAGTTGTGTGGACAGTCAATGGAGAGACAGAAATCTCAGATTTTATTTAAAATATCTTCATTTGTGTTTCAAAGATGAACAAAAGTCCTTACAGGTATGGAACGACATGAGGGTGATTAAATGATGACGATTTGCAAAATGATTTACATTTTTGGGTGAACTAACCCTTATAGCAACTCAGAAATGTGTAATACAACAGCATAAGTGATTCATTGTGATGTCACTAAGTGGAGCTGAAATGAAAGTGAGATATGAGACAACAGAGAAAGAAAAGTACTTTCTTCTTCATGTTGTTACCATAATGAATTGTATTAGGCAAACCTCTCATTTGTTAGTGTAAACCCTATACATTTTGAAATAATACATTTCCAGTGACTCAATGCATTTAAATGACCTTTAAATATGCAATATGAACCCGCTCTCTAACTTGAGACTGGAAGCTAAAATGGTGAACTGACTTGTTTTTGTTCAGATCACCCATTGCCGGTTTACATCTCATGTAAAATTAATGCAATCAGATAAATTAAAATAATCTGCATTTATAACCATATTCTGATAAACCTGAACTGAATGGAATAGTTCCTGTGATATCCATTTTGATGTTTTTATAATATCCATGTTTTTATAGTGTTGCATTCAGCTTGTGTCTTTGCTGCAGATTTACTCAGAACAGCATAATAAAGGACACGGCTTGGACAGGGAAGAAATGTGTGCCAGAACCTATTAAACCAACCTCGATCTAGCTTCCATAAAAAAAAGAAAGAAATGCACAATGAATAATTGAGTTCCAATGAGTTGTGGGCCTTCTGTTTATCCAATCACGGCACATTAAAAATGAATGATTAATCAATTATTGCTGGTGGGGATTCTAGGTTCTATCAAAGTGGCTGCCCTTTTCTTTATCCATCCATCGTCATAGCTTAGCTTTGGTTACTGTGTGTAACTTAATACAAGTTTAGCTATTAAAGACCCTATGGATTAAAATATAGTTTGTTAGCTTAGAAGGTCATACACATGCTGTTTATATAGGCTAGCATACTGGTGTTCTGTGTATTGAGAATATACAATTCACACATATTTGGTCCAATAAAATGCTTTCTAGAATAATACATTATAAACCACCTGCCTCTGACTAGCAATAGCAAGTGGAAAATCAAGGTTTGATAGATAGATAGATAGATAGATAGATATATAGATAGATAGATAGATAGATAGATAGATAGATAGATAGATAGATAGATAGATAGATAGATAGATAGATAGATAGATAGATAGATAGATAGATAGATGGATGGATGGATGGATGGATGGATGGACGGATGGAAAGAAGGAACTGCTGGAATTTTGTCTGAACAGGGAACATAAGCCACAAAAACACCCCCCACCCCCCCACCCCCCCAAGCCGATTCCAGTCATTACTAGACACATACACAGATCCAATCCCGATCCCAGACAGCCATACCGTCCTAATATATCAGCTCTATTGATTTCCCTGCAAACAAATAAGACTGTTTTTTGGAGCAGTGGAATATGCGAGTGCACTCAGGAGGTCATGAAATCATCATAGCGACCTTGGGTTAATCGACTCCTTTCACTTCATGCACATTTTATTTTATTTATTTAGTGCCATTTATAAAAAAAATATATAAAAAAACTGGCTTGGTTTTCTAATAAAAAAAAAGTGTGCTATCAGTGACATTCCATCTTCAGAGCCATAGGAGGTCCATATTTTAATTCATTCTCTTTTTCCTTCTATATTGCGATACCTAGTTCTAGACTCCAACCTTGTACTGCTGGACAGCGATAGCTGCTGTATCCACCATCTGATCCCTGTTTCATTCTCTATCAGGAGGTCAGCACTGCCTTCGTTCTCGGTGTGTGTGTGTGTGTGTGTGTGTGTGTACTCGGTGTGAGGGAGGTGAAAGCTCTGTTTGTTGACATAGAAGATGATGTGATCTGGAATTTCCTGGAACTGTATGAACCATTGTCAGTATCAGTCACCTCTTCACCTACAGTGGGTTTGCTTCTTTTATTAACTGAGCTATTGAAAAGAGATGAAAAGAGAAAACTAAAAAGGAGGCATGTTTTATAAATTGAAAGATTCACCATTTTAATTGAAATGTTATGTAACTTGAATTATTTTGTCAATGTTATTTGGTGTACACTCTGACAGAACACAATTTGAAGGGAAAAATAAAGACAAAAGTAATTGTGAGTATGGTCATTTTTTAAAATTATACATTGATGATTTTTCAATGTAACTAGGTATAACTACATCTGTCTTATTCACTTAACTTGTTTACAGATAGATTGATAGATAGTTGACTCTTGCTTGATGCTAGTGTGTTTTTGCGTAACAATTACAGTAAAATTATTATTCTAATTTAAGTGAAATAAATTTGAAAGTAAAATATAAAACCACTGCTAGAGAAACGCATTTGTGACTCAAAAACCTTCTAGTTACTGAGATAAAGCCTTCGTGACAACTAGTCCCCGTCATGCTAACAGAAAAGGAACATTTAGCACAAATGTGTTTTTAATTGTACCATATGTACTCGAACCAAATCATCCTTTTGCTTTTGCCTTTGCCAGCACTAAAATCTGTTTCTATTTCTAGCACAATTCCTGAAAACGGAAGCTTTCTAATGGTGTCTTTAGATTGCTGTTGCGATCAGCCATCAGGATTCACAGGGGGTTCCGTCAGAGCCTGTGGTTGTAAATCGTTCACTTTAAGTACTAATCCTGCCAGGGATTGTGCTTGAAGTAGTCGAAGTAATGTATGGAAACAAATTCAGCTTGTTCTAATAATCACAGCTTCAATTGCACATTACTCCACACACTAACCCGATTAGCGCTGACATGCGCGCTATCAGGACAATAAATGCACTCTGCTTTGATTACAGCCGTCTTGCTTTGTGATTAGTCTTGATCTCTGTCACAATTGTGAACTGTTTCGTCTTAAATGCTGTTTTATCCTTCAGTGATGTGTGAAGAGAGTTATAGAGAATGTTGCACATTGATTCTGGAGGCTTTAGCAGATGCTGATTTTTAAATGTGAGAATAATAGATGTAGAATGATAGGAATTAGTGTAGTTTTTCTCAAATTTTCTGTCTCGTTATTTCAGGGTTGGTGTTTGTAGACATCTGCTTTGTTTGATACTTGCTTTGCATCTTTAAAGTTCCTCTTGTCTTTGGTATTTCCCCATGTTTGAGCTGCTACAACCAGAGTTTCAGGTTTGATCCCTACTAGTTCCTTCCTAGTTCCAAAGCACCCAATCTCATGTCGCCCCATGGAGAATGTCCCTGCAATTAGTGTGCTATAAAATGCTTTGGATAAAAAAGCATTAGCTAAATGGCAAGCAATTAAAGTCCATCCTTTAGCAACGATTTAATGGTTGGGCGTTATTGAGTGTGACAAAACATGTTTTGTGAAGACAATGTTTTAGTCTACATGAAAGTGAAGAGCAGCTTTTGGGGTTGAAAATCTTAGCAACCACATAGCAATTGAAAACCTCTCACTTCCCTATGTTGGGAGAAATAGGTGGTATTTAGGAAATAGGAGTTCAATACTATTGAAGCACAATGAACAGAATTTGTAGAATACTGTTCTACAAATTATAGTCAAAGTCCCTGGTTTCCTTTTTTGAGGTTAAAGTAAGGCACTTACAATGAAAGTAAATGCATGGGTCAATTTTTCAGAGGACAATAGCAAAAATGTAAGGCTTATTTTATGAAAACGATTATTCGGTTAAAATTTGTACATTTAAATCTGTTTAAATCATCGTTTTTTTATGGTTATTTTAGGGTTTAGTTACATTGTCATGTCACCAATGTTCAGCTTTCTTTTTTTTACACCTAAAAACTTGTTACACACGGTAAAAAATATGATGAATAAGTTATTTAATGTAGTTTATATGTCTTTGTGGTGTTTTTAATATGATTTAAGACAAACCATGTGCAAATTCATAAGTCAACACCATTGCTGAGAATTTTCTCTTTCAAACTGCAGTGAACCAAAGACAGTCTCAAAATCGTGGGTTTGAAATCGCTGGTGTTTCTGACGTCACAAACTACCTTGTAACCAATCAGGTCAACGAGTGATCGTCAACAAGTGGATCTCTGAGCTGGTGTGAGTGAGGGGAGGCGGGGCTAATTTGCATATTCATAGAACCGCATATACTAAATGAGGCAAGGGTGTAGAGTTACATTCAAGCTATTTTAAGGCATAAAGAAATTTCATTTTGTAGTTATACAAGATTTAACACATTGAAAAATCAGTTTGATGTAATTTAAGTTGAAATTACTCAAACATCCAAGTTGATAGTACTTAAAAATTTAAGGATGCACATATTTTTTTTTTTTTTTTTTACAGTGCAGTAACAGTCATTAGTTGTCTTGTGGCAATATGCGAAATTCAGAATTGACTAACTTGCCCCAATCACTTCCATTCTAAGTGCCTCATTGTAACCCAGAGTTTTGCATTTTTTTTAATGAAAATGGACAGTGGCAAACAAATAATAGTTATGTGGTAATTAAACATTACTAAAATATTCCATTAATGTGGAAATAGTAGCTATGGTATGATTGGTATTGTAGTTCTAGAGTGCATTGTTTTATTTCATCGAGTGCCATTCAACAATCCAGTGTAGCCAATGTGTAGTTTTCTTTTGATTGTACTCGGAAATTTAAAAACAAACTATTATCGACTTTTTTTTTTGTCTGAAATTCCTCTATAAATACATTTATGCATTACTTTAGATTATTAGTTACATTTTATAATGAGTAATGTAATATTTTAAATATTAATTGCAGCATTTTTTTTTTTGCTTCAGTTTTACATGTAACATTCCCCTGAACTGCTGAAGGGCATCTCACATTTAGAGGTTCTGTATGTGGCTCCTGATCTCAGCTCATGTGGAGGAAATTTTCCATTGATGGAAACAGACTGCAGGAGAAGGAAAGACCACAGCAAACCCTTGCCCCAGAAGACACTCGCGGCTTCTAAATGGCTCAATTTACCTTCGCCGAGCTCCAGAAGAGCACAGCCCCGCGCCACACAAGCGGTTACGGCAAAAATCAATAAGTATTCTCAGTACAAGGAACCTTATTAAAACCGGACCCTTTTTTTCCTCTTTCTCTGTATGTTCAGAAGAAACACTCACCCCTAGAAATCATTAAAGTCCACAGCAACAGATCTTCCGTGTTAGAGCCGCAACCATCCATTTTGTGCTCATTTCTGCTGTGGGCTTTTGTGATTGTGTGGACAGTAGGCCATTACTACTAGTTTAGTGGTACATTCTGGGTAATTCTATTACCGTCGTCCAGATGAGTTTCTCTGCAGGCGTTGTTGGGTTGGCTTTGGACACAGTGGCTCTTCGAGAAATTCGTTTGATGAAAATCCCCTTTCTCAACAATTGTTAAACCAGCAGCCATCACAATGTGGGTCGTAGTAACTTACCATGGCCTTACGAAATCTTTTACACAAGTATTAAGAAATCAATGTTCACATTTTGTTTCTTGACACATAATGGGATTGTCTTCGGTGAATTATATGGCCATCTGGCATTTTTACAGTCGCACAACCCCAGGTTGGTACGACCCTAAGATTGAAAGTGGTTGGTTCATCCTTCAACTAAACTGCGACAGAAATTTCACTCTGCAGTAAGGAATGGTGTGTTTTTTGCTATTATATTTGATTAAATTTAAACTGAGACCTTGGATCTGGTTGTCTTTTATGTACCACAATGGCATTTGGCCTCCATGTACACAGGCAGCCGTAACACTGAAATACATCCACACCATTACGAGCTTCATTTTACATTCCCCCAGCAAGCCATAGAGATAAAAAGCCACAGGCTTTTTGCTCTATCCTTAGTGTGAAAATGACCTTTTGCAATTTTATATCCGCAGCGTTAACGGCCCACAGTAAAGTCTCAAGGCCTGTGCTTCCGCATAGATGTGCATGTGTTGTAAAAGGAAACGAATAGCACGGTTGACCCAGGGCTTGCGAGGAGCTGTACACCCACACGCGATCCCTGCTCACCCACCCCCACCCCCCCAATCAGAGTGCAAACTATCAGTCATAATAACCTGGAAGAAAGAAAGGCAAGATTCCTCCATGGATTCTCCAGAAGGTTTGTTTATGAGCGATGCAGAGCATGCATTTTTTATGTTGTGGACCCCGTATACTTTTGATTGGTTTAATTTTTAGTCGGCGAGTTGTGCCTTCGGCCAATATTAGTTTTGAAATGTTTTAAATGCCACGTTGTTTTTAATCAGATAAATTCAAACTTCTTGTTTCCTTGAATCTCTGCAATTATTATTCCCATCATCTCAGTGGCAGTTCCAGAAACTTCCTGAAATGAAGGCTGTTCCAGAAGGTAGACAGTAAAATTATGCTGCTTTATTAACTCAAACAGTCAAGGTCATGGGTGAAAAAAGTGTATACCTTGAATGCAATGTAAGTTGCTTTGTATTTTGCATAAATGTCAATGCTAAATATTAGATTCCTTCCCAGTTAACACAGAACGTTCCCCTAATGTTATTTTTTGGTTATTTTTTTGGGAACCAAATACTTACGTTAGGAGAACGTTCTTTTTTGGTTTTATTTTTATGTAACAATAAAATAACGTTCCCAGAACGTTGCTGGGTGGTTACCATAAAAAATAACGTTCTGGGAACCATAAACTAACATTCTGAGAATGTTCTGGGTACCAAAAACTAACGTTATGGGAACCAAAAATTGTTAGCTGGGTTTTAATGACCAGTAGGCAGCTTCGCATGTATATGGAAATCCCATATTGAATTAAAATATCACAAAATGCCTCCATCTCATTAGAATTGACCATTTCACCCAATTTATGTGTCAATACTTATGTTGTCTGGGTTAATATTGTGTTTGTTTAGCAACATGTGCTAATGCCACACTGTATTGAAATCAACTACTGTATGAGGGTTACTGTGACACACAAAAGGAGAGCTGATTGGTCAATGTACTGTATGTGGAGGGAGTTGACAGGTATTGAAACAGAACTGCTGTTGTGATATTAAAGAAAGATTGAAATAGGTGTTGAAAAATATGAAAATCATTCCACCCTCATATGACAGCACAAATATCTTACAATCAACAGATGTTTCTGGCAGACAAGTGAAGACAACTTTTGTTTCTTTTCATCTTTTTTAGAAGATGTCTTGGTATAGAATCCCATGATGGGACTCAAAGAATCATGTATACATTTCAGAAGTGCATGACTTCAATTGTTTTGCAGTTATGTCTGTATAGAAGTTTTATTTGAACTATGCATTTAGATTCTGCATTAGCCTGCTTTGCACCATGTTCTAATTTTCAGTAACTATTACTTTTGTAATGCTTTCATGCTATGATTTTTTTTTTTTTAAACATGTATAATATGAAATTATCTTGATAGCAGAAATTATGGAGGTAATTCCAGTTCACTGAACATAATAGCATATAATAATTTACTTACAGACAAACACATGAATTAGACCTCAGGGTAAGTAGTACCAATTTTCGTCCATTTTCGTACCATCTTTGGGTGGAAAAGCAAGTCAGTGTGACTTTGCCAAGTAATACATAATTGTCTCATCCTGGAACAACAATTCCTGAAATAGTCTGAACATTTAGTCCAAACACTATACCCCTAAATCTAACCCTAACCATTAGTTATCCCTAAAATCAGAGGGAAATGATTAGTGAATAACATTGATGTAGAAGCACCTAACCCTGGTTGTAAGCCTAAACTTGACATTAACTGTAAACTTGTCCCTCAAATCTGATTGAATGATGGGAATGTTGTTACAATCCAGGATCCAGTAACACTTGGTGAGATCACTTTTATCGGAAAAGCAGGTGGGAACAATAGAGAGTCTAAATGCTGTTATGGCATAAACTAGCATACATAACTGCATATTAAATACACAAAGAGCTGAGTGGTTCTTAATCTGTTGCTATGTGGTTGCTAAAGTGTTTTTGCCTTCTTTCTAGGCAGTTCTTTGGAGACGTTTCTGCAGGTTTTTGTCCAAAGTTATGAAGGCGTAACATGGTCAGAGTTCTTTGTAACCCTTTGCTACATGGTTGCAAATGTTCTCTGAACGTGTTTAGCCTGTTGCGTAGGTTTTCTAAGTGTTGTAGCCCATTGTTATATTGATCTAGCTTTATGTCTGTGTGTGTGTGTGTATATATATATATATATATATATATACAGTGCAATGCATAAGTGAATACACCCATGCTAAAGTTGACTAAAAAGAGGAATAAAAAAATCATATTTTGGAAATTGAACTTAATGCCTTAATTTAAAAAATTAGGAAAAATCCAACCTTTAAGGACACCAATTTTCTTTGTGAATGAATAATGTATCGTAAATAAATAAATGTTCTTCCTTAAAATACATGGTGCATAAGTGAGTACACCCCTATGTTAAATTCCCATAGAGGCAGGCAGATTTTTATTTTTAAGTATTTTTAAGTATTTTTTTTTTTAGGATACTATGCATCCTGATAAAGTTCCCTTGGCCTTTGGAATTAAAATAGCCCCACATCATCACATAGCCTTTACCATACCTAGAGATTGGCATGGGGTACTTTCCATAAGATCATCTCTCAATGCAAATCAAACTAGCTATTAGGCTAACTGAAATAAAACCATGCCAATCTCTAGGTATGGTGAAGGCTATGTGATGATGTGGGGCTATTTTAATTCCAAAGGCCAAGGGAACTTTATCAGGATGCATAGTATCCTAAAAAAAAATACTTAAAAATACTTAAAAATAAAAATCTGCCTGCCTCTATGGGAATTTAACATAGGGGTGTACTCACTTATGCACCATGTATTTTAAGGAAGAACATTTATTTATTTACGATACATTATTCATTCACAAAGAAAATTGGTGTCCTTAAAGGTTGGATTTTTCCAATTTTTTTAAATTAAGGCATTAAGTTCAATTTCCAAAATATGATTTTTTATTCCTCTTTTTAGTCAACTTTGGCATGGGTGTATTCACTTATGCATTGCACTGTATATATATATATATGCCAGGAAAGAATTGTAATCATGATTGCTTAGAAAAGTAATTGCACACCTGGGTTACGCCCCAAATTTGAATATGTAGGGTTTTACGCTTTGAAACCAAAAAAGTTTGTTATCCTTTTATCCAAGCATTACTGGCCTAATTAAAATCTAAATAGGGATCTTGGCAAGGATAGGGAGTATTTAGGACGAGAAACTGACGGAGAAGAGGTATGTTCTTCAGTCCTTTCGCCAGCTGCTAATCACAAATGCCGTCAAGAGTTGTAAATCGTCCAGTAATCTGTCTCAATGTGTGGGGTATTGAGATATTGAGATGGTTATAACGTCTGCCAAGAGAGCTTTAGTTTCTCCTTTAGCAGTTCTTGAAATCGACTGAATGGAGAAATGAGGATGAAAGCTGAGATGCAGAAAGAGGGTGAGAGAAAGAGAGAATAGGGAGTGTTTTGGGAAGGCGCCAGAAAACTGATTTGATGACAATGTAATGATTTCTTATGTAAATGACCAAATCAGCAGCCTTATTTAATTGGCCCAGCTGTGCTGTAGTCTTTTGTGGTGTGCTAACCGCTCTGAAAATCTGTCCCTTGTGTTTCCTGTCTGCTCTAAAGAGCTAGCTTCTGAGAATTGCCGTGTCTTGCTTGTCTTTCTTGCAACATTCCCACCTGCTAATTTACATATTCCTTGCCTGATCGGCGTGGAATAAGAACCCCAAATTTTGGCTTTTACAACCCAATCCAATAAACTGCTCTCAGTATGAAGTCTTATTGACTCCCTTTTGCATAAATAAAAAGATTGATTCTGCAATAACAGGCTCGGTGACGACTTGTTGGTGTTTTTGAATCATTAAAGCATTTGCCAGAGCAGCCGACTGATGCTGTGAGCGTTAGCCCAGTGTCAGCAGGCACTGGAGAACTGTAACACAATGGACTTCATATGGACAAGTCAGTCACTGTATTTACATTTTATATCCAAGATGCTTGGGGATTTTGTGGTGTATTCACTGAATAATTGGCCTTTCGTACCAATTATGTGTGTCCTTATCTAGCTTCCCAACGTAAAGTGTCTACATCCTTCTTTTGGTGTGCTCTGTATACCAAATATCCTCAGCCAAGCTATCCCCATCCATTTCATTATTTGACCGGGTTTAGCAGTGTGAGGTGCTACATTATACCAGGATTGCGTAAGGCTGCAGAGGGACCAATTAGGCGGTAGAGACGGCAGAATGAGTCTCCATTCAGCTGCAGCTATAGCATGGGATCAATGTCGAGAAAAAGGCAAAGCCTCGTTGTAGCA
This sequence comes from Rutilus rutilus, assembly GCF_951802725.1. Lineage (NCBI taxonomy): Eukaryota > Metazoa > Chordata > Actinopteri > Cypriniformes > Leuciscidae > Rutilus > Rutilus rutilus. Next base: position 29,974,828 of record NC_140223.1, read on the forward strand.
GAAAAGTTGGCGGAGAATGCAGTTATGTTTTTTTGAAGTTTTCTAAGAAGGGCCGGACTATTGACGAAATCGTGTGAAGTGAGAGTTCAGGCATTGGATTGAGTAACATTATAAATATTTTATTCTAAAAGGGTGGGTTTATTGAAGCCAAGCATGGATAGATGTCATTACAAACATCACAAAAACAAACAAAAATATGTTCTGGTAAAGCATCGAAGGCTTAATAATTAATCTTTTTGAATATTTCAGACTTGCTTAATGAGCCATGCAGACGTTATTATGTTTCCCATTTCAAATGCGCTGTCATAGCCTTGAAGATATTATGTTATTTATTCACTGCAGGTCCAAGTGTTGCTTTGTAAATACCAATTACCGCGTTGAGCATATTGCAGAGCGCTTTGTACACCCATATATATATCTATATAACTGTTTATTTCAGCTCATTTCCACATCTCTTCATTTATAATACACCAAGCTCCTACATTTCCATTCACATGTGCTATTAGCCAAGATTTGTGACTGAGTCTTTGAAAGGCCGTTTTGTGGTTCTGCTGTTTTTGTGGCTCTGAAACTGACAGTAACTATCATAACTACTTGTAAATGTAGCATTTTAATGATAGCCTTTAGGTATTTACGAGCTGTGGCTAAATTAAGGCCTCGGTGTCGGCCGTAATGTTTTGTGCTAAGATACGCACAGATATGCACACGTTGCCACTGTTCCATAATGGCTCCTCTGAGAACCGACCGAAAGTGCAGTTTCAGCACTCGCTAATGAAACAAATCGAACAGGTCAGTCGTATACCGCAGCCTGTCTATTGTTCACCTCGACTCAGGTCAGGGCTGAAGGCTCTTAATTGTATCTCCAGGTTCCCGATTTTGGTTATCTTTTGGTCATGGCCTGCTTCTCTTTATTGGGTACTTCATAAACCCCCTCAACCAACTCTCTGGTGTTGGATCTGCACCACATTGCGAGGGTTTTGAATCAATACCGGACAGTCGTTAGCTGAATTTGTTGCCGTGGATGCTCATAAGGCAACAATTACAGCTGCAATGGAAAGGTTTGGGATGGGGGTGGTAGAAGCTAGGAGTCAGGGGTGGATGGGGGTGATATTGTGCCCTGGGGGAGGTTCATGTCAGACATTCAGACCCTGGTTTCATCAGAGAGTGTGGAGATCCATACTGTCTGTGAACGAGTTGGGGCCGGATAGAGGTGATTTGTAGCCCAGAGGCGTCAGGTCACAGGTGGGGTGTAAGTACGGTCAGAGGGCTTTATCCCGGGTCACTGGAGCCCAGAGGAATCCACCCACTATCAAATGTGTTGGCTTTTATGAGGGCCAGTGATGGCCAGAGGGCAGGTTAACCCCAGTGCTTTGACCCCTTCAGGAATGGACAATTACAAGTACATTACGGTTTCTCTTCGGCCCTTTAAATTTGGTGTAAATTCATTTCTACAGTGTATTTTGTGATGTAAGAAAGAAATAGGGGCATACAATAAACCAGTAGTATGTGTTGCACTCTTTTGAGCAAGCAAATATGATATTTTAATAGCAGCTATTGTTGCACCAATCCCCCACTACAATTCACAAATTAAAAATATTTAATCATTTTGGAGAGGATTTTAGCTTGCAGTGGAACAGCAAGCTAAACAGTAACTTGATACATCAGCATCTCTATGTTAAATTCATGCACATTAAAGCACCACCTGTAGCTCAAACAGTAGAGCATGGGGTTAGCAATGCCAAGGTCATGGGTTTGATTCCCAGGGAAAGCATGAACTGATAAAATGTAAATGCATTCCTTGAATGCAATGCAAGTTGTTTTGGATAAAAGCGTCTGCCAAATGCCTAAATTACCTCTAAAGCATTGCTTTTGCAATAAAACCACCACTTTTATTATTACATTTACAAGACTATTACTTTCAGATCCCCAAATGTTTTATAAATGTTGGTCAATGTACACATGCACATATTTGGCTGCTGCATTGATTCATTGATTCTTTTCTAGCTTTTAGTGTTGCTATGTTAACCTTACTGCACAGTGTTTCCTTGAGGCAAATATGTCCTCAACATATTTATTAAAAAAACAACAAAAAAACAAAACAAAGATGCTTCAAAATATCAATGAGGTATAGGCTTTGTTGATTTAAAATGTTGAATAGCACAATTTATCTAATAAAATGTAGACATGCAATATACATTTTATATATGCAATGCAATGCAATGCAAAAAATATTATAAATTTTAGCATTGCATTGCATATCTCACATGGAAGGCTTTTACCTGTTTGATTCCCTGTTTGAAGTCAAAAATGTTACAATCAGTTTGTTTTCATTTTTGAAATTTAGTGAATATTATAGGTGACACTGTGATGCATGAAGAGAAATGGGCAAATGAGCTTAAAGTGAACATACTGAAACATTTTGCTCTGATTTTTACATCTCATGACCCACGTTCTGTTCCATTCTGTTGTGCTTCGTCAAGCTAAATATTTCCTACAAAATGCAGTGGAACAGTCTCAAGTGTGCTTCCTTAAACCTGACTAATTGTTTAAGCAACCTTCTGATTAAAATACATTTTGCACACCCCAGTCCAATTTTGTGTGCCTTTGAATAGGTGTGAAGTAGGATATCCTGTCTTTCCTGTGGTTTGATGGGGATGAGGATGTCAATGACTCCATGTTGTTTCAGAGCTCTGATCTTGTTGTAACTCATTTTTATTGTTTATTTTGTTTGCATGACTACATTCAGAAGTGTGCGTTTCAGTTTTAAAGTGTATTCACCCCATGTGTGTGCGTGTGTTGGCTCTCAGTGAAGGACAAATACCAGACATTGTAATGTGCTCAAGTTGGAATATCATTTTCTCCATTCGTGATTAGAGCCAATCCACAGATGAGTGGAGAGGAGGATGGGAGGATAGGAGATGAGCTGTAATGGGCTTGGATCTGGGCCCTTGTCCAAAACAGCGCATGGTTGAGGGGTAATAGAGAAGAAGTCCTGAGAGAAAGCATGCTTAGCATGGACATACACCAAGCACTCTCCCTCTCCCTCCTTCTCATTTTGCTCTTCATATCAGAGAGAAACAGAAGGGAAGAAAGTGATACATCAGCTGCTTCACTGATATCATGAAAGTATTTTATCATTAGGGCTCTGAGTGTCTTATAAAAACCCATTTAAAGGCACACTATGCAAGATTTGTCCCTTAATATAACAGCATCGAAATCATTTCGATGGTAAACGAACTCGTAGTAGGGACGAGCAATGCAAGTTTGAGAGGTGGCCCCCAGACAAATCTGGCGAGAATCACGACTTGCTTTACGGCACGACGTCACATACATCAACAACATATGAAGCAGCCTCTATGGAAGACACTAGCACGCATTTCAGACGTGAATCATGGCAGAGTCGACGAAGAAAACGAAGAAAGCGCGGTTGGAAGAGTGCAGAGACGGCTCTGCATGAGTGTTATTTACGACAGTAACGTTAAATACAATTTTCCATTTTCAATTCGCAATTTCAATTTGCGCAATTGTGTAATCAAAATGCACACTTCCTGTTGTATGTTCTTCAAGTTCTTTTGTACTTTTCTTCTCCACTTTAATCAGAGAGATTGAGGCGTTCTATTTATCAACACAAACACAGATGCTTCTTAGATACTCTCAGAAAAATCAAAGGACTCAAGTAAATTTTATGTAGATAGTCGTTCTTCTGAGGTAATTGTACTCTCATGTGAAGTGTCGTTCGGGCTGCTTTTCGACTCAAGGCAGGGCTAACGGCCCTCTTTCCTTCTCATTTACATACCTCATCTTTTATCAAATGCTCCCCATCTCTGCTTTTATCCGCCTGCTGTTTGAACACGAGTTAGACTGAGGGAATTCGAACACTCGATAGTCAAGAGTACGATTAAATATTCTCATCAAGAAGTTTGAGGAGAGAGATGGAGGATGGAATTAGCTGAAGGAGAGAAAGAGAGAAGGATGAACGGGCAAACGGGATAAAGACCTTGAGGCAGTGAAGATGTTCAGCTGTGTCTTTTGAATGAAGGAAAGAGGGGAGTTACAGACAAAATAGAAATGTGGCAGACGGGCGATAGCAGGTGGATTGAAGCAAAAAAAATATTTATGAGGGAGAGTGAAAGCGAGTGATGAATTGATATGGAATGCAAAAGCAGAGCGTGACCTGTGGAGATAAATTACGAATAAGTGATGGAAACAGAAGAAAACCAAGCTCTGGTGTTTTTTTTTTCTTTTTCTTCTTTTTTCTTAAGCAGTCTGGCTTGATGAACAGGTCACAGGCTGTGTAGGCCTGTCTACAGACCCTCATCTGCATTCTCATTGGCATTCCCAACAATTAAGCCCCTAATTACCCTGGAATTCTAAAGAGGAGCTGCGCTTTCCTTTGATTGCGTAGATTCAGAGACGGTCTGTCAACCATATGTCTTTTTCCTTTTTCTCTTTGTCAGACTCTTTCTTCTTATGCCTGTCCCAGTCCCTTGATGTGGATTAACTAACTAACAGTAGCACCGCTATTAACTTAGCATCATGTTCCAGTAGCAGGACAGTAGTCAAGTTTCTTTTGCAGCAACAAGCTACTTTTCCCAGCGAAGAGACAAAGCTACATCGCTATTTTTAATAAAGCATAAATTGCGCATATGACTTTTCAACCATGGGAGACTTTGCTTATATTATGTAGCATTGTGAAGTCTTATAGTGCAATATTTAGTTAAATGCAGATGTCATTTAATATTTATTTCAAATTGGGGTATTGTGTTTTTGTAATATTTATATTTATACTTATTTATAATTAACAAGTAATACTTTGCTGTTTTTCTGAAATTCCCTTTTCAGTTTTATCATGTCTTGATTTTTGTCAGTCAGTATTTGATAATGTTATCCAATATTCAAATAGCTGTTTTGCATTGTTTTAGCAAATTCTTATTCGGTCTGGCTCCCATCTAGTAGCTATTCACTTCATGTGATCCAATCAGTTATCAATAGATAACATCGTTCACTTTAGTTTAGAGTCCAATTCTCACTATTAACTAACTATTAACTATGACTTTTGCCTCAATAATCTCCTAATTACTGTTTATTAATAGTTAGTAGGGTAGTTGTTAGGTATTGAGGGATGTAGAATATGATTATGCAGAATAAGGCATTAATATGTGATTTATAAGTACTAATAAACAGTCAATATCCTAATAATATGCATGCTAATAAGCAACTAGTTAATAGTGAGAATTGGACCCTAAACTTAAAGTGTTACCATAAAAACCTCCTACATTTCTTCATATTTAAATATTCAGTTTCAATCAGAAATCCAACACATTTGCTTACATTTGCAGTGATTCATGTTAGCTTGTAGCCTTAGCTGTTAGCTTATGCATCTTTCCCCACTGTCAATCTTTTCACATCTTTCCCGTCATCGTTTGAAGGCTCACAGATAGTTGAGAATGTTTATTTGGGTTTGGAGTCTTCTCTCAGATCTTTGGCCTTCAGTCAGGGGCGCTGCGGATGTTGTAACTGGCGTGTAATTAGTAGAGAGTGTTTTTTTAAAGAAGGCTTACATGCTCAAAAGGATTTGAACGATGGCTTTGGCTCTGCTCCGGGCTGTGCAACGCTTCGGTCAGTGGACTGACCTGATAAGATGGGGGAGGCTCTTCAAGTTTCTGTTTCGTCATACAATCGTTTCCTCCTCCCTGTGTTCTCTCTTTCTCTCTGAAACTCCTTCTATTTCACTCCCACTTACTTTTATCTCACCCGCACTCATTTTTCGCTCATTACCGCTAAATACCCATCACTCATTGGGCCTCTCTGTTTGCAAGATCTGCCAGAAACTCCAGTGGCTGGTGTTCTCTTATCTGGGCCGAGCCGGGTGGAGAGAGCGACAGATGTGGGTGTCTTTAGGCCCGTGGTTCTTCGTGAAAGGTGCTCGCTAATGAGCATCTGCACTACGAGCCCTAGAAGAGAGACCTCCTTCATCAAAGCCAGAGAACGACAGAAGGATGCATAAAGAAAGAGCAGAGGATGATGGGAATGGGGCGTCTGGATGCATAAAGAATGCATTAAAAATGGTTTGTGGGTTGCATGTTTGTAGTAGGTTTTAGATGGTAAGAAAGGGAGTGTAGCTGTCGTCATGACCAAATTTTTTTTGCATCTCTCAATTTAATGTCCCGCTGTGGTTAAAATTGCGCACAGTCTGTCTGGATTTAGAGGCACTTGGGGTTTTTCCGAGGGCTGCGAGGCTTTTTATAGCAGACGACGTACCTGTTTGAGGCAGACAGCTGGGACGGCCCTGGCCAGACGATACTGCTCACCTGTGGGAATTCCCCTGCTACTCAGGTGTGAATTATGGAACAATTACCCAGCAGGCACTGCCCCTCTCCTCTCTGTCATTACAGCCAACATGGGTAATAAAGCCACCTCGTTCTTCCCCAGCCCAGATCACAGGTGGAAAACAGCTTGCCTCCTTAGTGCCCTGTGTCCGCCCCCCCTCCACAACTCGAATTGCTTCCATGGGACGGTTAATGGCGTGAGGCGGACCATAGTTATTTTTGGAAAGGGTGGAGAAAGAGAATAGCCAGACGTTGAACTCCCACAGTCCTCCGTTTGCCAAGACTGATGTACTCGCTTTGCTGTCATAGATGGAGAAATTCTCCCGCATGATGGCAGTTTAGCTCTATAAAGACGTTTGCGGCCAGCGACCGCTAATCTTGTGTACAGTTCTGAAAGTGGGACGTCTCGGCTGAGTCTTATCCCGAAGAATGCTGAACTTTCAGAGAAACAGGGCAAACATCTCCCTCATAAATCACAAACAGCTTCCAGACAAGAGCTTGACTCCCCCGTTGACATTTAGGGACTGGGGGAGGTGCAGTACTCCAGGGAGAAGCGAGAGATAGACTGAAAACGAGGACTGCGGGTGATGGTAGTGATAGATGGGAAGAAGCGAGTGGAAAATAAGATGGGAGCCACCCTAGTCCTCTCCATCCTCCTCCCAGGATGCGGGTTTGAAGGCCAGAAGTGACTTATCTGGACGATTTGGTCAAGCTGTGCGCAGATGGCCTATTTATCTCCATGCTCAGTAAAAATTAAGTGAACAACGGTGTCTTAAAGGTTCCACTGTGTTGTCATCTTGCAGGGTGAATAACCGACCTCTTGCGGAAATGCCCTAAGGAAGATTTTATGTTGATATTTAATGTTTGAAACTGGTTGCAATATGGTAGAGATGAACCTCTATGTATGCATGAGCAATGCTCTCCGCAACACAACTTTCGGCTCAATTATAGATGGATTCCTAAATTATAAATTTCTTAAATTAGCTATTAAATGCAGGAAGTTTGTTTTAGAATGATCCTTAATGCATGTATGCTCCTGTATGTTGCTCTGTTTTCAGTTTTGTTGTGAAGTCCTTGGAATGTTTCCATGCCATGCCGCTAAGGTATGGCTGCTATGTGTGGAAGCGTCTAATTAACTTGGAGTTGGATCCTGGAATTGGGATTTCCCTTCAGAAAACAGTAATTGGGGAAATCCATGAAGCCTTTGTTGTTTTATGTTGTGATTTCATCTCAGGATCCACCATCCTTACCTGGGCCACCAAACACTGGTTGTTGCCTTGTCGCTAAGGAGATCCACACAGCAACCGAGGGATCCCTAGGGCATCCTGGGTGGATGGGTGGTACCATCTATCTTTAACAGTGGGAAACTGTATTATCCCAGTACCTCAGCAGGATGGATTGTGATTCATTATTTTCAGAGATTGTAATTTTCTATCATAACACATAATGTCATTTTATACATTATTTGGCTCTTAAAGAGTGAACATGTTGCTGTCAAGTACTCATGACGAACATTTTTGTTTGGTTGTTGTTTCCCCCCATAGAATTGCAATAAAAGTGTACAGAAGCTTGCATTGTGCATGAGAACAAACAGTGATGTCTAAATCATTACCAGTTATCTTTTTGTTCAACTCTCTGATTCAGAGATACGATCACTGCAGTTAACGTCTCACTTGAGAACAAGATTATCAATAAATATAGATGCAAATTTTAGCGTGTTTCTCACATAAAGTTATATCACAACTTCAGAAGACTTGAAATATTGCTCACAAGTTAAAAAACAAAGTTCATCCCAAGTGATCAATGTCGAATCTCCAGATGATAGCTGTTAGATGTTGAGAGTGCCTTCTAAATTTTACATAGAGTTTGGCTGTTGGCAGATTTTATCAGTAAACCCCCTGATAGTCCCACTTGAGTCAATGCAGTGATTGAAGTGCATGAGTGTTTTATGCTACTGGAGAGCTCGATTTGTTGTACTGCAAATCTAGTCTCATGCGCTTTCTGAATTGTCTCTGGACTGTCTTCTCCACGGGATATTGAAGACACCCACTGTCCTGTTTATCGGCTGGTTCTGCTCTGTTTTATAGAGAGAAATAAAACCAGATGTGAGGACGTGTGGTCTGTGTGTTCCAGCTCTGCTTGTCACAAATCTCTCTCTTCCCCACTCCATCTCTCTTAAAGCGCTGTCTTAAATGAGAAAAGCAGGCCCTGCAGAACCCTTGGACTGAGGTTTTCTGAGCTGCATGCTCCTTTGATAGTGCACATTTGAAGAGATGGTATCCAGTTTACAGCTCTCTGTAGGTTTTACTCCTGTTTTACCCGAGTTGTTTATCCTGTTGTTCTTATATAGTGTTTCAATAGATTTTGAGGTGCTGTTTTGGGTTTACCTTCAGTCCATTTAATCATAAGTTCATTCTCTTAGAAAAGTAAACAAACACTTGCCCTGTACAATGTGTATGATTTAGAAAATCATCAGAGATCAACCGAATAAAAACTGAATAACAAATTCAAGACTGATTGTCAGTAGATTTTTATAGCAATTTCTATTGAGATTCAAACCCTTCTGATCTGATTATTAAACACTGTAAGAAACAACTACAAAAACAGAGAATTGCATTCATTACCATTTTCATTTTCATCAGTTCATTTTTCTACAAACAATTTTCTGCCAGGACATTATTCCTTTATCTCTAAAACACATCAATATGCAATGTGTAATTCAAAATATGGGTAAAACACCTGTGAAAAATCAATATGGAATATTAATATTACTCATATTCAGATTAACAGTTCATTTGCCTCATTTATGGACTTTTCTTGGTGTAAAGTCTCTTAGTTCATATATTTAAAAATATGATTGTTCTCTCATTTATTAGCTTAGTTAGCTACTTTTGTTTGTAGCTTGTAGTGAAGCTAACTATTTTTAAAAGGGTATCCTGCCTGTAATTTAACTAATTCAAATTCAGTTCCTTGTGGCTTGAAAAGCTCAATTTTCAAAGCAGAAAAAGCGAAATAACAGTCTTTGTAAACATCTGTCTCAGATAAATAACTGCATTTCTGTTTGTGCTGCAGGTGTGACTATACAAGCTCTTCAATCTTCCTCTCGCCATTTATTCATTCAGCAGTTCATATAACAGAGAGGAAATTATTCAGTTGCCGAATTCGTTGTCATCTTTGTTTCCACCCCAGTGGGAATCTAATTTTAGTTTTGCTGTGCGTGCGCGCTGTGTTTGTGCATAAGAAATAGGGTTTGAGAGTGTTTTTCTGAGCGTACTCTCATTTTCAAGTCTGTTGTGCTGTGGACTATGTTTTTTGCGAGCGAATATTTCTTTGTTGTCTTCATGGGTATCTGCCTATTTATAAGTGTGTGTGTCTCTGTGAGTAAGTGCATGTATTGCAAAGCGCAGCTTAATATCCAATCGGTGACAGGTTGGAGCCATTAATAAGGTGCTGATCGGGCCAGGCTGACAGTACTGCTGACAGAGGGAGATCAGAGGGAAGAATCATGCCTAGCCTGGGGACCATGAGCTTCAGGTAGCCCCTCTCTGCCAGCCCCTTGTGTCATTACCCATGCTGAGGAGGCTGAGGAGGTGGTACCCCCACCTCTGACACCTACATTAATCAAACTCACCCCCCCCCTTCCTTCTCATGCCCACCCGCCACCCCCTAATCATCAAAATCCGGGCGCTAGGAGGCAGAGAAGAGGATACGGCGGCAGCGTGAAGGATGTCAACTAAACTGTTCCCTGTTCGGCTTTCACACCTGACTGTGACTGATGGGATTCTCCGTACCCCCCTGACCCACCACACAATTAAATCTCTGAGCCCTCACTCACCGGGACGAATTAAAGTCCCAAATTACCCTCGCCACTGTTTTTTATCTCGGTCGCAGCCTGTCCCTCTGCGTCTTTCGATTCCAGTGGTTTTGATAAATGTTTGAGCTTTGTTAAGGTAAAGCGAATTAGGAGAGTCGGGGGAATTGCAATCCACGCGGCAAACCGAAAGGAAAGAGGGGTCGATGTAACCCAACGCCTATAGGCGGGAATCGTGTTCCTTTGATCAGTGCACTTTTGAAGAGATGGAATCTGGTTTACAGCGCTCTATAGATCGCCTCCTGTTTTATCTGAGATTTTTCTATTGTGATTTAGTGTTGCAATAGACTTTGCGGTGCTGTTTTGGATGGATCTTTCAATTCAGGTGGAACTTTGAATTTCAAATAATATTTTAATAACCCTAATTGATATTCAAACCCCTCTAATCTATTTGTAGCTTGTTGTGAAGCTAACAACTTTCCTGACTGTATCCTGACTGTAGTGTAACCACTTCATAATTTAGTTCCTTGTGGCTTGAAAATCTCCATTTTCAAAGGACAGTAGCTCCTCCAAAAGCAAAATAACACCCTTCACCCGAATACACCTACTTCCATACCATAACGTAGTTGGGGAAAAAAAAGGTATGTGAGCTGACTAGTATGTGAATGGTGAATGGCAGTGAAGCAACGCAACTGACGCTGTACTGTAACCCCTCATTTACACTGCACACATCTGCGGCGCATTACGGCTGCGACACGGCTACCGGAGCTGATCGCGCCCATTCTAGTCAATGCTTGTGTTTACACCGGCCGCGACGCGGCGCGTTTCAGAAGCTTCCCAGAAACGGCTCTCCGCGCCGCTTCGCTAAATATAGGCGCCTAGTCTATTTTTGACGGACGCGCGTCCAAGTCGCACCGGAAATACAAAATAAAAGTAAAAAAACACTGTCAATTTCAAAATAAACACCATGTGCAGACTCCCAATTGTATTGCACACCAATATATCCTTGGTAGAAAGCATAGACTGTATGGTAGAAACCCCCAAAATCAAGAAAAACCACGTCGGACAGGCAAATCACGTGGTCTCGCGCATCCAGTCGCTCCGCTTCTGAAATGCTCCTGGTGTGAGTTGGCACCGCGTGGAGGACGGAATAAAACCTTGTCACAGACGTAATGCACCGCACACGTGTGCAGTGTAAATGAGGGGTAAGTCACATGACAGTGACATCATGGCGGATGCATTCATAATCCACACATTCATACTATATAGAACACTCTTTTTTATTGGTCATGAAGCTAGTTTTAAATGTAGTACCTACATCTACCATATAGTGTGCGGTCGGACTCAGTGATAGTCTTTGAAAAAAGTCTCAGAAAAAGTCTCCTTAAATTTGGAGGCTAGATACACAGAGAATCGTGTAACATCCGTGACGCAACACAACAATCTCGCACCTGGTAGTGCTGTATTGATTGGCAGCCACCTCCATGCTAATTATTGCTAATGACAAAATCGGCCGTGCAGCGCATGATTTGCATGTGCAAACACTAGAGTCGTGTCACAGTTATCTGCTGTGATGGAAGCATGTGCTAATCAGGATGATGGACTCTGAGAGGTCGTAATTTTAGTCTAGGGACTCGTGTCCTCATTGTTCTGCATTGTTCTACTGCTAGCTAGTAAAAATAGTGACCTAATCAAGTGCTGTGTTTGATGGCATGGATCGGTTTTGTGTAGATGACAACATAATGATGAGAGGGCATTTGTGGTTTGTATTAATCAGGAAAAACAGCTATGATAACTGTCACCAAATCACAGAGATATTAAATTTGCAAGCAAAGCTTTGGATGTATGCATCTCACTTGTATTTGTCAAAAGTGGTGGCTACACTAGACTTTATGATCTATGATTTATGATTCATTTTGAATGCAGGCGAGAAAACTTGTAAAGTGGGGTCCTAAGGTCTGTGACCACTAAGAAAAAAAAAAAAAAAAAAAAAAAGTCCCATTATGTTTGAGTTTTTTTCATTCAGAAGTCAGAAGTCAGAAGTTTTTTTTTTTCTTTTAATGGTAGATACACTAGAGTTGCATGAACTCATATTCCTAGAGTTGCATGAACTTCCTATTCATAGAGTTGCATGAACTCCACATATTATCGGAGCCTGATGATCATGCATAATTTGAGAATGAGATTAAAATGCTCCTCATATCATTTAACAGAGTTCTGCAGTTTAAACATCAAACTGTTGTATTTTAGTCAGGCTTTCTCTGAATACCTAGGGGTAGTCCAGAGAGAGGTCAGACTTGTGAGGAAATCCCAGACGTCCTGAACTGTTGTAGAGGAAATGAAAGGGAGATAGAGTTAAGAAAGAGATGAGAGAGACTGGGGTAGACTGGGGTAGCCAGTATTGTTTCCATCTGATCCTTTATCAAGATAAATGTCGAGACCGTGAGGTCCTGTAATTCATTTAAACCTTAAATATTCACTGGCCTTATGGCCAAACCAGTGTTACTCAGTAAACCATACATATGGCTCATATTCTGAGGACTGACATTTTTTAAACATATTTACAGAACAACCTGTAAATTGTACTATTTTAAACCGTCACAATTAAAGGTAAATATTCAAAAGCCCTGTTCAGCTGGTCTAGCAAAGCCATACTGCTACTAAAATCTGTGTTGTACCTTTAACATACTGATAACCAACAACATAACACGAAAAAAATAATTTGAGTTCTTCACAAGTAACTTTTCCACAAGCTGAGGTAAATACTAATATATGTAGAAGGTTGCACCCAAATACAAAACACCATTACACTAAAATAATGCGACAAATATTAATTTAAAAACATAAGATGCAGCAACCCTAATGTCCATAAATGATAACAAAATAAGAAGAAACATATTTATTCAAATGAAAAACCAAATGTCACACAGGGAATTCTGAGAATGTCAGTTTACGGATTTTCACTGTAAATTATTAGATGATTTGTTCTATTTTTTTTTACTTCCAAAAATGGCACATTTAACAGTATTTTACTGTAAAATTGCATGAAATGTGAAGTTATATCTATTACAGTTAAGCAATTAACTTTGTACTTTTACTGTAGCATTTTTACAGTATTTTACAGTTACAATTACAGTAATTTGTTACAGTGCACTATTACTATACTGTATGTGAATATGGTCATGGCTAAAGGGCGTTGTTAGACGCAAGAAATTAATTCTTAATATTATAATAACTACATTTGCAATATATCTGTTTTGACAATTAAATTATTAAAACACAAATTTCCTTTGAAAATGTTATTCTATTAAGAAAATTGATTAAGTTCCTTGTATATACATGCTTACGTATACGTGCAATACATGCTTTGTATTTTACAATATATCTATAATGATACAAAACATAAAAATAAAAAAATAAAACGTTTGGGTCACACTTTATTTTGATGGTCCCCTTTCGACATTCTGTTGACTAAGTAACGTTGCACCTAGATGTCAATTAACTCTCATTAGAGTATTAGTTAAGTATTAGTAGACTGCAGGGGTAGGGTTAGTAGAATAAGGGGTTAGGGTTAGAATAATTTGACATGTACTAGCAAAATTACTTATTGTCAGAATATCTGTTGGAGAACCATCACAATGAAGTGTTAGCATATATTAAGCAGACAGTCTACTAATACTCTATTAATAATGAGAGTTAGTTAACATGTTGGTTCAACGTTACTTATAGTCAAAAGAATGTCTAAAGGGCACCATCAAAATAAAGTGTTACTGACGTGTGTTATTTTCTTCATTCTGTCACTCAGATCCTTTAGAAGAAATCTTGCCTGCATAAATTCCTCATCTCCCATGTCTCTGCATGTCAATGTCAAAAGTCAAGTCCATCAGGAGCGAAATGATCTGACCTTTTTAGGTGAACTGTACCTCTGCTTCCTTTGGGTTCCCTCACCAGATGGTCCACAGACAAAACCGGTGGAGGGTCCTGATAGATGATTTGGGTTGATAAGATTACACAGCCATAATTGGCCAAATGAGTTGACAGCGATAGGCGCTTGATTGGTTTAGGTGGAAACAAATGAAGGTCTGGAGCATGTGGCGGAGTGCTGGTGGCCATTGTGGCGTGGGAGATGATGGAGAGAAGGTTGCAAGCAGAGGAAAGGAGGGATAATTTGATGTGGGAGGTGGTTTTGTTCACGTGTGTGAGTGTGTTTGCCTTCAGCAGAGCTTAGATGAAAAGCTTGCCCCTGTAATAGCGAAGGTTTTATTCAACCATATGAATGCTAGTCTCGGGTTATTTCTTGTGATTGACAGCATGCTGTAATTTCACTGCTTTTAAGCTTTTTTGAAAGCCTTTGTTGAAGCAATTTGCATTTTTTTAAATTCAATGTAATGAGACTGCGTAATACATTTAGTTTTGTTTTATGCCTCTTTGGTCTGATTGGTTGGCTAAGGTTAGGAATTAGTGTGGACGTTTTCAACCGTATAAACACAAGTCATGAGTATTGCCTGGAATTTCACCATTTTATTGCCCATTTCCTTCAGTAATTGTGGTGGAATTGAGAATACTACATATTTATTGTGGTCACAGATTCAGCGCAAGCTTATTATTAACATTAATCTGGTTGATTTTGCTTTGTTTTCTTTTAAACATTCATATAAGCATCTTTAATTATTTTGCTTATTGGTGTGCATGAAAGAGAAGAGCATTTACAAATAATGCATCACACTTCCTGCGGTCACCCCCACACCACCGTCGGCTTCTGAAGTGTCTCTCAGGCTTGGGTAAACATCTCTTCTTTTTTAATTAAAATAAATCCACTTTCAGCCAATATTTAGCACCCTACAGGGACAGGGCTACCTTTCAAGATATGGGGATACAGTGGATAGATTTAGAATGGAGATATATAACAAGAGGGATACTGAGATACGGAGGGAGAAATTGAGTTCTTTCATCTAGCTGTAAAGCGGAGACATGCATTGTTTATGGATGTGCAGAACAGCATTCTCAAAGCGACGCCACCTGGGCCTACTATACTTTAGATTGGTTTACTGTATATAAACACTGCTGAACATGCACACAACAGAATGTGGCTCAGGCATAAATATTGTTTAATGCCATTTTCCCATTCACACACATCCATCTTCTGTGCTTTTTAATTTATTTCTGCTTTCAAGATACATGTGACCGGTCCTACTCGACCTGCTCTGAGTGAGAACCGGTGTCTCCAACATGGGAGGTGGGCGTGCTAACAAGGACGCTAAAGGCCACAGTCTCTATCATCAGCCGCTAGCGCGCTTCTTGAGGCCAGAGGAGTTAGGTTTACTCGCCCAGCTCTTACTAGCTTGCCTCTGTTTCACTCACCCACTGAACCTCACTCCCATCCGGGTCACGGCACCAAATGTAACCGGTCCTACTTGACACATTCCGTGCGGGATTTCAACCGGCATGGGAGGTTCGGCATGGGAGGTTAGAGACCGCGGTCTGTAACGTCAGTGGCTAGCGCACCTCTTGAGGCCAGAGGAGTTAGGTTTACTCGCCCAGCTCTTACTAGCTTGCCTCTGTTTCACTTTCCCCCTGAACCTCACTCCCATCCGGGTCACGGCACCAAATGTAACCGGTCCTACGCGACCCGCTCTGAGTGGAATTCGACATGAGAGGCGGACATGCTAACAAGGACGCTAAAGACAGGTCTCTAGACAGAGGCTAGCGCGCTTCTTGAGGCCAGAGGAGTTAGGTTTACTCGCCCAGCTCTTACTAGCTTGCCTCTGTTTCACTCACCCACTGAACCTCACTCCCATCCGGGTCACGGCACCAAATGTAACCGGTCCTACTTGACACATTCCGTGCGGGATTTCAACCGGCATGGGAGGTTCGGCATGGGAGGTTAGAGACCGCGGTCTGTAACGTCAGTGGCTAGCGCACCTCTTGAGGCCAGAGGAGTTAGGTTTACTCGCCCAGCTCTTACTAGCTTGCCTCTGTTTCACTTTCCCCCTGAACCTCACTCCCATCCGGGTCACGGCACCAAATGTAACCGGTCCTACGCGACCCGCTCTGAGTGGAATTCGACATGAGAGGCGGACATGCTAACAAGGACGCTAAAGACAGGTCTCTAGACAGAGGCTAGCGCGCTTCTTGAGGCCAGAGGAGTTAGGTTTACTCGCCCAGCTCTTACTAGCTTGCCTCTGTTTCACTCACCCACTGAACCTCACTCCCATCCGGGTCACGGCACCAAATGTAACCGGTCCTACTTGACACATTCCGTGCGGGATTTCAACCGGCATGGGAGGTTCGGCATGGGAGGTTAGAGACCGCGGTCTGTAACGTCAGTGGCTAGTGCACCTCTTGAGGCCAGAGGAGTTAGGTTTACTCGCCCAGCTCTTACTAGCTTGCCTCTGTTTCACTTTCCCCCTGAACCTCACTCCCATCCGGGTCACGGCACCAAATGTAACCGGTCCTACGCGACCCGCTCTGAGTGGAATTCGACATGAGAGGCGGGCATGCTAACAAGGACGCTAAAGACAGGTCTCTAGACAGAGGCTAGCGCGCTTCTTGAGGCCAGAGGAGTTAGGTTTACTCGCCCAGCTCTTACTAGCTTGCCTCTGTTTCACTTTCCCTCTGAACCTCACTCCCATCCGGGTCACGGCACCAAATGTAACCGGTCCTACGCGACCCGCTTTGAGTGGAATTCGAACCGCCGTCTCCGACATGAGAGGCGGGCATGCTAACAAGGACGCTAAAGACAGATCTCTAGACAGAGGCTGGCGCGCCTCTTGAGGCCAGAGTTAGGTTTACTCGCCAAGCTCTTACTAGCTTCTTACTTGCCTCTGTTATACTGTTATACTACGCTCTGTGAAAACCATCTATAAACATTGTAACTATGTAAATGTCAAAAGTCATTTTAATACATTCTTGCTGACTAGCCTACTCTTTATATAAATGATATAGTGGCTGCTTACTGGCTCAACCAATATGTTCACATAGTAATAGTCTTGGCGAAGAAGCACTAAAACAAACATATAAGCTATCAGTTTCTTGTTCATTACTTTAACAGGAGCTTTGTGCCTTTTCATTCCTTATACATACAATTGACATATGACCTCACATCATAGGAGCGATTCAGTGGTGTACCATTCTTAAGCAGCTACCTGCATTGCTAGCGGTCAGGCCGACAAAGGAATAATGAATTCACATTCATCGTGAGGCTTATACGCATGGATTAAACTATCAAGAAGATCGCTGGATCTGGCTCGTTGACAGCACTCACCGCAAATGAAATTTTGCAGCAGCAAAAACCTCGCAAGCTCCGACATGCCGCCTCACAAACAAACAGAAGAGGTGGAAAATGCTTCTCGAGTCAAAGCTATCATTATGTTCCTACTGAGAGCTCTCTTTTAAAAGAAGCTGTGTGATGACACTGCAAAGGTGTATGTGTGTGTGAAATGAGTTTGGACTCTGAGCGAGAGCAGTTGAAAGAAGGGGATGAGAGAAGAACAGATATTTGTTTTTGAGTGTCTGTTTTTGAATGATTTCCATAGAAGGGCTTTTATTTTGCTTTGATGTCAGAAATCAGTTTGAAAGAGGGGGATTCCAGCGTCCCGCTCGCACAGGGAATCCGGCCCCTGTGCTGCCTGCACAAGTCCAATCGCTCTTCTGAGGAGTCAGGCCTTGTTTGATGATTTTACAGGTCTACCTTTTTATATCGGCCCCAGTGCCTCAGGTTTGGCTGCTATTGATTCAAGGTTTCACGCTGAATTCAAAGCGTCTTTTATTCCAGATATGGTCGAATTCAATTAAATGACACACTTTTTAACCTAGGACTATAAATCTGAGATAATGTGCACAGTGCAGTTTTGCTCCACCAAAAGAGTGCCATTTTTGTGTCATGTCTGAATTTCTTTTGAAAAAAAAAAAAACGAAAAAAAAAAAAAGTTAATAAATTCATAAAAATTCATTTAAAGGTAATGATGATTGTGTGATTTTATTTCTTGTAATTGCTGCTTTAAAGTAATATATGTACCAGTTATTTATTTATTTATTATTTTGTACTATGTTGAAATGGGATTTTGTAGTTTTCTAACCAGAGAAACAGTAATTATTTAACTATGATAGAATTTCATGAATTTTCATAAGGTTGGAAAGCTCTCAAATGCTGCAGTAAGGAAGGTTAATATGCATTATGTTAATATGCAACATGTTAAATGTAAACATTTAAGAAATTGTCATTGAAAAAACCCTGATAGACTGATAGACCACTAATCTGAATATTGCTGTTTACGTCCATGCTTACAAATTGGTTCTTTCTTTCCTCTGGCATATTATATTTGTAAATATGGAAGCTCAGAGGTCTTTGTTTGATTCGGCCTTGTGTTTTACTGTAGCCATTAGGGGGCGCTAAAGATTCGTCTCCACTATGTTGGTGGAGGAAAGCATCCAGGCGGCATCCAGTGCGTCCACGCTCTGATGGAGATCCAGACACAAGCCGTGCCCTGGCCCGGTGTATTTCACAGCATTTATTCACCCTGCCCGATACTCGCTCTCAAATTAAATAATAAATAAATATATAAAAATAATTCATCACCAAAATCGCCTAAATTACATCAAGTGAAGGTTATGAGAAAAAAATCTGCGTTTATGTATTTTTAATAATGCAAAGCAACGCCATACACATTTCCCTTTAAAATTACTTTTTACGTCAGTTCTTTTTATAGTTAATTCCTTTTCTGGAAATGAGATTTGTGTGTTTGACCTCCACGCTATTATACACCTAATGCAGGACAGCCCATCAAATTTTAATGAAACCAATTATGCAGTCTTAGAGCTGACACTGGAAGATGATATTTCAGTGAACGGTGTTCTTCCGATCTGCATCTATCTATCTATCTATCTATCTATCTATCTATCTATCTATCTATCTATCTATCTATCTATCTATCTATCTATCTATCTATCTGGCTGTCTGGCTATCTGTCTGTCTGTCTGTCTGTCATCAAATATGCATCAAACATATTTTATATTTTTTATATTTTAAATTGTATTTAAATTAGTTTAGGATTTAAATAGTAAAAAAAGTAACACAAAATTATATTATAATAATAAATGTAAATATATATATATATATATTTAAATGTATTATTAAAAACAAAAACAAAACAAAAAAACTTTAATATTATCTGAATTATATATTTCAACTTTGGTCCCACTATCTTACTCGATAAGTATCACTCGCTATAGGTGACCTAGTGCATTGGTGCGGTGCCGTTCGTGTGGCGCTTTGGGTCAACTTTGCGGATAACACCACGGAAAGCTGTGAGCCAAGATCGGAGCGAAGCTTTGAGCGCTCCCCAGCCACCTATGCCCACAGCATCCTCCTCCTCCTCCTCCTCCTCTACTGCCACCACAGCACCACTCCTCCACTCCTCCCCCTCGCTGTTTCCTCCTCCAGCATGAGCGTCAGTCTTGGCTCGGCCCGGGAGCTGTGCGCACAGGGGTGTCAGTTATGGAGCTGTAGTAGCGCAGCGGAGCACTCGCCCTTCCCAAGACGGATCACATTCACTCTGCCGTAGACTCGCAGAGCGATTGCACGGGGCCAGCGCCACCCCGACCGATTTACGCTGGATTTAACGGCGCACCACGGAACTTTGGAGCAGCTTTCTGGACGCGGAATATAGAGTGTTAATAAATGAGAGGACATCTTCATACTTTAAACTACGGAGAGGATCGTGGAAGCGATCTGCAAGGTGCTTCAGAAGCTCCCGAAGGAACCGGAGCGCGCAACATTTCCACGCGCGCGTTTGGACGAATCGCGTGCTCGCCGCTTATTCTGGCTCAGTTCTGCTGTTTTTTTTTTTTTAGGTTTTTTTTTTTTAGTCAGATATCAAAAGCACTAAGGCTGGTACAAGGCATGGTATAACGTACGGGCTGACAGACACTAGTTCAACCCTCACCGGTGCGCGTGGCTCTCAATCCTCATCCAGATAAACACCATGAGCCCAGCGAATACTCAAGTGACATTTCAGTTGGATCTGAGCGGCAACTGAGAGTTCCTACGTACTCCAAATACTAAAAGAGGAGAAACTTGTCCAGTGTTTGAGAACTGAGGTGTGGAGTGCATGTGGACTATGACAGAATGAGTCCTCTAACACACCTTTTACTCTGTGGATTAGTATACTTTAACCAAGTGGATGGTGAGTTACTTTTACGATCCACTCTAATAGAGAGCTTTAACTTCAAAGAAGAGATTTTAGAATTTTATGAGAGTTTGCTGGTCATGTATTCCTCTACTAAATGCATAATTTAACTTTATATAGCTGCATGACCTATAATTATTTGGGAGTTTTTTTTTCTTCTCTTTTTTGTGGATGCAGCGATTCTTAGATATAGCCTATAATATTTTTATTATACGTTGAGCACATGGGGTATTATTTTGGCCATTTTATTGGCATCACATGGCAATGTAAAATTAGTTTTTATTTTGAATAAGAATAGAATGTTGCTGTGGAAAATTATTTGTACTTGGGTAAAAAAAAAACTTGTTTGGTGTTGTTGTAAAATATGCTAGGTCTAGGTCATTATACCTCTAGTGTTGAAGCAGTGTGGTTACAGTAGGAGCCAACTAGTGCTTTCCACAGCAGGTGCCACAGTCACAGTAGTCTCAGAATGTGGAGTGACACCTGCTGTGAAAAACACCAGTGGATGCGCAAGGCGTGGCGCAAAGATTGCACATATGGAGAAACATAGGGTTGGAGAATGACAGACTGATCATTTTTTATTTGTTTTTGCAAAGAATTACCACAAAAGAGAGGTTTCGTCAGATCAGCAAGTGTATGAAACAATTCCACTAGACACAATAGTCTGCACTGTATGCTGAAGAGCTTTCAGAATGGACATTAACTTCTCAACTGGTGTTATTAGTCGCATCTTCTTCTGATATCTCTGTGTTCGGACTTGTTAAATCCTCTTGCTTAGCCCATTCTGCCTTTTAAAACATTACATAAGGATTATTATTACAGTAAAACTCACAGAGGCTTATATGATTTATGTAATATTTGAAAGATCATTTTACCATCTGTTCGTGTCTTTTCTCCATAAAGCTCCATAAACTGCTCAGTTCTGTTGTATTTTGGATTGCCAATCACTTCTCAAAATTCGGTAGTGTCTGATATTAAATAGCCACGTAAACGACAGTGAACACCTAATCAGGTGTTGGATTTTTAATTAATCACTAATGAAGATATTGTTAGTGGCGTGAAACGAATGACTTTTGATGTAGTCAGATTGGTCTGTCCTAGGGAATAAATTAATACTTAATTATAGTTTACGATGCGTTAAGTTAAGGCGGACTGCACTAGAAGTTGCTGTGGGTTGTGTTTAGGTTCTTTTCATGACATGAACAGTTCATATTTGTCTTCGAGACAGTCACATACACATTACATTAGCTGTGTCAAGAGCGTCTTTGTCCGAAAGCCCCGTTTCACACTTAACGGTGTTTGCTTGGGTTTTTTGTTTGAGCTCTTTAAGAAGAATAAGGCCTGTAGATGTAACAGTGACTGATGAAGGGGCTGAGTCAGGCTTCAGCTTCTGCCTTTGTCCTTCCAGCTTCTGCACTTCTCTGTCTTGCTGTTTGTCTCCTGTTTTTGTCCCTGTATCTACCATGGAGCCTGCTAGTCTAGCCCAATTCAGCTCAGAAACTCCCTGTCCTTCCTCATTTCTGTTGCGCCCCAGCTGCCGGTTGCTAGGCACTGGTTGAAGGCATGGCCCTTCGTTTTCGGAGGGTAAGAGGGGTGTAGGTCTTTCTGGAAGAGCCCATGAATCACCCCGGTGAACCGTTTGCCCCATAACCCTCCTCTCTCCCTGTCCGACTGGCCCGTGAGAGGTAATCCGGCCGTTCTGGTGGAAGGAGGAGCTGGTTTTTGAGGAGCAGCCCTCTCCAAGCAGACAAAAAGGCTGTGGAGATGCATTCAGAAAAGGCTGTGTTTGTAACAAAGCTGTCCTGGGCTTGAATGACCGTAGTCATTTGGTTCTGTTCAGTGCCGGGGTGATTAATGCTGCTTGAGGAGGGAGGGGTGAGAATGGAGACTTGGGTGAGGAGGAGTTTTGGGGCTCAGAGTTAGCAAGAACGGGACAAACCTGTGGTGGTTCTTGTTTTGATTCTGCTTAGATGAAGCTAATAGACTATACCGCGAGACTGAGAAGTTTTATTCTTTTGCATGGCAAACCCTAAACAGGTGAAAAATTGAAGGAGGGACCTGAGCAATATCTAGAGTTTGGGGTGGTCTCGTCACTTGTTTCATCAGAAAATGATTTTATAAGATACAGTATAGTAGAAATGCTTACTCTAGGCTGCAGCATTTCGTCCTTGAAGCTCTACGTTCAATGCTCCTGTCCCTATGTTCCCACGTCCCAGTTTTCTGCTATTATCCTGGCTCTTTTCTGTGTTGATAACTGAGAATATAGAACAAGATGATGCCCCACTCCCAAGCTCCCCTGGTGGAGGCGACATGCACCTGCCTGTCAGCGGTCCCTTGTGGCTCTGAAGACACCGCTCTATTTGTCTGCACACTGAAGATTCAGTTCTGCAGTGTCAGGAGAAACTAAAACCCAGACTAGAGTGCATCTGTGTGTCTGCTAATACAGTACATTTGCAACAAAACGTCACTGTGTCATTTTCATAATGTGCTGGAAACCATTAATTGCTCTGAGGTTGCTCCTTAATCTCTTAAGAGATATTGGGACAGATTTGCTAAACAGGGCGAATTAGAGTCAGAGTGCAATTCCAAAAAAGCGCAGACGGGAGTGGAAAGTTCTGTGCCCCTTACCGCAACCGGATCATTTCCATAATAACCAAGAGCATCTTGTTTAAGACATGATGCTTTTTTTGGCTGTAAATAATGGCACAAATACCAGTACATTGACAAAGTAAATCACCATGCGTGATTCATTTAAGTACTCTCCTCCCATAAATGTTGCGTTTGAAAGGGAAACTCCTACAAATGCTTATTCAATAAGGTCAGCCGCAAAACTAGCGCTAATTTTTCACTGCGTGTCTTTAGTAAATCCTGACTGTAGTTTTTTAACGGCAAAAAAGGGTTTGTGCTGGCGCAAGCTGTTAGTAAATCTGGCCCGTTATGTTCTATTGAGCTATCGAGTTTGTCCCCGTTGTTTCTCCTAAAGAATTTTTCAGATTTCAGTTTCAGATTTGATCTGAAAGTCTAGAAGAGATGCATGTTAGATTACTTGGTTCTTTTGCTATGGAGCAAAATCCGCGGAGCATGAAATCTCTGTTTAATCTCATTTTAATTCCATTGCTGTGTTGGAGAATGAATCAAGATGTTAAAGAAATGGTTGTGATCTTTTTCTACAGGAGGCTTTGATTTCTTAAATTTGTTGTGTGTTTGATAATACCAATTGCATGAACATGCTTGGCATAATTGAATGTGAGCTGTAATTAAAGGTGGGTCTGATCTGGGGTCTTTATGAACGGAGCGTCATCAAAGCTGAGTTTAAATGGAATTGTTCTGCACTAGTTGTCAAGGCTGTAATGCGTCGCTGTCGTAATCGTGCCTCATTTTTGAAGAGAGGCCTGCGGTAATGATGTGTACGCAGTTCGAAACCACAAAGCAGCCACACTGGAGTCTGGGAGTGTTTGTGCATGTAAGGATGTGAGACTGTTTCTCAGTTTAGTGCTCGGATTAAAACAAGGATGGGCTCTTGGAGAAAGAATGTGACGGATAGCTGGAGCGAGAGAGGAGATGATGGGCGAGCTGAGAGAGAGCGGAGGGTGTAGGGAATCTATAATGAGGGTTAAAGTCGGGGGTCAGCGTGTGGGCACTTTGCTGACATTGTTGTAGTATCAGGCAGTAAGAGCATTGAGTATCTCAGCATGAGAAGCCGGATAGTGTTACACCACTGCTGCTATACTTAGAGTATCACTTAAACACTCTAAACCTGCCTCTTCCTCTGAGAATCAGCCGAATCCGTCTCATAATTGATAATTGCTTCCTTTGCAAGTAAAAAAAAACGCTACGTCACGCCACACTGAGACCGTTTCAGCCTCAGGAAGTGCGACAGAAAAAGGATGAAATGTATTTCTCTCCTTCACAGTTTTTGTTGACAGTAATTTTGTTGATTCACGCCACCGACGGCTGTAAAGGCAAGCTCGGATGAATGACATTTAAAAGCGGCTGTTGAATTGGGAATACGATGCAGTGCACTAGCCGTATTTTTGCACTTTCTATCAATGAAAATGTCACAAGCATCACAAAGTGGGGAGATTATATACATTAGAGTCAGAAAAGAGCTTCAGGGGGATGAGACCAAAAGCTTTTTCATTTGCTTGGCTCGCTCTCAGTCAAGCATGCCTATGACATTTTGTAGAAAGAGGATGCGGTGATGTGAGACTCTGAGCGAGGAACATGTTCTTTTGTTGGATGTTATTTGTTCTTGGGATTAGAATATGACTTGATGTGACAGTTTTAAAGCCCCCCCTGTGGTGAAAATCAAGTTTTTAATGTTGTTTATATGTCCGTGTGGTGTTTTTAATACGCTTTAAGACTAATCATGTGCATTGCTGAGTATTTTCTCTTTAAACCTGCAGTGATCTAAAGACAGTCTCAAAAACATGGTTTGAAATCGCTGGTGTTTCTTACGTTACAAACTACCTTGTAACCAATCACGTCAGCGTGTGGCAGGCTTTAGCATATCATTAACTATGCTGCGAGTCATGTGAGTCTCAAGAGAAGCCAGGTTATCCTGGTATATTTTTCTGTTGATTTGAAAAATCAGGTAGATTTAGCTATATAGCAGGTGGATGATGTATATTACGATATTATGATGAACTAGATGCCATTCTCCACTGACGTTCTGAGTTGTTCAAAGTGTTTCTGAGGATGCAGATTTTTTAGAAAGCAGCTGTTTGACAACGCAGTCAAGCCACCTTGTCATATTAATTGCCGTTATGTGGCTTACCTTGGCTAATCATATTAATTACCGTTATGTGTCCGACGTTGTAAAGAGCGATACCATTGTGCAGCAAGTCGACCAAGTAGATCAGGTATTCTAAGCTGGTGTGATTGAGTGGAGGCGGGGCTAATTAGCATATTCATTGAACCATGCATACTAAATGAAGCAAGGGTGTAGAGTTGCATTCAAGCTATTTTAAGGCATGAAAAAAAGGTTTAAATATGTTGTTTTGTTGTGCAAAGATGAGTTTTAAGGGATAACATTATTGACTACAGGGGGACTTTAATTACGTGGCCTAATTTTATCTTTTTTATCTTGTGGTTCTAAGAACACTCTATTTACACTCACTTTCTTTTTTCCCACAGTTGAATTCTTAGTTTGATCATGAATCTTATTTGAAAAGGTAGTTTCAGTTTGTAACTTTTATATATTTCCAAAGACTGCATTATGTATTTTTTTTTTTCAAGTAACATTCCCGGACTTGCTGACAAGATCAGTTATAGCCTACATATTGTAAACTCTTTGCTCTGCACATGCACTGACTGATAACACCCTGTTGAGTTGCAAGTCACATATGGATTGCTTCCAAAAAAGTGGATCAAGCCTTTCAAGTGAGCTTTTTTATTTATTTAAAGACCTAATGAAATCAGTTTCCAGACTTTTACTACACGAGTTAGCTTTGATGTATGCTGCTTTACGCCTAGAAGTTGAATATATGTGCATTCCTTCTCTTCCAGGGAAATGGACAAAAATATTAAATCATCTGGTGTGCATATCCTAATTTATATCCAATTAAATGCTCAAAAAAAACCTGCCTAAAGCCTGCCAGTTGGTATTCTAACCTGACCAGCAAAAAAAAAAAAAAGCCAAATTGTCAAAAAACTGACTTGTTGAGCCAATTAATTTTGGATTTAATGTGAATAAAATTAGCCAAGTGTCATATTTTCCCTTAGTGAAGCACTGGTCACACTAGGTGCCTAGACCCAGACTGCCAGTCAGAAAGGAAACTACATGGCGATAAGTGTCAGGGACAATTTATCCAGCCAGAGATAGTTGTTTGTAGATGGCGGCCTGGCCTTTATCTTTCACTCCATTTGACAGTCAACAGACTCGGCAGGACACAGTTTGTACAGTCCACTAACTTCTTCAGTTCACAAAGTCATGTTTGAGAAAGTGTCATTTGCTCTTTCATCCATTGACTTCACCTTGCCCTCGTTTAGTTGTCTCTCGGCAGCTCTTAGATAAGAAAGGATCTGTGTCAAGGCTGAATGACTCAACACAACACAAACAGATAAGAAGGACACACACACACGGTGAGAGAGGGGTAAAGAATATAAATGAAATTCAGCTAAGACTATTTTTCCAGAATAATCAAGTCCCAGAGCTGCAGTTTTTCCCCTTTGGTCCGGTACTCGTTCCAGCCTGTGCCTGATACGAACGAAAGACTGCAGAGAAGACAGTGAGATTAAAAGCTGCTCTGCCTGGTCATGAAAATGGATGAGGCTCAGCCGCAGCGGAGCAGCTGAAGACAGAGAGACTGCCCGGCACTCCAAAGCGCATCCGTCATGCGCGTCAGGGCAGTAATGCAGAGGAGAGCAGTGCAGGGCAGTGTATAAAATCTTCCACGCTGCCACCTTCACTCTCATGCATCACGGCACGCGCTGACTGCTGCGCTTCAGGCCGCCCGCTGCGTGCGCGAGACCAGGCCTTTCGATTCTCACAGAGAAAGTTTCACTGAGGAGATTTTCTCAACTTTTCTCAACTAGGAAGTTTGAAACAAGTTTAGAATCAGTTGGAACTGTTAAATTCAGGTTTGCAGGTTGATATTTAAGATTGTTGTACAACACTTGTTCACTTCGAGGTAACTCTCGCCAAAATGCAACCTAGGGTCTTTTTGTTAATCTACCCGAGGCAAACTTTCGTTTAAAAGCATAATTAGAATGGAAACGCCACTTTTAAGTTTGACTATATTTTCATTTTCGGTCAAATTGCCTTTTGAATGGGAGTGCTTGGGGCACTTCTATGATAGCATCAAACTTTGCTCGAAGTATCACGGCTCTTCACATGAACTCGAACATTGAGAACATTGTTTGTGTACACAGAGTTTACTAAAAAAAAGATTTTGAACAACTCACTGTAGCTGTGTCCGCCGGCATTTTGACAATCAAAAATAGTCTACCTCATCATTTTGGCGAGAGTTTCCCTTTCAGTGACGTTTAGAATCTGAATTCTCAGTTTGGATTCAGTCAGATTTAGATTCAGAACTGAAAGCTGAGACTTTTAGTTTAGAAACTGGTTTGAGCGAAAAGTTAAAGGTTTTGAGGGTTTGTGGATGTAGATTCCAGGTCGAATTTGTGGATGAAATTGGGTTTCAATTCTGTATTGTGTTTACATTTCAATCCGATTCAGTTACTTCTCGATACGCTCCATTTTGCGTTCAGGATTGTGGATGTAGATTCCAGGTCGAATTTGTGGATGAAATTGGGTTTCAATTCTGTATTGTGTTTACATTTCAATCCGATTCAGTTACTTCTCGATACGCTCCATTTTGCGTTCAGGATAGTACATATGATGTACTATCTACATATGATGCTTTATTAACAAAGTTCGGGAGGAGCACGTTTAGATAATCTACCCAATCATAATGAGAGGAGGCATATACAGCATCCCTCCTCCACCCCAACTCACTCCTGATTATTCCTATCCCTGCCCGGGGGGGTACTCTGGTTTCGGGGCAAATTCCGAGCTCTCCCCTTCGGACAGTACGCCAAACACGCATATTCTATTTTATATCTGATTATATGTGACCCTGGACCACAAAACCAGTCACATGGGTCAATATTTTTAAATTGAGATTTATACATCATCTGATAGCTGAATGAATAAGCTAAGATAGGACAATATTTGGCTAATAGTTGGACAACTATTTGAAAATCTGGAATCTGAGGGTGCAAAAAAATCGAAACATTGAGAAAATCACCTTTAAAGTTTGTCAATTTATGTTCGCGATTGTGCTGAATTCACTCACAAAAATACATCTTTTTTTATATTTACGGTTGGACATTTACGAAATATGTTCGTTACTTAATATCCTAATGATTTTTGGCATGAAAGAAAAATCGATAATTTTGACCGATACAATGTATTGTTGGCTATTGCCACAAATATACCCTTGTGACTGGTTTTGCGATCCAGGGAAACATGTGAATCGTGAATCAAGATTTCATCTCATAGCTTAGTGAAATTTAGATATTAATCATTTCAGTGTTATTTGTGGAAAAGTTCCCCATGTAGTGATATTAGTGACTCTTCAGCACAGCTGCATAAACATGTTTTCTGTCAGCAAACAACTCTTGAAATCCATGTTTAGTTTTCTGGGCCAAAGTCCACGCGAGGATCAGGCATGAGTTTTGTTGGTTACCTGAGTCTGTTGATGACCTTTCATATACATAGCTGAGGTGAATTTGATAAGGGAGCGCATCCGTCATGAATCCGGCTTGGCTGACAACACTGAGTCGTCAGTCAAATCTACATGGAAAATCATGAGATTTACCAAATTGCTTCTATGTATACAATATAAAAAATGTTAGCATGCATTCACCTTTGTACACTTGTTTACTCATGGTTTCAGTCTAAAACGTATTGTCTTTACCATACATACAAAGTTCTTATCATGTTGAGCACACCTACAGTCCTTTATCTGATTTAAACTTAAAAGCTATGTACCCTCTGGGATGTTCACATTTTATATGAAATGAGACTTATAAATCTCACCGGACCTGCTTTGGCTTACTAAGACATACTCGGGCTGATTCCAGGGCTCAAGCTGTTCATTAACTTGCATTCCAGGCACACTGTATCTTTCACTGCAGTCTATACCAATTCAGCTGGGACTTTGGGACCTTCGGGCACTCACTCGGGCAAAGACTGCAGCCAAGTCACTGACATGCCCATGTGTTTAGCAGCGGCCGCCCACATCTTCTGCAATAAAACTGCCTTCTCTCAACTCTGCTGACTAATGTGACCACTTAAAGGAGTTTCTTTCTTTCTTTCTCTTCAAAGGCATATAGGGTTTATTTGTTTTTCACTCTGTTGACTGTGGTCCATGAACTGTGAGGTTGGAAGGTAAAGACATTACTGTATGTCAGGAGACAATCGTACCGCTTTTTATGTCTCTCCACAAAGCCTTTTCAGAGGCGTTCAAAGATCAGCCGTCACCAGGACGCAGAGAATGAGCGAGGCATAAGGCAGAACACCTGTGTGTGTGCGCGTTCATTAGGGTGTGGATTCATATACACACACACAAAGCTCTACATAGCTCTGATGTTAGCACACACATGCGATTATAAAAGACCCGGCACCACAACATTTTCACAAAGTCAAACAAACTCACACCTGCGGGTGCCGATTTCAAAGTGTCCACGCTGACCTGACCCACATTATTTTACAAGACAACCCTAGCATGTTAAATAGATGTTGAACAAATATGTGCAGAAATTGCATGCTGACAAGGGCTTTCAACCAGCACAGAAAGCAAAGAAAAAAAAAACTTGTTTGGCTATTAGTAGAGAATCATCTGCACACATATCATTTCTCAAGCAATTATTAGTGGTGTTTGCTAAGGCTAGTTGGCAAGCCGTGGCTTTGTTCAAATCTCTAAACCTAAGCATTAAACTACTGCTCATTGTGGATATTTCGTGTGGTTCATTGAGATGTGTAGTACTTTTCAGTTACCAGAAACCATTTAGAACACCTTAGCAACAGCATAGCAACATGCTAAAGTTGCCTAGAAGATCTTAGAAATACCACTTTGACCACAAAGATCACAGAGACCACTTTGCAATGAGACAAAACCACCCAGAAGTTTTAGCATCCCAATAGTTACATGTGAAAATTGCACAGAATACAATAGACACTGCAAATTTTGCAAAGTAACATTAAAAATCTAGTTTAGCACACGCTGAATAAAATTAACACACACTTGCTTTGCCCCAAAAAAAGACTAAATAATGTTTTTTGAAAATGCAAAAATGCAGAAAGTTTTCTGTGATGGGTAGGTTTAGGAGTAGGGTAATACTCCACAGGGTAAGAGTGTGTGTCGGCATATGCATTCACTTCATATGTAAATGTCCAAACAGTATAGGCTTAATGCCTTGAAAACATCACACTCAGCCTCCCAGAAGGGCCAGACCTTAGATTCCTTTCATCCATTCATCAGCTTGAGAGAAAACGAGAGACTTGATGTGAATGGAAGGAGTGAAAGGATAAAAAGGACGGGTTGAGGTGCTGGTGAACGTGTTGATGAGGGTTGCTGCCCTCCTCTGAACGTGGAATTCTGTTTTCTACGCCTTCCCTTTTTTCTCTCAAGGCCCTGACAGGTCATTTCCTGATGGGAGAGAGCGATAGAGGGACGACTGCTGATAGAAAGCGACAGACGGAGATGGAGGGAAAGAGAACTTGTATCCTGTGAGGAGAACATTGAAGTGTGGGGAAAGATTTGGGAATGGAGGAGACAACTTGACATGAAGTAGAAACTGCTGAAGTATAAATATGTACAAAGCTATTATCTTTGATTATTAAATCCTCATTCCTCCAGTTGTGTCTATTTATACCTCACTGCAGGAGCAGACTCGGGAAGCGTATACTGATACAAAGTCAATAACTCACTGCAGGGCAGGAGTGTGTAAAAGAGAGTGAGATACAGAGGAAGGCAATATCTGGAAGCGTTTCTTTTTTGAAGAGGAATTTAGACTTCCTGGAATTATCAGGCTCTCTCGTGTTGGTTTTCCATATGTTATGCAGTTTCATATGAGATCAAGTTTGCAAGACTTACCAGTCAAAGTTATTGGGCTTCCAGACCTCTGTGGGACGCCGGAGGGCAGGCGTTGTGTGTGTGTAGGGTGACATGGTGGCGACGTGATGAATCTTCAAGGGCGTGCCTGTCCGTGCGAGGTTGTGCAGTGTGTATTCGGAGCGATGTGTGTCTGTCTGAAAGCATTCGGTAACATCATCCCTGTTTCCCCACAGACGTTTTTATATTTTCCACTGATGACATGACGAATGAGTCGCTGTCAGACTAGCCTGAGTGAAGATGTTCATCTCCAAGAGTGAGTGTGAGAGAGAGAGAACTTCCAGTGCTTGGAATTGAAATATAGCCTGTTTCAGGGTTAAAGGGACTCAAACCATGTCAACTCTTTTTTTCTTTTTCTTTTTTTTTTTTTCTTCTTCTTTTTTTTTTTTTTTTTTTTCGTTTGTGTATTTGCAAAGTTTTCTGAGCAACACATTTGATTTGGTTTCCTCTTGTGACAAAATCCTGTTTTGTCATATAAGTAAAGATTGAGAATAGTATTTTGGAAGTGTTTTTTTTTTAGATAGATAGATAGACAATATTAAGATGGATGGATGGATGGATGGATGGATGGATGGAGTAATATACGATAGATAGATAGATAGATAGATAGATAGATAGATAGATAGATAGATAGATAGATAGATAGACAATATCAAGATGGATGGATGGAGTAATATACGATAGATAGATAGATAGATAGATAGATAGATAGATAGATAGATAGATAGATAGATAGATAGATAGATAGATAGATAGATAGATAGATAGATAGGATAGATGGATAGATTGAGTAATATACAATAGATAGATAGATAGATATATAGATAGATGGATGGATGGATGGAGTAATAAAGATAGATAGATGGATAGATGGATAGATTGAGTAATATACAATAGATAGATAGATAGATAGATATATAGATAGATGGATGGATGGTTGGAGTAATATAGATACAATAGATAGATAGATAGATAGATAGATAGATAGATAGATAGATAGATAGATAGATAGATAGATAGATAGATAGATAGATAGATAGATAGATAGATAGATGGATGGATAGTTGGATGGATAGATGGATAGATTGAGTAATATACAATAGATAGATAGATAGATAGATAGATAGATAGATAGATAGATAGATAGATAGATAGATAGATAGATAGATAGATAGATAGATAGATAGATAGATGGATGGATGGAGTAATATAGATAGATAGATAGATAGACAGACAGACAGATAGATAGATAGATAGATAGATAGATAGATAGATAGATAGATAGATAGATAGATAGATAGATAGATAGATAGATAGACAGATAGATAGACAGACAGACAGATATATAGATAGATAGATAGATAGATAGATAGATAGATAGATAGACAGACAGACAGACAGACAGACAGACAGACAGACAGACAGACAGACAGACAGACAGACAGATAGATAGATAGATAGATAGATAGATAGATAGATAGATAGATAGATAGATAGATAGATAGATAGATAGATAGATAGATAGATGTTAATTATCAAAAAAAATAATAATAATTACTGTTATGGATTCAATCCAGTTGCCGCCATTTTGTCCTGACCCCATTCTTTCAATCTTAACTTGTTTTTCCCCTGCTACTTAAAATATCATAAATACAAAAACAAGAAATGTGTTTTCTTGTATGCATGCTTAGTGAACCATACATGATTATCTACGGTGACATTCCTTCAGGCGCATACTAATTCAATTAATGTTAATCTGCATCAAAATCCTGAGATATCCATTCGTCAAACAGTGACCTCTTTCCTCGGCTTTTATTTATTGCCAGTGGAACGGTGTAATTAGAACACCTTAGGGAGGTTGCCCGTGGTAACCTCTGATCACAGCTCCACACACACACACACTATAAGTGATGCGTCCTCTGGGGGCTTTCTGGCCTTGCTGCAGTGGGTGGGCACCAGCTCTGGCTATTGATTTGGACGGTAGGCTGATGAATCTCAGGGGAGACAATAAAAATAATTACGAGGAAAATCATCAAAGCTCCACAGCCTTCTGCTTTGCACATTAATGCATGGTAGAGCTTTAGAAGAGCGGCCAAGGTGGCATACGCAAGTCATCTGTGCCCAGATAAAAATATTATTGCTCACTGGTTATTTTTCCATGTTTCTCAGTTTTTTCTTTGAAGTATCAACATGTTTCTCCTAAAACCTCTTGGGGGAAAATAAAAATATAGACCTAAAAAAAATTTCGTGAGAAGCTTAGATAATTTGATTTTGGATGAGAAATATTTATGAGATCTTTTTAATACAATGTTTGGCAAATCTGAGCGCAGTTTGAGATCGTTTCTGAAACTCGAGAGTTGTGATATTCTCCATTTGTCCTCATTGGTGTCTCAGAGAAACCGCTTAAGATTAAAATGGTCTTGTTTGTGAGGCTGGAGATGCCATGACTCCTGTCGTTAAGGAGAATAGAGATGATTTTCTATAAGGAGATGTAGATGGTTCAGCAGCAGGCTTGCAAAGAAAGAATAACACTTATTTGTGTCCTCTATCATCCGTTAAGTGGTGGCACAATATGTTCAAGGATGAAATTAGTCCTCTCCCCGTGCAGGAAACCAGAGGGAGGTTCTACAAGAGAGCTATTCTGCCCTACAAAGGCAAAAGACCTTAACTCACCAGAGTGTGAAACTGAGAAAAATGACTTTAAAGTTTTTTTGTTGTCCAGCCAATTGTATGATAGGTAGGACACTGAAAATTTGCCAAGTAGTTGTCATAATGAATATATTTATCTACATTAAAAAAAAAGAGCTCAAACTTGACCTTTGACCCTTATTCGGAAGTTACTGCATTCTGCCTTTGCATTATCTGCAAAACAATAATGGCTCATACAAAGGCAAAGTACCTTAACTTCTAATTTATTGACCATTTTGACTTTTATCACTCTATAAAAACATTTCTATGATAACAATGATAGTCTTAAAACAACATTTAGTGAGTTCTGTTTAGAAGGCTTAATATTACATCAATAGAATATTACAAAATAAAAAATAATGAGAAGGCTACCTGTACTGGATCGTTTTAAAACTTTATCAGTGTTCTTAATTTAAGTAAAATAACGCTTTAAGAAGTTAAAGTAACCTTTCACAAATATTTCTTACATTTGAAAGATTTTAATTTGACACACACACACACACACACACACACACGGGCGCCTCTGTTCTCTGACGTGCTCTCTGCTTATACCGTTGCGGATTGAGGAACGCGCTGATTAGCCGGTTTCATATGTTGTGTGTGCAAAGATAAGCGCCAGTAAATTTAAAGTATATGCTTACCGGCCCAAAAAACAGGATTTTAACTGTTTAACCGGACGTCTGCCTAGTAATAGCCTACGCACAGCGACACTTAAAATGTAAACCTCCGGACAACTTGCACTTTGATAGATTAGGTAACGTTATAGCCAGCCGGCACATGATGGATTAAAACACATGATGGATTGTCTTCTAAGTGGATGTCGTTTTCCATGGATTTTGAGTTTGACCATGTTAAAAAAAAGGTAAGCTGCAATCTAAGTTATATCTGCTGGGTTCGTTTGTTTGCGTGGTAATGTTTTCTCCTCCCCTTAAGTTACTTCGTGAGGCGTCCCCAACCCACTCGCGTTGTTTTCTGTCAGTGAGTGCATGGACTGTCAGATTGGCTGGATAGTATCCAAGCTTTGATTTATGGTGTCTTACAGCTGACACACCATCTATTAACATTAGGCTATTTTTGGATCAGGAATAGTTGTGTTTTGTGTGTCAAGTAGCCTATCTTAGCCCAAGTTTGCATCGCTAGCTAGCTAACTAGTCTAGGCTACCAGTATCCTAGCTGAATTTCACAAAATCTGAAGTAAATTGCATATCTAAAAAAAAAAATTCTTCATGTAAGTTATCCATATCATCCTTACCTTGATCTTGGTGTTTGCGTTTCAAAACCATCTCCACTATCATTTTCCCGCGAGGATAGGCCATTATTAATGTTAGATAAAGTTAAAAACAACCACTGCAACAATTTTATTTTCACTTTATTTATTTAATGGTTGTGGCAAAAGTGCTTCAATTACATATAGGCATTAACGTTACACCGTAACTTCAGCGCGGCAAAATTTTAACGTTGGTAAAACAAAGGCAGAGTGCCTTAACTCCAACTGTAACTTGATTCCAGCATTCTAGAGTGCAGCGGAACAAAGCTAAAAGACCGTAACTGATGTTAAGGGCTTCTGCCTTTGCTTTACCTCTGCTTTTGGAAGTTATGACAAAAACAACATCTTATTTTTAGCAGAAAAGAACAAAATTGACTCAAGATATTTTTCCACATGATAAAACTGATGTCCATTGTTCCAAAAATGGCAATAACTCATTTTGACCAAAATTGAAGTTAAGGTCTTTTGCCTTTGCACGGCAGTATTGTTCTTAACCAGCCTGTAAACAATGACTAACATGACAGTTCACCCCCTCTAGGCTCTCTCATCTATAGAAATCATGTCCTCCTCCTCGACTGATTCTGTAGGCTGCATATGGAGAGGTGGAGGAGAGGAGGAGGATAGGAAGACAGGCTGTAGTTACCTTAGATGAGGTGGAGGTAGATGAGGATTTTATAGGTATCTATCTATATCTCATGCAGATTTTCTCCTTTCACATGGGTCTTTTTTTTTTTTTTGAAAATTGAGATTTATACATCATCTGAATGCTGACTAAATAACAATTTACAGTACATAATACAGTACATAAATAACCATACAGTGACGTATTTTATTTTATTTTATTTTATTTTATTTTATTTTATTTTATTTTATTTTATTTTATTTTATTTTATTTTATAGAAAGCAAGACTTTTTGAACTAATCTTGAACTAACAGTAGTTTTCCAGCATTCCAGCATCCACTGTTAAAGGGCACTCCCTTATAGAATGTTTATGTTTTTCTTCTCTCTCTCTCTCTCTCTCTCTCTCTCTCTCCATTTCCTTTTTGCATTTTTCTATTTGTGCCGCTAAAATATACCTTCTGAAAAAGTGTATGTATATAAATTGCACCAGTGCTTTGCATGTCATATCATGAATGATTATGAATGCATGAATCAAACTCTCTTGGAATGGCGACACTTTGACACAGTTTTCCATGCATCATGCATGTGTTCCCCAGTACAAATGTGCGTGCATATGCATATATGCCCTTGTGTGTGTGTGTGGGCTGGCTGGGGGGTCCAATGGAAGAGGAAATGGCTATTTGAATGGTGTGCGCTCAGAGACATGGTAAAGAGCACTCTCCCAGGCGGCCAAGAGCACTTGATTGTACAACAAGCAATGATCGCATTAAGAGAGGGCAGCAGGAAGAGAGAGAGAGAGGGAAACAAAGAGACAGAGAGTGGGAAGGAAATAAATTGACTTTGCCAGTGGCTTAGTCTGCTGATGGGAGAAAATATAGAAAAATTACTTTTTCATTTTCATGTGCTACATCCACAAGTGTGGCTGGGGTAATGGAGTGTGTGTGTGTGTGTGGGGAGGGTTGCCAGCCTGTATGATTGACCCTGTTATTGCGGTCAGTGTAAAAACAGCTTTTACAATTTGAAGAGTGGAAAGCAGCAAGGTTTGCCTGTTGTACGTCTATAAAAAAAAACGTGTTGGGCTACTTAAAAATGTAACGTACTGTAATAATAGTTGAAGATATATTTCTATGGCTCAGTACTGAAAAATTGCTACTTTTAGTAAATGACTGCCCAACACCTATAGTCAAAACATTGGTTCCATTTACTGCATGCTATGAAGAGAATAATATTCCCTTTTATCGCTTTATCCTTTATCTGTTTTCATATTTCCTTCTGTTCCTCTCCACAATTTTAGAAGCATCTGCTGAGCAAAATTTCTCCCTGGATAAAAAGACGAAAGAAAAAAAAAATACAGCAAGCAGATGGTGCCTCGAGGTTCAGACGATTAGAGGTTGCAGATTGGAATACAAATTGGATTAAAAGAAATTAGACTAATAAAAATCGAATCGCATGGCAAGTGCAAGCATATTCACCTCCGTCATGTAAAAGTCTCTGCCAGTGGCTGTCGATTAGAAGCTAAACAGATGCTTCATTGAGATAGCAGTTAATATGTGTGTGCGTATGTGTGTTCTTGGCGGCCCATCATCGCCTTATCTCAACCCACCCCATTTATCAATGTCATAATGTTAATTACTGGTTCATTCATTTTAGTCACTTACAACATCAAAAGTGAACTTGTTTCTGATTGGTAAAAGCAGGACATTAACATTTATGCTAATTTATTAAAAACTGGTATGTGTATGAATTGATTCTGGACTTTTATTAGATCCAGAAGAGCATGTTCTCTGCAAGGGTACACCAAGGGTGTATCAGGCTGTGGTACATATAAGTGCCCTTAAATGAGTTTGACTTCCCTGGTTTTGAGGGATGTAGACTGCCAAGAGGGAGGGAGAAGGAGAAAAGCGAGAGGTGGTTAGAGAGAGCAAAATCAGTGTATCTGCAAACTTCAGCAGAGCTCAGTTTCATAGTATGCAGCACAGCGTATATATGAAACCTGGAGGGTACAGGATAAGATCTTGCCCTGTCAGTAGCTAGTCCCTTGTGTGACCCCCAGTGTGCTCTGGGTCTTGCGTGTGGCCCCACTTAGACAGCGGACAGCCGGAATGATCACTAATCAATGAGAGGGAAATGGCAGGAATTAGCACAAATTAGGTGTAGTGGGAGACATCCTTCCCTTTAATAGAGTCCGTATTGCACTACGGGTGAGAACAGACCTTTACAGCACACTAACACATGGCAGACTCAGCAAAACATATTTGCGCATGAACAAACTAGCTTGCTTCTCTGAAATGCTCTGCCTTGGTCCCACCGGTAAGAACAACCAACGCACATTTCGCAGTGATCCTAAACACCCTAAGCAAATGCTCTGTTTTACCGCAGTTCCATATCAGCAACCGAAAGAGTTTAGCACCGCAATGAACTCTTGTACATCAGCACTGCACACCTGCCATCCCAAGAGAGGACACGGCCACCTTCAGCTCACGCTAGCTGCTGCCGCTGGGTCTCTCATAGTGTAGGAGGTCCGTCCCGCGCTCTGCAGTGGTTTATGTTTAACAAACGGCTAGCGAACGGCTGTTTTAGCAGAGCTAAACAAACAAAGCTGCACAGTGCTGTGTGCTGATCCTGCTAGCATGCTACTCTCTCGGGAGGTTTAACCGCTAGCAGTGCCTAGAAAAGTCTAATGAACAAGCAGTTACTCCTTTTAAAATGTTATGTGTTTATTCATTTAGATTGTGCTCCATTTGTAGAAATAGCTAGCTTGATTTTCTTCATGATAATCTTACACATTATGCTCCTGTATTAGGCTTTTAAATGAAACCGAATTTCAAGGTAGTTTCACAAATGCACATGTCTTTCTATATATTTTAAGCTATTATAGATGCTAGACTTTAACTGTACTATTAACTCCGATCCTAACTGTAAATGTTCCTTTTCAGATGTGAAAGAGATTTTTTTGTCATATTTCTTATCCGTATGTAGGTCCCCCACGATGTAGTCTCCACAAAGATAGAAAAATATGACACAGATGTATTCTTATCCTTTCATATTGAACAATCACATGCTAAAATCATATCCCCTTCCCCCTTTTGGAGGTTTGGAAAGTCACTCCTAGTGTTAAGCGATTCAAATCCCTGAAAGAAGTAAAAAATCTGCATTTACAATCTCAAGGGTGTTTCCACGCTAGCCATGTGCTATTGAAGCGTGTAAAGCTTACAGCATTCAACTGACGGCAGCGCCAGCGGCTCTAGCTTAGCTTCTCTTTTTTTGGCCAGGTTTTGGGTGGATCAGGGATCGCTTTTGTCCCACTGTGGCCCGTGCCTTAGTGATGTAAATTCAGGGTGGCCTCTGGCTCCTTATCTCTAGGGTTAAGGCTCACACTGCTCTTTCCGCAATCTATTATCATAAGGGCCAGACTCCTAGCGTGGGCTGCTAGCATTATCCATACCAAATGCAGGGCCATGCAGGGGAACGTTCAGGGGATTAGCATTTTAACACAGTGTGAGTCTAAACCCCTGAACCTCTCTGTCACAGAGGGCAAGTCCCCAATGGCTTGCCAGCTCACTATGTGGCACCCTAAATTAGTGTGCTGGAACAGAGAGCTGTGTTGTGTTTTTGATGTGGCTTTTCTCGGTTCAAAAATGTTGCTTTTGTATGCTTAGTGAACAAATGGCAGTGGAAATAAAAATAAAATGTTTTAAGGGAGCATTTATTAATATTTGCCCAACTCAAACCTTACTTTTTCTGGCTTAAGCTTAAAAAAATCTCCAGCCCTAATTAAACACACTTGAACCCAGCTAATCAAGGTCTTCAGGACGACTAGATGACTGGGGTAGTTTTGAGCTGAACTCTGTAGGATATTGGCTCTCAATTTTGGACACCCAATATTGAGAGCAGGATTGGACACCCCTGGCCAAGCCTAATGCTGATTGGTTTGTTCCAGTCTTTCCATGATTGAGATCAAATGTTTGTTTTCTTTGAAACGCCTTTAAGACATTTTCTCGTAGATGCTCTTTTGTCTTAAGCATAAATGTGAAGTTGGTCCTGACAAGTCTTCCACTTTCTCCATTTTCCAGGATCCCGTCTGCGGCAGGAAGATTCTCCACCTCGGATCGTAGAACACCCCTCCGATCTGATCGTGTCCAAGGGCGAGCCAGCCACCCTAAACTGCAAGGCGGAGGGGCGACCCACCCCCACCGTGGAGTGGTACAAGGATGGAGAACGAGTTGAAACTGACAAAGATGACCCTCGATCTCACCGCATGCTCCTGCCCAGCGGCTCGCTCTTCTTCCTGCGTATCGTACACGGCCGTCGCAGCAAACCTGACGAGGGGGCGTACGTTTGTGTGGCACGTAACTACTTGGGGGAAGCAGTCAGTCGAAATGCTTCACTGGAAGTAGCATGTAAGTATCTGATTTCTTCAATTATTGTCTTGAGTAACAGTAACAAGCTCCCCCCTCCCCCTCCCCCCTGTGGACTAGACTACACCTACTGTACTACCATACTACAAGTACACAATTCTTCTTTAGCCTCCTTTTAGCAGCTTTTATGGTATAGAACTTGATATTGGTGGAGTTGGTATTGCATATGAAGGATTTTGGAATGAGCCTGATTTCCCTAGTTCCTAAACAAGAGATGGAAAGTATTTTTGCAGTTAGCTCTGTAGTTTAGCTCTCCATATGTTTTAGAAAATCTTAGATTTGTCAATCTGTTTCGGCACAACCTGCCAAGCTTGCAGTTTTTCCTTCTGACTGAGAAATGGGAATGACAAGGAAAGACAGAGCCACAGACTCAGATTAAAGAGCATGCTAGGTGCAGAAGGGAGGGAGGAAGGGAAGGCAGAATCTAAAAGGGGGATTTATTGACAACCTGTAGATGGTTTTGGCTTTGAAGATGGGTCTCTGTTGGGTTGACTTGCATTTTCCGAGTGAGCACATTCCCTGGGGTCAAATCCCCAAGCTAATCAAAGACCATTATGAGTGACAGCTAACCTGTCCTCCTATGCTTTTCTATTAGACAACGAGTTTGCTTTTTTTTGCTAAATTACTCTTTTGCTTGGCTAATCTCTCGTCTATTGTCTTGGGAGTTTGTGATCTTTATGATTAGTGAATACATTCGGAGCAACTAAACTTGCTTCCAGGCCCTTATTTCCTTTAGTGTTACATAAAAGCAAACTACGGTATCTTAGCCAATACCAATGCAAAAGTCATTAGAGATTAAGGAGTATTGGTTTTGCTTCGCTGGGTTTGTTGTCTAGACCTGCAGTCTAAGTGATCTGCTATCTTAAAGTCTGTTTCAACTCTGAGCTGATCAATACTGTGGCCTCTCTTATGCATTGTTATGAAAATAGGAGCGATCCATCATGAAATAAGGATATGATGATAAATATTGAATGAATGGATAACTAAATTGGCTCTGTGCGCTACTGCCAAGACCCCATGCAGTAATGAGAGGGTTTGTGTGTGTATGTGTTGAGCTGTTGGAAAGGGTAACTCTAGAAGAAGGGATTGTGGGAAGGTTTTTGAGAGTCAGTACATTTTGAATGCTGCTGCATTTTCTATTTTTAACCTGTAATTGATGATACAGGATGGTGATTTGGGTTAAAGGGTAGAAATGCAGAGTTGATGTTTGCATTTAGTTTTTTGCTAAGGGTAACTTTGGAGCTAGCAATTGTGGGAAGCTTTTCAGTAACATTTTTGAATACATTTTCTACTTTTAACCTGTAATTGATGATACATAACTGCGTTGTGGGTTATAAGGTGTATATATAGAAGTGCATAAAGGCAGTGTGTGTGTGTTTTCACTCGTGTAGCTGGCAGGGGGTGTGTGTTTTCTCTGATCCTCTCAGCTCTTCCGAGGCGGCGGTGGCGGCCCCCAGGTGCTAACTGTGTGACAGCAGCTTGATCTATCGATTGCACTAAGAGGGGTCTCCTCGCCTAAATGAAAATTCATGAAAAATTGATGAAGTCCCCGATTATTCCTTTTTTCCCTCCGCTAGCTCTTGTCTCTCTCTCACTTCCCCCTCTCTGTTCTCACTAGCTCTCTACATTTCCACCATGGCACTATGTCAGGGACCTAATCTAAAAGGGCACTATTTTAGGAATGAAGGAAACAAACAGTTTTTTGTCAATTCGAATAATCCAAAACAATATTAAGACAACCAAGCAAATATATGGTGACGACAATGCTTATGTCTTGGTAGAAGAGTACTGAGTCAAATTATGTTAATTGGCTTTTTATTATTAAATGTACACATTTTTGTTCTCCTCCGTATACATCCTGCAAAGGCAGCATTTTTCAGGTTTCAGACACAGCCATAGTTGACTGAAAGAGTTTAAATAAGCTGTAGGATGTTTTACGACTTTCAGGTGAGAGGTGAAGGGTCGTAAGGTTAGCGGGGCAGCAGATACTAAACCTACAGCAGGAATGACCAAGAACTGTACTTTAAGGAAACCCCTCGGCTGCGTTACGTTACACAATTTCCACTCATAAAACTTCTTTTACTGATGAGTGATCACAGAAGTGAAGCCAATCTAAACCGATACAGCTCATGTATCTTTCCAAGCAAAATATGTTTCATCTGTCACATCGTAGAAATATTCTGAAGAGGTGCTGTTTTCTCAAGAAGTAAATGTTGATTTTATAGCCAGCTGTGTATATCTGATCTATATGAAATACTCCCAGACCCACATACGTATGAAACCTTCCCCTCCAAAACAAACAGCTGTCCTTCAGTGACAAACTGAAAAATGTGGCGAATCTTCCAGACTGTTTTGCGACGTTCGTTTCAGGGGTTCCGACCCTGGTTACAAGCCCAGTACTTTTTCATCTTCGCGTCAGAAGTCGTCTCCTGTTGCGATATATGGTTCTGTCTCTCTTCTTCTCATATGGGGGCAGTCTGCACCCCCGCAGGCTGAGTGAATGGCTCTGTTGAAACAGATTGCAGACAGGCGTTCGCCGTGGACCACTGGAGCCGCCCGATCAGAGAGACCCCAAGCTGGGTTGCAGGAAGCAGAGAGAGGCCTGTGAAAGGAGCTCGCTGCATTATTAATAATGAGGCAGATTGCAAGGAGGTGTCCGTTGAAGCAGGATTATCTCAAACGCTGGTCTTTAACAATTGACCATTAGTAATGCAACAAAGAAGTTACACAGATCTTGTTACGGACGTTTGTGTCCTAGAGAGTTTAAAGCAAAGGTGGAAAAGGGTTCATTTTGTCGCTATTAGATTTGTTTGATGATGCAAGGCGCTTATCCATTTCAACACAATTCTTTGTTTCACGTGAACTTATTTCTGTGGGATTTAGTGCTTTCGCCTCTTAAAATGATCAATTTCTACATTTAAAGGTACCGAACACGTCTTCCCGCTTACCTCAACATAAATTAATCCTGTTCCTGTCATTTATAAGGTCTTAATTAGAGCAGCAGAAGAAGAGAGTGGAAAAGGTGCTGACAGGCCACACGTAGCGATTGGCCGAATCCCAATTTGCATACATCTACTGTAGCCTAAAGGCACATACTTCACTGGTGATGCATACTTGAAGTATATCAAGTACATATATAGCATTTTTTTTTAGCATCACAGTGTTTACACTTTTTAGAGAAATCAACATGCTGTATGACTGGCTTATGATTGTCTCTGTTAAACTGGGGCTTTTTACCATAAACGGACAGCATTTAGGCTAATAAAGATATATTTAAGGACTTCTATGGCAAAATTGCCATCAAAGTATTACTTTTTCTAAAACTGATCAAGTCATATAAGAGCACAAGGGGTTGTGAGAAATATTAGCCTGATTAGCATCCACTGACAAACTTTGCTAAGCTTGTGGAAACGGTTTACCATCTGGGCAACCTTTAGCGTATAAAATATAGGAAGGATTGGAACTGAATAGAAATTCTGCTATTGTCTTAAATTTAGCTTAATTTAGCTGACTTTTTTGTGTGCAAATCTTTTATATACCCTGTCTCTCTATGATGTATATCATGGCTACATTTCGGTCTAAGCCGCACCCTGTGGCACTCCTTGCTTCTGGGAAAGATATTTTGTTCTTTTGTTGCTATTTTTTCTTTCTCTGTGTCTTTATTTCTCTCTCCCACTCTCTCTCTCATGGTCTTTCTCTTTCCTTTCGTGGGATAAACTGGGTCAATGAGCAGGTTCATAAATCATTGTGAAGACTGTGTCAGACTGAGGCAAGCCCTGCTTTGAATAAATTTGCCAAAGTGGTGAAATCTCTGGTCGTAGCTTGTGCACGGGGCGCTATGTGACAAGTCACACCTGGGGCGCACAGTCATCCAGTAAAATGTTAATTAGCTGTATCTCTTCTCAGGTAGAGAGGTGTGTGTTATAAATCTGAGGGCAACAAGCTTGTTGAACATGGGGGCATTAATTAAGCGTATAAGGTGTGAACGTGTGTGTGTTTGTGTCTGCTAATGGTCTGCGCTAATAACAGTGTGAAAGTGTGCGTGTACTTTGAGTCTTAGCGACAAAAAGTGCTGTTTCGTTCTCTTGTAACCTTTAAAAAGTATGTAAATGAAGGGAGGGTGAAACAGATGTCATTGCTGGTTTGTTAAAAGGCCACCAGCCTGGGATTGGCTGGCCTGTTTGAAAAGGTTCTT
This sequence comes from Rutilus rutilus, assembly GCF_951802725.1. Taxonomy (NCBI): domain Eukaryota; kingdom Metazoa; phylum Chordata; class Actinopteri; order Cypriniformes; family Leuciscidae; genus Rutilus; species Rutilus rutilus. The sequence continues at coordinate 30,018,967 of NC_140223.1, forward strand.
TTGATACGCTTCAGCATGGCACTTAAGCAATTAAGAGTAGCGTAGGCAGCATTTGGAACTGGTAAGATGAAGTAATTAGTGGAAAAATGGTGCTTTTTTGTTTTAAGCTTTCCTGTTGCGTCTCAAGCTGTTTGAATGTGTGTCCGGCATCAGTAAAATCCAATAAAAGATGATGAATTTAATTGGACACACTCAGCTGGTAGGGGTGGGTGATGTGATCAAGATCATTTTATGAGTCATTTTGCTTTATTTCTTTACTTTTTTGAAATAAATGAATACTTTTACTCATCAAGGATGCATCAAATTGATCAGAAAGTCAGTAAAGTGAAGTGAAGAATTCAGCTTTGACATTACATTTCATTAAAAAAATTAAAAATATATTTATTTAAAATTTTAATAATATTTTACAATATGGCTGTTTTGTATTGTATTTTGTATCTAAACTGTGTGTATCACAATATAATTATTTTCCCCCATAAATTAAGAAATTTAAATTTAAATTACTTTTAAATTTTACTTTTAATTTGTTTTTGTTTTTTCGAGTGTTCATATGAAAATAATTACTCTGGCAGCAGTGCAAAACATAGTTGCATTATGTAGCAAAATACTTTTTTATACCTATAGTTTATTAATATTTATATTCTAATATATATATATATTTTTTTTTTATAAAACAGTACTATGTTAAATTTAGACTGGATGAGTCACATTTGCAGTCGTAAAGTTGCAAATATATGCAAACCTGTTAATACACCTGATTATATTATACTTCTGTACACTGTATTTTTGCATTACTCCATGTTTTTGTCATTCTCATATACTATAGCCATAGTGTGGTGTTTTCCATCATACGTCCATCCCTAACATCCATACTACAAACGTCTGTCTGGCATTTAACATCTCGTCTTGGGGACCAAGTGAGTGTGTGTGAGTGAATTAATCAAACACACTCACGTGCAGTCGTCCTCATTCGCCTGTTTGTAAATGTCAGTGTCTGTCTGGGTCCTCTGACCCGCCTTCTCGCTCACTTCGCGTTATCCTGGGATCCGGATTCTGCAGGTTCTAGGGGTCGGTGATTAAGTTGAAAGCAGACTGATGTCAGGATGCATCCGCGGCCCACAGGGAATGTTGCTTTCTGATAAGAGGGAGGGAGGGTGAGGTGCCGGCAGAGAGGTGGAGGAAAAACTGATCTCTAGTCTGTGATAAAAGAGAAAGAAATAAAATCCCTGATTGAATGTGTCATCGTAGTATATCTGCAGTGCTGGAGTCAGCGCCCACAACATAAAGACCAACCTCCTTATCAGCAGCATGTTACTTTACACACACATTCGCACATACGGTGAGATGGAGCCATGCAGATTTTGGGGCTTATCTTATGGTCACATCTTAGTGTGCGTGAGACTAATCGGTCAGCTGGGTAGATGATATTAAATGATTCTTCATTGTATGTATATGTGGAGGAAGCCCTCTGGAAATGAGATAAATCATTGGTCCCTTGGAACTCTAGAAACACACACACACACACACACACATACAGTATATACACGCACACACACTGACCTTTCTCATTCTCACTCTCTCTTACTGTCTTTTGTTAGCTCACTCTTGTCCCGGTTTAAAGTTTTTACATTTTATTTTTATGGGATTTTGCCTCTATTTTTGACAGGAAAGTAGAGAAATTATGGGGGAAAGAACTAGGGTTGGCAAATGGCCTGAACTGGATTCGAGCTACTGCTTTTTTAAGTGTTATGTAGGAGCATGGGCATGACCTGACCGGCCGGTTTTCTGACCTGTTTTGAGTTTTAACAAAAGTGAGAAGCACAGCTAGTCAGTAGGATGTAAATATGAATTTGACATATGAGTCTTCACAAAATTACCAGTGTGTAGTTACTATTGGTCAATGAATTGCATACATTTTAGCATAAATCTGCACCGTTGCTGTCAGTGGCTTTCAGATATGTAAAAAAAAAAAAAAACGGATTTACATAAAACAGCGTCCATTATGATCAGATGGTCATCATGGATTAGCAGAAAGGATTTAGCCTCTTTTCTTTTTTTTAAGGAAACAAATGTTTCTGCTTTGTTTAGTTTGTTGTTTCCATATCCAGTCAGATCCTCTATCTGAAGACATAAATATATAAAAAATATATATCTTGTTTTCCCAAAGTCCAAGCGCTGTAGTTTCCTTTTTGTTGGTATGAGAATGTATTTATCTGTGATCTCATTCTCTTGCTAACTATTTCCATGTTTTTGAACATGCGCCTCTGCTAATCTCTGTGTGTATGTTTGTGTTACTTTGATTCGGTGTGGTCTCTATGACCTCTAAACTACTTAAAACTCCATTACATGATTGCCTGCCATCAAAAAAGCCAGAAGCAATGGCGAATCATTCCGAATGGTCATTTAAATCCAATCAAAGTCCAGACTATTGACTTCAATCCTTGCATTTTCATTCCCAGACCACAGCAGATATGTTTGTATCCCTGTGTTGAGCCAGGCGCTCACCTACTAGAAGAACCTTTTGTTGTTCCTCATCAGGTAGAACGCAATCATCTAACCATGCGGTTGATTTCCATAAGATTGCTGAATTCTGACAATGCTCTGCCTGGGATTGGATCCGATGACCCCTAAAGACCTGTCGGACCCACAATGTCCGTAATTCCTTAGCGTTCGGCTCTCTACGCAAAGCAGAGACCCCTCACCCTACGAATGCACCACCGCTGTCTACCCGTAACCCCTGAAGCAAAGCCTCCTGGGACTCCAGGACCAAGGCCTGTAATCCATCATGTGTGTGCGTGTGTGTGCGCGAGCTCAGATTCAGCTCCGCCCTTAACCGAGGACAGAGGAAATTGATTCAGCTCTCTGTTGAAGCGAACAATCTGTTATTTTCTCAAAGAAAAAAGTGCTGGTGCCGAGTGCTGATGGTGCAAACTCTCTTGCTTGAACACACACACCGTGTACAAACCGCAGTGGCGTTTCGGTGGAGTGTCATCATCAGAGAATGCTTCCCGTCGCTCTGATGGATGGTGTGTTTTTGAACCTTGTTCACCTACAGCACTCTGTTCACCTACAGCACAACTCAATCAAGATGGCCGCTTGAAGGAATCTGCCACAACTATGACATCAGCCGTCTCAAAACGGGCATTTAGATTGCGGCAACTTCGCATCCTTGTTTTGCTGTCTCTCTTTATCTCTCTCAAGCCTCACTTCCTGCGCAGGACTAATAGTGTGTGCGATGCTGTTGTGACCGTGTGGTGTTATCTGTGAAGTTATTGAGTTTGACTCCTGTTACTCTGGGAGTGAGGTGGGAGCGCGAGTTCCTACCGCTGCCCCGGGACAGCTGCGAGTGGGGAGTAGGGAGGGTAACTTAAGCTTCCTGTACTACAGTGTATGTTGGGGGGGGGGGTGAAATCTGAGCCCCCCTCCTGTCCCTTGTCTCCTTCCTGCTGGTGTTTGAAATTGATAGGCGGTGTGGGGTCCTTCACAAGGCTTGGGAGTTTATGAGTGTGATCTAAAGAACAGCTGGAGTTGGCCACTGGATGCTCAGTCTGCGATGCGGCCCAGGGAGGGTGTCAATGAGAAAATTTGTCAGTTGGGAAGACCTCTGCCCTTATGTTTATTTCTTTATCATATGTGATCCGTGCTAATTGCATGTTTACTTGCCTTTAAGAGAAGTTATAGAGTGCAACGGTCAGGTTCCAAAAGAATAAAAAAAAAAATTTCAGGAAACTTCAGGAAAAAAATTATTCATGGGATTTTAGTTATTTTACCTCAGTGTTGGTTGATTTGGTTCATGGCTAATGACACTTTAACAAATACTTTTTAAAAAACCCTATTGGGAAAATAAAGGAGGGGAATATATTTCCAGTTCAAATGCTGCTGAAATGGGCACTTTTGCACTCTAATCTATATCTAATAACTTTTTTTTTTTGACATAAACTTGTTCTAAAAGGCACTTTCAGCCCTTCAGGTCCTCATCCGAGTGTTTGTTGAGGGCTTGTGAACCTTCTTCCACCTAAAATGATGAATGGGACACCCCATGATCTCATGGACTTCACGGATGAAGGCCATGGGACTGTACGTTCACATTAAGTGCACATGTGGGACAGAGCCCATGTTTTTCAAGGCTTCTTGCACTATCATGGTTTAGTTATTCATGGCCATTTGTTGACCTTTTCTCTGACCCTGAGAATTCAGCTTTTTTTTTTTTTTTGCTACTGTTCCTTTAAGACATTTGTATATGTAACTAGTGTATGTTGTTACTGGCAAACCTTACTAAACTGAAATGAGTCACATTATAATTTATTAGGGTAGGCAAAGTTGCTGTATGTTAATTGAGATGTATATGTGGGCAGTCATATGCTAATGAGCTGGGTGTGATGTCATAATCATAAGGGCTTTATATTAATGTTTTGAGCTTTAGTATGTGCATTTAGTACTTTAAACACTTTTATTTCCAAATAGCAAGGATTTAATGTCATTCTTTGCCATTTAAACTTCAGGGATGGCCTGAATATAGTTTTTAACCATTTGTTATTTTCCCAAGATATGCAAATTGTCTTGTCATGCATGTGTGAATATTGAGTTTGAGTTTATGTTGACAGGGATCTCTAGTTCATCTGTTTGGGCTGGTAAAATCGCTCTTACTAGCGAGGCAGCGAGACAAACAGATGGACTGATAGACATGCATACACACACACATAAACTTGAAAACGAGAGACACATGGAATGGCTGGGTGGGTGCGCGCACCAACACACACACACACAGACACACATAGTAATGTGGCTAAAGGCCAAGTGCATAGAAATCAGAACAGCTCCATTCAAATGCAAAGTAGAGTCTTATCTACAGACTGTTCTTCGCTGCTCTCCTGTGCTCTACACCGTTCAGGGCAAAACTATTATTTGGAGGCGTGCGGATGTTTGTGTGTGTGTGCACTGCTGCCTGTATATGTTGTGTGTTTGGATCTGAAGTATGCATGAATGTGGATTTCAATATGAAGGTCCATCAGGGTTTCTCTGGGGTCTTCATGGTTTTTCCACTGGAGGTTTTCTTCAGGATTTTTTTTACTTGAAGTTTCTTCGAGGTTACTCTCAGGAGGTTTTCACTGAAGGCTTTCCTCGTGCTTTTTGCTAGTGTTTTTTTTCTCATGGATTTTCACTGGAAGTTTTCCTCATGATTTCTCCTCGCTCTGTTTTCCTATAGTGTCGGAGCATTGAAACACACAGCCGAACCTTTATGAGAATAATCAGTCACATTTTTCATGCCTTTAACTTAATATTCAGCCCTTTAGCTCCTAGAAGAGGGATCCACATTTCATCCATTATGTCATACTGTAAAGCGGCAGGCGGTCCATGAGATGCTTTTTAAAATGAAAACTGCTAAATTGTTCTGATCAATCACTTCAATTTGTCTACCACATTGTTATCAAGGCTTCAATGCATTTATTTAATGCTCAGTTGTGGCGTTTGTTGTTGATGTTGTTGAGTTCAGCAGTGTTTCATCCTGGTGTGTGTGTGTGTGTGTGTGTGTGAGAGAGAGAGGATGGTTTAATATCAGATTACTGACCTGCACAGGAAATGAAAGCAGATGACAGTGAGTGATCACCTTGTGAGTGTATTTTGTGTGTGTGTGTGATTGACAAGCCGATGCGTATGACTCCCTCGATCTTTAAGAAACATTAATAGTCTCTTGCCCTCGGCTCCATATATCTGGTGTGTGTGTGTGTGTGTGTCTGAGAGGATGAATTATGCATTTCTAGCAGACTATGAAAAATGAACACTTTCAGATTCTCATCTACATTCATTTTCATTGTATTTAGACACTAGATGCATGTTTACATAGTGAACACAGGCCCATTTATTTCGATTTGTGTAGATCTAGAGGTTATACAGTCCTGCTGACGTCGAAACATGCAGGTGACCTAAATGAGACTCAGGCAAAACATAACCCCCACGATGCACCATTGTGAGCATAGTTGAAGAGCTCCATATGTGCCAGACTGATGCATTACTTGAACACTTAACTGCAAACTCATTCTTTTTTCCTTGCCATTTTATTTTGAGATCCCCAGATTTTTTTTTTTTTATTATTATTTTTTACCGAAGACACAAATAAATTCTCGGACACTTTATGAATATTGATTTGGTTCTTTATAACATTACAGAAATTATACTGTACAAGCACTGCAGGAAAGCATGTAATTCAACTGGAGATCCAACATAAAAAATTGATCATTTAGGCAGTGACGTGCACAAAGAACACATTTGGACCGTGTAGATGTCGGGTTTGTTGGAGACAACCACACAGATGTTTACACACTAATTCAGCTTTAGAATGCATGCAAAGCAAATTCCAAACGTTATGCAAAGTGACGTTTGCAGCGATTTTCAAAGCCTTTCATTCTCACTCGGGTGGATAACGTCTCCGTTCTTAAACTCAGCTTCAGTAGCCTACTGTATAACGTCACATTGAACGGCCCAGCAGCATTTGGAGACTCTCAAGCGGACGAGAGAAATGAGAAAAGTCCGATAATGATTTCCTGTAGCCGAGCCTTTAATCCCAAACACAATGCTTATCTCTGTGGTGTAAAGCACGTGTTGTGTGGTAAGCCGGGTTTCAGATTGGCCCCTCTCTGAATGGACAGTCATTGAAGGGTCTTGGAGAGGCCGGTGTGGTGAGGTGATAGCAGGAGCTTCTCGAATGCAGTCGCAGATAGGAGGTCATTCGCTGGAAATGACCTCCGATGGGCCATTGATTGACCTGGTATTGAACCTTTGCTAATAGACTGGAGGGACAGTTCAGGTCTGGTTGGGGGCGATATAGTGGAATTCAGGTTTTGTAAACATCAAGCAGCTTTCGTGTTAGTGGAGAAAGGAAATCGAGGAAAGCACTGATAGATTTTATGTAATACAGATCGCAGATAATACAATGACGTCTTTGTTACACACCTACATGTATATACAGTCAAACCAAAATGTATTCAGACACCTTCAGCAATTCTCACATTATCACAGTTTAATCGCTGTAGTTTAGAAAATGGTAATAAAATATGACAAGAAATCAGAAATTTCACCGGTTATGGCCATCCTTCTGATGGACTGTCTCACAAATGAATTAGGTTGAATAGCTGTCAGCTGTTAAATTTGAGTACACAATTAGATAATACCAATTTAGGTCAACCAATAACCAAGCAATGCTTCATTTTGTTCAGTCTGTGGTTTAAAAAGGTTGCATTAGCAATTAAAGAAAAAACATTTAAGCAAAACATTGTCTGAATAATATTTGGTCCCAAATTTTTGGATATAATATGTCACACTTTACTTATCCTCACTTACATAAATTAACTATAGTGTCCTGCACCCACTAGTAAAAAATGATATCTGGTGTCTGAATAATTTTTGGTTTGACTGTATTGTTTACTGTATTGTTGTATACTATATATGTTTTTATCCAATGTAACTTGCATTGCATTTAAGGTAAAGATTTTCTCAGTCCAATCCATAACCATAATAGATTGGTGCTAGAATCATATACCATCTTATTATCATATGTTGTCATTTACTATATATTGCACAATGCTATTCAAATTTTACTGAAAGAAAAACACAAAATGAAAAGGCATTTTGATTATCCATTGACAAAGCTTTTTGAACTAACATTTGTCATTTTTCATACAAATGTATTGGCCAATGCATAATGTTTATGATAATCTAGCACAGCGCTTGCAACTCCAAGGTCACGGGTTCAGTTTCCAGGAAGTGCATGCACTGATATGTGGATAAACGCATTTGCCACATGCATAAATGTAAAAGCTTACATTGGCCGTAAATTCGCCATATATTTGTCTGTCTGTTCTAATCACCAGAACCCTCCTCTCGCTTTCTTCCTGTACACCCTCCTTTCCTGTCATCCCTCCTTCGCCCCATCTCCTCTGATTGCCGTGTCTCAAACGGTCCACAGATGATAACCATTCCTCCTCAATCTCTGAACCCGACCCCTCCCCCCTCAAGGCACGCACAAATCAGATACGGGGGCCTCGGCAGGCAGCTAATGAAATTAGCCCCACGTTGCCCATACGCTTTAATAAGTCACTTGACTCGATTAAGGATGCGATAGTGGGGGATGTCTGATGGATACAGAGAATCTCCAGCCCGCCCAACGGTGCCAACCCGGGTGTTGATTATCATAAATATTCCCAGTCCACACACCTCAGGCAAAATCCACACTCCGACATCCCCCTTTTTCCTCTCAACACCCCTCTTTCCAGGACCAGACGCCTCTTTCTGCAGCCTGGCAGGCAGTTTGGGAGAAAACGTGAGGAGGGGGGCGGTGCCAGCATTGTACTGTCATTGCCTTTCTTTGACTGGCAGCCGTCGGGCTGGCTTAGCCCCGCCCCCCCGCTGTGCAGCAGTCTCCACCTCCTTTCTCTCCTGTCATCACTCCATCCCAAAGTGGCAGCGATTCTTTGGGTCTCAGCTGTTGGGAGAGATGATACTCCAACCACCCACTGCTTGGGTGAATCTTTTTGGATCAGGGAAGAGGAGCCGGCCAGCCCGGAGTGGCAGACGTTGGCCCGGTGCGGAACCCGATCCCCTGCTGCTTCTCCGCAGAAACCTCACGCTGGGCAGAAAGTGCCAGATAAGTGTAAGCAATCCGCGAATAACTCAACATCACGGGAGGATTGCTGAGTCTCGGAATATCAAAACTGGTTTTATCCGTATTTCTTCCATTTGTTATCTCCTAGAACTTTAATGTTTGAATTTAATGTGCAGTGTGTAATTTCTGCACCACTAGCAGCGTTAAATGAAATTGGAAAAGTAATGACTCGCAAACATGCGAGTCTGTTTTCCATTATTTGGACAAACAGATAGACTTGCCCGATTTCAGGTCACTCTAACAAAGAAAGTCAATCGCATTACAGTGTTGACGAATGCTTCAAGGAAGTCACCTTACAAATGGCATATCTATTGTCTCTATGCGTGAAGCTGGGATAATGAGGAACATATGATTGACAGGTGAGGGCACAAATCAGAATGAGGATCAGAGGCGGGGCTTTATGACATGCAACCATTCAGCTGAGAGTAATCTGTCAGGATAGATAAGTGTGGTCTGATGTTTCTGAACCTGACAGCGGTGGTGCCTGTTTCCAGCCGGCTGTTCCCAGGTCCTGAGCAGTGCCACAAACAGGAAAGAGAGAGAGAGAGAGGGAGTGAGAGAGACCTGTTTTTGTGTTTTCTGTAGAAGTGGACCAAAAAAATGGTCTTCATCAGCATTTGATGTCTTGTTCTCCAGGAAAACATCCTTAATAAAGGTGAATTTACTTAAAAAGCCAAACTGCATATGACATTAAGAAGATTAGAAAATATATCTTAAATTAAGTTTATCCTTTTTTTTCTTGGTCTAAGTATAAATCTGAAAACAAGTTAGCAAGGTTTATGCCTAATATTGTATTTTGTTTTAACTTTACAGTTATTCTAATAAAATTAAAAAAGGTGTATGCTTAATACAAGATAAAACAAAAAAGAATTAAACTTCAACATTTATTGTCTTCAAGGTATTATGTATTGCACAAGTTTGCCTCCGAACTAAATTGATCAAACTTCAAGGGTTTTAAAATAGTTTACTTTAACAAAACTGCTAAAGGACATATTTTCCTCAATGCAAAATACATTTACTTAAATTTGCATAAGATGTGAAGACTTGGTTTAGAGATTATATCTTGATTTAAGTTAATCCTTTTTTTCTTGTTTTAAGTATAAATGTTACTCAATTTAGCTTTATGCTTAATATTGTATGGCAATTGTTTTTTTAACTATAATTCTAACAAACTTTATTGAAAAATAATGCTGTAATAAAGTCAAAATGAAACAAATTGTCTTCAAGATGTATCATCTTACATGATTTTGCTTCAGAACTAAATGTATCTTGTTTAATCGAATGATTATGATTTTTGCATTGTGGCTGAGTTTGAGCATATTTTTAAGTGCATCACTATGTGTGTGAGAGAGACACCAGTGAGGGTTTCTGTCTTTCTGATGTATGTAGCAACCTCGTGTCCTGACAGCTGGCATCCTTCTGCCCACCACAACTCGCCTCTCACTTCTTCTGCCCGCTCTCTTCACTTTTCTTTATTATTCACCCCCCATATGTTTGTCTAGCCCCACATAAACTGACCTAAGCGCTTATGACAACTGGAAATGAACTTGTGCCCCACTCTGACCCCCTCTCTAGGGTTTAGGACAAGAACCCCACACACACACATCATGCCCCACCACACCAAAGTCCCCGATCCGCACGGGGCCACGAGGGGTCAATGGATTTGCGAGGTCACCGTGGCAACTCTTGACAGGCTCAAATGTCAGAGAATTGGCCGGCCATGACAGTGCTGTCAGAGTCAAACGGCCCCCCCTTTACACAATGGGTTATTGCTGGAGGATGAGGGGGAGAAGCAATGAGAAATGTGGGATGCAGGGGTCCTGGAACCGTTAGCATTCAGTCTGGTCCGGTTGTGTCAGGGGCACACTGTCACTTTATGTTTAATTGGGACAGGTCAAAGCCCTAGAGGCATGAAGGGTTACGCTCACCCTATTCTGCTGCCTGTTTCGCTCTCTCTCTCAGTCTCTCAAAATATGCCTGCCTAATACTTCAATTTTTTTTTTTTAAAGCTTATCAATTGTTTAAACGGACAGTTCACCCAGAAAGTAAACTGTTTTAAATAGTGTTAGATTTTGCAGGGATTTCCAGCTAATTTTGTTATAGAAATGCTGGAAATATGATGCACCACACAGAAATAAAATTAAAAATATAAAAATAAAATAAAATAAAATAAAAATAAATAAAAATAAAAATAAAAATAAAAATAAATAAATAAAAAAGTACAAAAAATAAATTGAAATAAAATAATGAACACTACATTTAAAAATAAAATAAAATGTGCGTTGATTTTTGTAGTGATTGAAAGAAGTCTGTTCTGCTCACCAAGGTTTCATTTATTTGACCAAATATATAGTAAAACAGTAATATTGTGAAAATATTATTACAGTTCAAAGCTGTCTTCTATCATAATATATTTTAAAATGTAATGTATTCCTGTGATCAAAACTGAATTTTCAGCATCATTACTCCAGTCTTCAGTGTCACATGATCCTTCAGAACTCATTCTAATGTGATGACGTCTTATTATTATCAGTGTTACAAACGGTTGTGCTGCTTAATATTTTTGTGGAAGCCACGATTACATTTTTTCAAAAATGTCCGGGTTCTGACATTTTCGAACAAAAATCTAAATGACCCCAAACGTTACTGTACACCACGGGGCAGGAAAATGAACTGAAAGAAAGAGAGATGCCGTTTACACAGTGACAAGAGATGGAGATGAAAAGCGATAGATCGGTAGAATGATAGAATATTTATGTGTTCGGTGTGTCAGTGATGCGAGGATGATTGCATTGATTGAACCGGGGGGTTGTTTAGGGGTCAGTTCCCCTCAGAAGAAACGGATAATAAAGGTCATATTAGCTCAACTCTCATTGCTTATGAACACATTTGGAGCTCTACTAATATATCACTGCAGAGATCTTAGATTATTTTACTCTGAAGTTTGTGTGTCAATGTAAGCCTGCATGCGGCCTAGTGTGTTTATGTGAATTGTGAGCCTGTGCGTTTACTTCTGTGTATTTTGATGCGGTGTGCATTTCCACATTAGCACTTCCATTACGTTGCATTTGTATGCATGTCCATGGCTGTGCCGTGTGTGATGAACAGTGTCAAATGGGTTTGTTTGGCTGTTTGAACTAAAGAAGCTTATTCTGATTGGCTACGAAGCCAGAACTAATACCTGCATAGTTATGTTGTGTCTACTTAAGCAACCGAACCAGCCAAATGAACACAACACACACACACAAGCTTCATATTCTGTGGAATAGCAAAATCAGCTTCCGTTAAGCAAAAAATATCTCAGCATTAAGCAGATTTGGTCCCATCGTACTGAACGATTGCCAAAACGGTACTGTAAGATATTTGTGGAACACAAGGGCTTAGTATGGTATTTAGGACAGGGTCTATATCTGTATCTATTTTGTTTCACCCGTCTTTAATAGCTTCAATGTGCGCTGAAATGCATTGGAGACGTGCAGATTTGTCAACTGAAGTCTCATTATTGCGTTGTGCCATGTAGAAACACTTCCGTATCTTTTTGCAGGCTGTCACATCGCTCTCTCTCCGCTCTCATTACCACTCCATCACTGCAGTTTGTTTTATTAGGCCCCAGAGGTGGCTGCCAGGCAAGTGTGTGTACGTGTGTGTGTTGAGCGCTGTGCCGGTTCCCTAAAGTGGCATCTTTCTTCTTTCTGACCTACATACTTTTACTGCAATATTCAGTGGAGTAGTTCATTTGTTTGATGCGTGCTGTGAGGTTAAACACACAAACACAACCTCGCGCATACTGTCCCAAAACAAATCTTGTTTGATTGGGCTCTGGGGAAGCCAGATATTGCTTGTACTGCAGTTGAATAGACAGTGACTTGAACAGGTGCTGTAAATCGCTGATACTCTTACTGCATATATTTAAAGGGCCGGTTCACCCAAAAATGCATTATTACAGTGAATGAGGACTGGGACTGTCAAGCTCACAAACTCACATAAAATGATCCAGTAATCTGAAGGCATTTAATAGCATTTAAATTAAAATTTGCAGTCCTTATTGACTAAAATCTTCCCTTTTGCCATAGCTCTTAAATCTATTTTGTGTTTGCATTCACTTCCAACTTATTTCTTTAATGCTTATGGTATTTTATTGTGTTTTGTCTCTTTAAATGTTCCATATAATTTGTGCGCCATATTTTGAGTCTTCTGAAGCTCTTTAATCACTTTTTAAATGAAACTGAAGTCATTATTTGCTGAAAATCTTCCCGTCTGATCCAACTTAACAGACTTATTGTATTTTTATGGTGCTTTGTGTTTTTTTTGGGAGCCCAAAAATATATTTACTCACCCTCATGTCATTCCTAAACTATATGACTTACTTTCTTTGTGTATTATATGAATAATAATATCTAAGCTACTGAACCAATAGTCCATTTAAAAAAAAAAAAAAAAATTAATAGTGAATGGGAAATGGGACTGTAAACCTCACAAATTGACCAAAAAAGTGGCATATAAATGGTCTATATGACTTGTGCACTATATTACAAATATTTTCAATAGCTTTTGAAGTCATTGTTAGCTGGAAATCTTCACCTTTGCCATGGCTCTCAAATCTGTAATTTGTGCTTGCGTAAAATTTTCATGATATTTTTATGATGCTTTGCCTTTTTTGGGGGAGCTTGACACCCTCCAACTCTTTTCATTTTGACCATTTTATCTTTTCTTCAACTGCTTTCGTAAACATGCTTTTTGAAAACAAGAACATGTCTTGTGGTGAACATGGCCTTCAGACACAGAAGTAAAAATATGGAACTTGACGTGAAGTGTGAACCGATGACAGAATTTTCAAGGGTACTGTCCCTTTAAAACAAGATGTCAACAGCTAAAGCTTTGTCCAGCATATATGTGTGCGTGTGTCTAAAGTACTCCTGCAGTGAGCTTTGTCTATTCTTTTTTGTCTTCTCTCATCTGGCATCAGGTGGATAGACCCCGTCTGTGACTAAGTAGTCTCCAACTGTGTGTGTGTCTGTGTGTGTGTGTTATTTGAATAGTGTATAACCGCAATTTGAAACGTCCAGGTTTGTAGAGACAAACACACACGGGACCGTCTGTCTCCGTCTCATTCTTTTTCTTCCTCATCGCCTGTCTCAGTGTCTCCCTGTGTTCTGTACACAACAGATTCTGTGATTAGGCCTTGTTGTGTGTGTATATCCATTCCTGTGTCCTTTAATACATAAACTGCTACACTTGAGCGCTCACGGCCTGCTTTAAATCCCTGTGTTTACCGCAGACTTTTGTTTGCGTGTCTTAATGTCGCTAGAGGCCTGAGAGACGACTCTGTGTGTGTGTGTGTGTGTGTGTGTGTGTGTGTGTGTGTGTCTGTCTGTCACTCAGCTCTGCTCTTTAAAAACACAGGGCCATTTCCTCTCTGCTCAACAAGCTTCCTCACACACACACACACACACACACACATACAGACTCCTAAAAGTCTCAGTGAGGCTGATTACTAAATGAATGCTTTCATCACCAGACTGCGAGGCACTGAACACTGTTTTTCATCCAGCTCTTCAAACGCACTAAATTCCTCACCATTCTCACTGTTGTTATCCGTGCATCTGGAATATCCACAAATAATGTACTTCCTAGGAAACTAACAGGTGGAATACACCAGCTATGTTTACATTGTACAAGTAAAGCAAATAATTAGGGTCTATTATGTCTGCCTTTGTATTCTGCTTGGACACAAGTTTAATAGATGGTTTTTGATTGAAGAACCGGCGGGTGTTGCTTGCATTTAGCGTTAAATGACAAAAAATGCCCTGCCAATGACTTTATACTTTGGAATACAAAAGACATATTTAAAAAAATAATAATAATAATTCACCTATACATTGCAAGTTACTAGTATCTAATATAAAACAAGTCACACATGTATGGAACAACAAGAGGGTGAGTCAATTATGACAATTTTAATTTTGGGTGAACTGTCACTTTAAATGTCTGGATGTCGACTTTGCAATATCGGTGCTCTTTTTCCAAATCGTCTTGATTTTTTTTTTTTTTTTGCTTTGTTCGTAAGGTCCTCCTGCGTTTCTCTAAGCCCTTGTTTCTCTATCTCGTCCCCGTGCCGTTAACAGGCTAACCGCCGGTGTTTATCCTTTTGAAATGATTGGATTTAAATCGTAGGAACGACGTCGGGGAGGCCAAAAAAAGGAATAACAAACATAAGAAGAGTGCGAAGGGGGGAGTATGGAAGTGATGTTAGAAGAGCGTCCCCCAGGACAATAAATCCCTTTCTCCCAAATCCCATTGTTAAGAAAGCATGAAACCGGATTCCTGTAACAAGGCCTCTGATCTGAGGAGGCACGGCCCAAAGGACTCAATTAGAGGTACAACAGGCCTGATCTTTCCACCTTTTCTTTTCTTCTCTGCGTTCTCTCTTCCCTCCTGTCTCTACCTGCTGTGCCATAGCGCCACAGCTGGTGTCTAGAAAGCAGAGCATGGTCTCCCAAACACTCCGACCAATAAATAGCACTGGGAGTCTGTTAACCTTAGCCATAGACAGACTAGCAAATAGTGTGTGTTTGTGTATTTGTGGTGTCCTACTGTGAGGGTCTTTTTTTTTTTTTTTTTTTGGCTTTAGTGGTTCGGAATAGGCAAATATGTAGGCTGTAGTTGGCCAAGACTCAAAACCTGCACTTTTAAGTAAATAAATACAAACAAAATCAGCTATACAACAAAAGCAGATTGTATTCAGATATAGTGCCCTGACTCATCCTTCTTCCCTGAAGTCATGATTTGATGAAATTATCATCCGTCCCTGACTTTGGTTCCACCCTGCCAGTGTGCCTGGGGGACAGTCATTTCTGTGACGCATTGGCAGGAAATGGCCGTCTCTGATTCGGCTGAATCTACAGCGTCAGATGTTTAATCTCATATATTGCGTATAAATATTCATGTGAACAGCATGCAAGAGCTCTTAATTTCACATTAGTTTTGTTTGAAAATGACTGTTAAAACTGATTTGGCGTTGTGGAGAGTTCAAGGTTAACAGCCAGCAGCCTTGAATTTATTGGATTTAAATGGCAAAATTAGATGTTAACATTCGTTTCTGATGTTATTATTTGAGGTATTGTGTTACAGAACCTTTTGTGAAGTATTTACATTTTGTACATTCACATATTGCTATGAGAGAGTATTGCTAAAATGTTTAGCCAATAATTCAAACAAAAATACATCCTCATTTCGAGGTTATTATCGTTAACTAGAACTAAAACCATAAAAAATGTTGTTACTTGAAACAAAATAAATGTAAACTGAAATAAAATATAAAAACAGAAAATATGGTAACACTTTACAGTAAGGTTCATTAGTTAACATTAGTTAATGTATTTACTAACATGAACTAACAATACATTTATTACAGTATTTATTAATCTATGTTAATGTTAGCTAATACAAATACAGCTGTTCATTGTTTATTCATGTTAGTTCGCAGTCCATTAACTAACGTTAACCAATACAACCTTTGATTTTAATAACGTATTTGTTGAAATTAATATTAACTAAGATTAATAAATGCTGAAGAAGTATTGTTCATTCTAACTACTAAGGTAGTTAACTAATGTTAACTACTGAACCTTATTGTAAAGTGTTACCGAAAATACAAATATTCAGAATATTAACAACAACAAAAAATAATAGTATATTGACGATACTAAAACAGAACTGGTGTGACAGACCAAACAATATGTTTATTTACTGTTAAAAGTTGGTATTTTAGTGGAAAAGGTGGGATTTGTATTGAGTTTGGTCTGTAATGATTGCAATTAGCTAAATGTGATAGCAAAGGAAGTCAATGGGAAGTTGTCATATATAGCTAAGTAAATGTGTATTTATGTTATGATCTAAAACGGGACCTTAAGCTGCCAATTGTCCTCGACCAGCAAAAGTCAATTAGAGGCTCATTAAAGAAAGGAATTAGTTGTTATAGATTTGATAGGAGAGGTATGTGTGTAACGTTAGCGATCTAGCAGCAGGGAGGGCCATCCGTCGCTCCTGAGGGAAATGAGAGGATGTCTACAACAGACCAGCAGTTAATGGATTCTGTTTAGTCTTGATAATGTCTGATAATTAGTTAATCAAAGGCAGCGCCTACCCACGCGTGTTAGCTTCTTTTACATTAGCGGCTTTGTGCGGAAAACAGGTCAGTGAGCGACTCTTCCTGACAGACAATAGAAAGCCATTCGCTTTTCCCATTCGAAAGCCTTTTCCGAATGAATTGCCTTCAATTTCTCCGTTAATTATGTGTAAAAGGCCTCTTTGTTTGTTTAACTCCGGATAATTTTCATTTCAATTCGTTTAATGTGTTTTCACATCAGTATCGGTTTCAGGCGACGGCGTTTTAAAGTTTGATCCAAGTTTCTTCTCTTGTTTACATGCAGTTCGACCACAACGACATTTATGGCTGAATGGCCAATGAAAAAACAGCGGGCATTGACGAACTGTCCCGCTAGTCCCTGGATCCCGCCACTGTTCCATGAGTAATATGCTGTTTTCTCCGCAATCAATTAGTAAACCTTCATTAGTGAGGCCATCAGTTATGTGAACCTGACAGGGAGAGGAGAGACTACGTGTCCAGGATGAGATGGTTGATTACACAGTGTGACACACACACACACACACACACACACACACCTAGCATTGTGGCTCTGCATGGACATATCGTTTTAGTTTAGTGTAATTGTGTGTTTTACTTCCGGAAACTAGGAAAGTTGTTGATCATGAACACGGTTTTACTTGTCATATGTTTGAACGTTTGGATTGACCAGTCAAACTTTGACGTTTACAGTTGGAGTTAAATCTAAAAGCTCTGAAATGCATCACATTTTTTGCTGCGTCTCATCATTTTGAGTTTCAAATCCATGCGCTGAAACGGTCGACCTTCACGTTCTCCGTTCTTTGATGAGAACTGTACGTGCGGGGCGAGTGTGTGTGTGAGCAACGGTTATGATTAGAGGCCCACGGAGATTAAAAGCGCCACATATTGGATCTCCTCATGATGGATGAGAGGATCAATTAAACAATATGAAATGTGTTCTGCTGGTGACATGCTCATTAGGGACATACTGAACGAGGGAGGGAGGGAGGACTGGAGGTGCGCAGGGATATTTCCCATCATTCTCTCGCCTTTCCCTCGCTTCACGTCACTCTGGTGATTGAGAGAGGATAAATAACGGCACAATCGATAAGGACGCAGATTTATTTACTTGTTTATGAGGGGGGTTTAGGGACAGCCGTCACGCGATGACAAGTTTCATTAATTTTTTTTTTAGCATGGGAACTATTAAAAATGTATTCCCTCAGAGTCTAAGCCCTGTTTCTCTGACAGCTAAGAGAAGGGATCTTTTAGCTTCCAGCAAATTTTGTTTTGCTCTGTGTGGGATAATTTGATTCTCATGAAAGTTATAGAAATGAGAAAACCGTTAAAATTAGATTTGTATTTCCTGAAGGAAATATCCAAGTATGAAAATCATATGGAAACTAGTTAAGAAGAAGTGTAGAAAGTTTTAGTTAAATTGAGAGAGAAAAATTGATAGTGATAAGCAAATAAACAATATACAGATGGCCAAATAGATATGTGATTGAAAAACATTAGTTTTTTCATTTATTTTAGGGGGCGCTATAGGTATTACCATTGAAAAAAAATTAAAAAAAATTTTTTGGAATAAAGTCTCATCAAGGCTGCATTTATTTAATTAAAAAAAAAGTAATTTTGTGAAATATTATTGCAAATTAAAATAGCTATTTTCTGTTTTAATAGATATATTCAAATATAATTTATTCTGCATCATTACTCCATTCTTCAGTGTCACATGACCCTTCAGAAATCATTATGATATGCTGATTTGATGCTCAAGAAAGATTTCTTATTATTACCAATGTCCAAATCTGTTGTGCTGCATACTATATTATATACACATTATTTCAGGTGAAAGCAGGTTCGAGACAGATGTGCGCCTATTCCAGAGAGACAAAGGCTGACAGGAATTGTACATGATTGAGAATGACAGTGTCCGACCGAATCCCTCCTTTTCATTCAATCCCTAGTGTCAATGTGTCAGAATTCTCTCTTTCTGCCCTCTAAATATGACACACCTCTCCTTCCCCTCCTCTATACTATTATCCAGTCTTTCTAGTTTTCCATCTTTTCTGTGTCATGATCCAAATTTCATAAGCTGAATTAGAAATGTGTACATGTAAACATCAAATCCAGAACAAAAACGAAACAGTTATGCTAATTACTATTGTTTTTGTTAGCTTATATTTATCACATACAGTTGTGGTTTCAATAGCTTGTGTAGTTTCCCCCCCGTCTGTTGTGTAAATGTTTGCGCTAGACTGATTCCTCTTTGTTCTTGTTTTATCTCCTCATTCATCTCCATGAAGTTTCTCTCGCGGTCGCAAAACGCAGAGGAAAAACCGTACACAAAAAGATTGCGGCTAATCTCAAATCCACTCAGTTGATAATCTCTGAAGTGCTCTCTATTCTCAGCAAGGTTTTGCAGTGTACTTGAGACACAAGAATGCTGTCATCGTACCTACACACATCAAAGATGAGGAAATATCTATTGAGTAAATCAAAAGATCAAGTTGCTAAGGTTATTAGCTGGGCGCATCCAGATGTGTACCCTGTTTTCGTTTGTTGTTGGCTTTCCAGTTGCTGATGGGAATCATAGAGCGTCTTAATTCACTCTCTGTCTGAGATGCCAAACCCAACTAATGTTTCTAATACACGAATGTGAATCTAATCCAGCATACAATTAACACAGTGCTCTGCCTATTAACAGCCTACATATTAATGAATTACCATGGAGCCCCGCCTATTAACCCCACATATTCATGAATTAGTGCGTGCATATTAATACGTCTTGTATGAGTTGGTTTAGGGGGCGATTAGAGACTTTGGAAAGGTGTTAGATGGGCACGCGCTGGGTTTTGGGAGTATCGTCTCATTGTCGTGTCTGGCACTGCCACTACACCCTTCATGCCAATGGAAACCCCTCCTCCCCAAACGGTAGAGTGTCTATGTGTGAAACTGGAAGGAGGGGCGACCCCCGTTTACAGATGGGCCGCACAGACGGACAGGCGGCATTGTGGGCCAAGCTGAATGACACTTGTTCTGAATGCAGATGCCACTGCAACTGGAAAGCACGAAGATGAGTCTGATGTGCAGAAGGGTGGAAGGACTTTCAAGAGGACATTATGGGGACGTTACGGGGATGTTTATGGAGCAGATGTTAGGGTCTCTGCGTTTGACATCTGGGCTTTTATGAGGATGGTGAAGGCCAATGTAATCATAGTGGAGAGTTGTTTTGAGAGCCCAGATGTTT
The DNA here is from genome assembly GCF_951802725.1 of Rutilus rutilus. Taxonomy (NCBI): domain Eukaryota; kingdom Metazoa; phylum Chordata; class Actinopteri; order Cypriniformes; family Leuciscidae; genus Rutilus; species Rutilus rutilus. The sequence goes on from NC_140223.1 coordinate 30,039,007, forward strand.
GTCCAGCCATGGTGCCAGAGGTGTTATTTGTGTGCGTGTTGCTTCTCTCGCAATAAATTTGCTTTATTGCACAACAATCCACTTTTTTCCTTGGACGCGTGCACGCACGCAGCTCAGCAGGAGGCCTTCACTGGACATCTCAGCTTGAGGTGACGCTTATCTTGACGGCAAACTTCTGCTATTTCATTTTGTCTCCTCCTTTTGCAGGGTTTTTGTTCTTTTTTTCTAACTTCACCTGTTCTTGATTTCTTCTCTCTATGTGCTTTTCAAATGGATTTCTATGGGAAAAGTCTTTTGCTAATTTTGACGTTCCGAATTCCCGGAAATTTCACAATCCTAAAGGTAAATTCGCACAAAATAAATTAGCTTTGAGGTAACGTCTTCTTCTAAAAGTCTTTTAGCAGACAATTTATGTAATCAAAATTTTTTCTTTGGAATATACTTTGTCCATATTCTGTCGCTGTAGGTTTAACTTTTGATCGAGACGAGGAGCAATTACCTGAGGTGTAATATGCATGATTGATGTTTTCCTTTCTCACCTTCCTCTTCCTCTGTTAAATTGCACATTTTCGCTTTATCTTTCTGTCTGTCCAAGCAACAGTAGTCTATCAGGTGGAAAATTGCATTTTTCCAAGTGTCTTTACACAGCGTCTGAATAAACAGAACAAATAACAGCGATCGAAACCCCCCTGCGGGCGTCACTCGGATCTCCATCATCTACATTCATGCTCCATTTTAGGCCATTATAACTACAAAACACTGTCTTCACCAGGCAAGATGGCAAATGACTACTAAATCAAGTTCCTCACGATGGCTATCATCCTGTCTCCCTCCCCCAACTATCTCTGTGTCTTTTTTTTTCCTCGTCCTCCTCCCCTCTCATTCCCTCATCATTCACCATCTCCCCTCTTTTTTCCCTCCAATTTGATTTTTATGAAGTGACCGCGACCATGACAGCTGGCGAATCGTTCCTCCATTATTAGATCTCACAAAACAAGGATGACTGAAAAGAGCGAGCAGTACGGACATAGAAATTAAATAAAAGCAAGCGCTCTCTTCCTGGTCACAGCTCGGCAGTTTCTGATTAAATTGTAAATACGAATGGTTGCTCAAAGCGTTGTGCTGTGGTCGCCCGCATTACTAAGTTGGAGAATGAACCAATGTGAGAATGTTGGTTCGAGGACCCACAAATGTTTCTTTTTTTTTTTTCTTCAGCCGTAGGCAAAGAGGAAGGCTATTTTACATCTATCAGTATAACAGTGCACTGTCAAGCCCCGCTGAACATGATGAGAAAAAGAGAGTAGATATGAAGCCGCATGTGGTCTTTGAAGCAGATCGGAGTATCTGTGTATTTACTAAGAGACCCATAACCATTACGGCACAAACCCCTCCTCACGCCCCGCCAAACGCCCACCCTGCTGCCTCCACACAACAGCTACACTGCCCGCAGAAGAGATGAACTCTCTCCCCCCCTTACCACCCCCTAAAAAACCTTCAGAAGCATAGGGACCCACTCTCCCTCATTAAAAAAACAACAGTCATTAATACTGGATGAGAAGCAGGGAAGCAGAGAAGAGGGGGCGAGAGGGGCGATTGTAGCGAAAGGGCGTTGCGCTCCATCACTGAGCATGCGTGTCTTTCTCACATACACTGTTTTGGCTTTTTTCATAGATGCGGCGATGCAGTCCACTGCAAAGAAGTTGATCTTACACCTCGATCTCTTTCACCTTTACAGGTGGTACAGTTGTCCCCAACATCCTCGAGTCTGTTGACCTGTAGAGCTCAAGTTGATGTTCTGTTTATTCTAGAATTAAGCAAAATTCCTCCAGTCAATGCAAAGGTCTGCATCGGCTCCTAAGAGACTCTCTCTTCAATTTAAACTTAGTCTGTGAAATTTTTTAGTGACAGGACGCTATAGATAATCAATGTCTTTGATAGCAAATTGATTCCAGTCATTGATGCACCACAATTAATGATCCCAAAGTTAATCACTTTCACCACCTGAAATGGATTTTTTTTTTTTTTTTTGCTTTTTTTTAGTGTATGATTAAATAATTAGTTTACATTTAGGCTATTTAATTCATTTTATTTATTTATTTATTTTTTTTTTATGTTAATGTTTTTCTTAAACATAGTTATCTTTTCTATTTTTTTTTTACAATAATAATAAAATATATTCCTTATGAACACAAGATAAATGTACTTAAGAAAATATTTTCAGACAGTGCATCTTGCATTATTACTTTTTCTCTTAAGTTGACACTTGTTTTGTTTTTTCACTTGTTTTAAACATAAACCTGTTTTATTTCTTATTTTCCAGATAAGTAGAGACTTTTCTTGCAGTGTAGAGACTGTTAGCCTAAGGAGTTATTTGTCTGATCTGAGCGCTGAATATTTTAAATAGCTGCTCAGAAGTATGTTTGTTTGTGTGTGTGCATGTATTAGTGTTAGTATAATCCCATTATTTAGTGTGATGCGGAGCTCCAGGGGCAGTAGGGGTAGACGCTGGTGCTGTAGCCCTGTAGCAGGGCTCTGTCTGTGGGGATAGTGTTAGGCTGCAGGCCCTGTCTCTGTGTGGTGCTGTGGGACTCATAGAAGGGTAGTGGATGCATAATGAATGCTCTAGTCCACAGGCTCTGAACACAGCATAATTAGCCTCATCAAAGAATGAAGCCATAAGCAACAGCGCGTCTTCCTGCACGCCGAGTCTTAACTAAAACAAAGCCGCCATTAGTCACCATCTTGGCATAAGCCATGCCCATTCCATTGGGATTCCTGCAGTGGTATTGTTTACTTGTTCCTAGAAATTCTTCATAAAATTGTCAGGAAGAAAGTCAGGAAGACACAAAGGGTAGGAAGGCCAGAAAAACTGTATAATGAGATGAATCATGTGCACTGACAGTGAACGACATTGTGTCTAATGGCATAAAGCAGACACCGCCAATGGTTTAGTCGCTAATGTCTTAAAATTCTTACCCTGAATTTTAGGCAGGAGTTTCCAATCTTGCCAACGGCTTGCAGAGTTTAGCTCCAACCTTCTCCAACAACCCCTAAACCCTAAACCTAACCCTAACACACGTTTCTAGTAATCCCGAAGCTGGTTCAGATGTGATTAATTCGGATTGGAGCTAAAGTCTGGAGGATAGTCGCCTTCCAGGAGCAAGATTGTACACCCCTGTTTTAGAGTCAGGCATAGCCAAAATGATTTTGTATGTGCAGGTGAGACAAAGGCGAGGTATAATCTCTGTGCAGGGAAACGTCTGATGGAAATTGAGAAAGTTGGACAAACAAGATTGTGATGAAAGATGGGGAAATGTATTTTGTACCTCTCCATCTGTAAATGTTTGACCTCTGGTTAGCAGTTAGCAATTTTGGTATTGGCTAGAGACCGAGTCCTAAAATGCAAGTCCACGTCTCTCTCCCTCTCTCTTCTTCTCCTCACCTAGCAGCCATGTTTTCAAGAAAAAGGTCAAGGTTGCACCAGAGCACCTTAGCGATTTTATTCTCACTGAAATGCACACATTAAATTGTGTGTGTGTGTGTGTGTGTATGCGCAACTTGCCCCATTTCAGACCAAAGCATCAGCACAAAATTCCAGAAAACAGATCCCCTTTTATTTGTTTATAGGGTGTTCTGATGTGTCTTTGACAATGATACATTCGTTGTACACTTGTACATTGAGCCAGCTTTAAATCTTTCCAATCCGCTTTTCTTTTCTTCTCTCCTAAGTGTGAGACGATAGTTCCTCATTATATCTTCTGTGGGCTAATGACTGCTGTCTCTGCTGAAAAGGTTCCAGTATGGATCGACTGTGTCCTCTATTGAATGCCCCAGGGCTCTGGACCATGTGCTGTCCTGACACCAGTATCTCCCCTGAGGGAGGACAGCTCAGCGACTGACCTGGCCTTCCTGTCATAAGCTGGAACCACCTCACACGCTTGCTTACTTTAGCAGATAATTCACCTTTAATGCACACAGAAGTCACCAAGACGTCTATTCGATAGTTCATCTGAATAAAATTACTAAATCGTGCTGTACATTTATGATTCTTAAAGGTATTTTTCAGACGGGGATTTTTTGGGGATGTATGCATGCTCACTCGGCAGTCACACTTTAATTGAATTCATATACCGTAGTGTTTCTTCAGCAGAAATATAAGAAATGTAGTTCTCATTAAACTCTGATGATGGACATAACGTGTCACCTATGTGAAGTACCTGTCATATTAGTTAATAACCTATCTCTGTGTGTAATGGTGTGCAAGTTTATACATTATGCCAAATGTAGACACACATCAGGGATGTATAAGGGTTAAATATTGTAGTTTATCTTGCATGTGAGACTCTGACTGTCGTTGTGAGTGAAATCACTATTGACAGCGGCACAGGGCTGATAAGAGAGGCTTAGTCGCTAATTACTGCACTGCGATGTCTGTTCCAGTCAATGAAGACATCCCTCTCTCTCTCTCTCTCTCTGGACTGGACCCTCTGTTTTTTGGGGAATTGTAGATTAGCCAGCGTTCTTTGCCTCTCTCTCTGTCCTCTCCGCTCACTCATCAACTCGTTAAATGCAAATGCGCTCATTTGTTTGTAAGGATGGCAGGCTTTAGCATCTATCCTGTGTGTTGTGTTTGGTTATCTGTGCTACAGTGTCTCTGCTCTCTCTAATCTCCAAACATTAGATTACTCTCTGCTAATTAAAGTGACTACAGAGCCAAGTAGTTACAGGAAAGAGGGGCAGCAGTGAAGTGATTGAAAATACCTTGTTTTTTTTCTCTCAAAACTAGCCTTAGAACTTATTGTGGATAGGTTAGCATGACTAGTTCAGCTCTGATTGTGACTGTACTTGTATTTCTGTCTAGAACAGTCTCATCAGCCACTTCTGGGAACATGATTCAATGAGTTGCTCATGGATTTCTAAATTTTAGTCAAGCCTTCCCTACAAACCCTGCTGGAAATGGATGGTAGCAGGTTTCATATTGTGTTCATCTTGTCATTTTTGCTCATCCAACCCAAAGAAGCCTTGGTCAGCTTAATTTGAACAGGTAGACTACCTAGACTACCGTGTTCCAAAACAGCTTGACCACCTTCATCTGATATAACAATTTTTTCCAACAGGGAAATGTCCCTTGTAATAATCTGGAGCTTAATATTAGCATATGATATAAACTCTTCTCACCGTGTACTGCAGTGTTTTGTTGGAGCAGGTGTACCATTAACAGAACTTGCAGATTTAATAAACTGCAGATCAGGGAGTTTTAGTTCAAGCTGCTGTTGGGGAGCTTACAACTGGAAATGGTGCGTTTCTATGGGACTGTTACCGGCTCAAGCTTAGCTCACATTTTCAGCGAGCCGGGGGGAAGAGAGAAAGAGACTGCTGAGATCAGCAGCACAGAGTCACTATAAGTGAAAGGAAAGGAGAGAGCTGTGCAGAAATTGCTTATAGATTTATTTTTGTCAAAATTGGAAATGGCCCCTATGTGTTTTTTTTCCCTTTCATCCTCTCTCTCCTTCAGGTTTCACACCCTCTGCATTTTTAGCATTATTCCTAAACCTATAAACTGTATGTGTGCGCTACTTTCAGTAGAATGTGTTAAATAGAGGGTAAATGGCAGTGCGTGCACACACCCTTATGTTTGACAGCGACGGGGATAAATGTCACTCATGACAATGTGTGTGTCTTGCCAGAGAGATGCCCTTTTCCACGACGTCCCCCTACGACCCCTCCAGCACGCTCGGGTCTCAATATGGTGTCAAGTGCTGGGACCTGCACATCTATATGCATGTTCACACCTTTGTGCACACATACAGATACGCAAGCAGGTGGAGGAGGGCTTCTGGAGCTCAGAGACCCGGAGCGGAGAAGTGCTGACAGAGTAGTATGTGATTTCAGGATCATTGTGTGATCAGAGATGCCCAGTGTGATGCCTGCTAACCAACCACTCCTCCTGTGCAGTTTAGCGTCTACGCCGTATGGCTCACACTACATAAATATTTCTATTGAGGAATATACTTTTTCTAGAGTAGTTTCTCCTTCGCCTCTATTTTGTTTTTGTTCATTTTGTTGATATCGTTAGCGTGAAATAAAATGTCATATTGTAATATAAGATTTTGGTCATATTGCCCACCCCTAGTATTCGTCATGTTTTGTAAATAAACAGCACCTAAATAATGATGCCATATAACCCATTAACATGGGCCTTTAGCCATAATAAAAGGTGCAATCCATATTGCAAATGGCCACAGCGAACACTTATTTAATCTTAATTGCCTGCCAGTCGGAACAGCCTGCGGAGTCCACGTCATTACTCTAAATTACTTCTCCCAGCAAAATTGCACATTCAAGTTTTTTTTCTTCTCATCTGTTCTCCCTGCTTGACGTGATGAAATGCAAAACCTCCCCTTTAGCCTTCTATCATTCTGCTTCTTATCCTAGCAATTCCGCCACATGGAGGACCAGGAAAACCTTTCGTAAGCTGCCAAACAGCTTTGGCTGTTGGTGGGGAGGCTGTTTGCCATTGTGGTCCAGGCGGAAGAGGGGTGGGTGTGGGGGGTGGGAGGGAGGGAGAATCGGGTTGAGAAATGGTTCCTCCACCGTCCTTATCACTGTGCCGCACACCTGCAGTCCTTATGGTGCAGTGCTCCTAATTGCTTTCCTCCCTCAACCTCACTCTGCAAGGCCTGCTCCCAATATCTGTCCACGCCTCAAGTTCCTGGATAACTGCCTCTCTTGTCTATTAATGCAGCTGAAGACATGGATTTATGGGTCTTGCCATGTGGCTTGCCGGAAAGAGTATAAAAAATGTGCCATGCCCCTTCTGTAGCTGCCATGTTGTTGCTGCTCTACTCTGGAATAAGGATGGACAGTTATCTTTTAGTGTACCACTTTTGAAAAATATCTTTTTGTACACCATAGTGTATCAACAACTCACAGGCCCAGAGAAATGGTTTATGGGAGTCCTTAACCTGCAGGAAAGATTCACTTATGGGTGAAACTGGTACTGGTTCCGCAAACCAAAGCAGTCTCTTTCTTACTACCTTAATCTATCTTTAGGTAGATTGGCAAATAAATAGTAGGGAGATGGATAGAAAGGCAGGTGAGGTGACTGCAAGCTGTTAGCTCTCATGCATTTACAAGTACTAAACATCCACACAGGGGTCTTCTGGACTGGTCTTTTAGTACGTTTACACACAACCTTCTTCACACAAGGTTAATGCAGAAGATTCTAGGGGAAAGCAGACTAATGCTTTTTAAAGTTGCCCTCAGAACATGCAACATCTGCCCAGTCATAATGACACCTTTGTGATGTTTTACTTCCAAACAGAAGCAAAACCCATTATTGGTCCCTTAGCTACTTGCGTCAGGCTAGTCATTTAGAGGTCATTTGAAAACACTATGGCGCCTGAAGATGGATAATTCTCAAAATCTCTCTCTGGTCTGAAAGTGTCGTAATAGTCCTGTCTCTGTCTGGGGGTCTGGGGGACGCTTCTGTAATGTGTAGGGTTCATCCCTGGTGTGCATTGAAAAGCACTTCCTCCCTTTAAGATGATACATAGGGACAACAGTTGTTTCCACTCTGGCTAGAGTAGATGGGAGAGGTAGGGTACTGTGGCGTTCAGGAATGCCTATTTGTCAGGATTTTTTTTTTTTTTTTTTTTTTTTTTCACAAAGGCACTCTCCAATTGCACTCATGTTTTTTTTTTTTTTTTTTTTAAGAATATTACTATATGAAGTGAGAAAGGGGAAAATGAGAGGGTGTCTTTAATGAGAGCTACTTCCAGGGTCCAACCAGACACAGCTGAGAACATTAAGCATGGCACGCAGTGAGTGACCGCGGCATCCGTGTCCGCAGAGTGTAACCGTATCCCTGCTATTTTAGGCACTTGGCCTAGGCTTACGTACCACTCCCAGCAGCACAGCTGGACAGGGTTAATCATCGGAAACGGCAGCAGTTGGAGTGGCTTCTTCATGATCTGGCCTCTGGGGTCAGAATGGGTCTAAGATCTGCTACTTGGCAGCACCTTTCGTGGTGATGAATGTTCGGGAACTTGTTGGGTGATGCCAGATTTCTCATCATTAATCCAGGCCATTATAAGGCTTTTCCCACTGTCATTGATCCCACAGTTTCTATCCCTCCAGCTGACGCAGCCCCTTGAGGAAGTCTGGGGGGGTGGTCTGGGTCATTGGTTATCGAGGAAAGAGGATGGAGATCAAGACACTGGCAGTGTGTCAGCAGCAGCCGGAAGGTACAGGAGATGCAGCAGATGTTGTGAAGCACAGATCTCCCATTCGCATACAAATTTGAGCTTGCTGACAGTAGAAGCAAACGTCAGCAGGGTGTTGTTCTGCAAAGCTGGGCTTGTGGATGGAGCTTTACCAGATGTCACCAGAATGTAAAGGTCACCCTTTACAATTTTACACTCATGGTGTTAAATTACAGCACGTTTGGACATGATTTTAAGGAATGCATATGAAAGTGTTTGGAAAACAGTGTAAATTTATTTGAAGACCTTGCCACATTTTCTCTTTTCCCCTACCCTTTCTTTCCTTCCTTCATTTATCATTCACTCTATTGCTTGCACTTACAAATGATATCAAATAAAGCAAAGGAAAATCTGTCAGCTGTGAAATTGCTGATCACCAGGGCCTTCATGTCTTTGCCCACTACAGGAGGTAAAGAAGTTCCAGAGAGAGAAATTCCAGAGAGGTGTGAGCAGAAAACAAATAGAGAAGTGGATGATTTGTATCCCCCGGGGCCTGTCTGCTACTCAACAGTATCTCTTGATCAAGAGTAGCCCCTTCTAATTGCCCAGCTTCCAGGACAGATGGAAGGTTTCCTCTGCCCTGCAGGGGACAGACTGTATTTAGCACTGTTAACTGTTGCTTCAGTCTTCTTCTAAATGCAGGTTCCTTGTACCAAAATTAAGACATTTTCTGAGAGAAACATTATTAATTAGTGGTTTAAATGCATCTTTCATCTCTATAATGCTTAAAACAATGTTGAAATTGCATTTTATCCTTTTTAACAGGTGAAAATAATGTTCCGTGGTGTTAAATCAGAACAAAGCAAAACTTAACCTTGTGAGATCTGTCGACACGTCCAGCAGCAATGCAGGAGCGGACTCACAGTGCAGGTGTTTTTTGAAATGGAATGTGTCTGTTTGTGTGCACGTGTGTGCGGGTCAGCTAGACTGTGTAATTACTCGGATCACTGAGCATGAAGGTGGGGCCATGCTCTCCTGTCAGTAGTAGGTCATGGCCGGCAGCTGGGGAGCTAATACTCCTATCAACAGCTGTGTAATCACAATCCTGTAGTCCAGCCAGCCTGGACTCACTCACCTGCCAACACGCAGCATACACCGCCCCCTGGACTCTAACTCCCATGATCCTTTGGTGAATTTGCAGGTGCACGCTCAATAGACAGAGCAGGGAGCTCTAATTAGAGGCCAGGACATGAATTGCTTGACTGTTGTTGAAGCATTTGGTGGAAGCACAGCTCCAGGTGGAGAGGTCGAGGGGTTCTCCTGAAAATGAATGCAGACAGAGGGGTTTTGATTAGCATCAATTCGCACCATTCCCCTTTCTGAAACCTATTTATACATTTTCAAAATTTAGAATCTCTAGAATCTCAATATACTCTGGAAAACCAGCTACAGAACAAGCTAGGGACATATTATCTGGAGTTATTGCCATATAATGGTTGATCCCATCTTTTCATTTGTTGGCAGAGGCAACGGTCACGGTAGCTGGTGGGTTCTGTGGTCTCGGGGAAGATGAAGACATTAAGGGGAGGTGTTGCTTTATTACTTCACTGTTTCCCTAATGGAAGAAAAAAATTAAATTAGCTGCTAATTTGCACTGATGTCTCTGGTGGCAGCAAGTTGCATGTTGTGTCAGTTTCTATTAGAAGAAGCTCTGTCACTTTTTTTTCATGTGGTATTTCCTTCTGACTGAACAGCGAATAGTGCATGCTGCGGTTGACCTTTTAAGAAGACACCACGATGTTTGCAATATTAAGTATATTATCAGTATGTTAAATGGCAGAACGTAATTAAAAAGCGATTTTGTTCTGTTCATCATGTTCATGTAATATTTATTTAAAAAGTTGGATTTTGATTGCCAATTTTTTTTTCAGTCGCTTTCTTTGCCTTTTCCAGACCGCTTTCTCTTTGATCTTGGACCGCAAAAAGCTTATGTTTCTCATCAGCAAATCTCACCATTTCATTAATTGACTGTCTGCGGGTGTCTTACCGCGCTGAATGCAATGACTGACACTTTTCACTATGATGAGTATCATGAAGATAATTGCGTCTGTTTTTAATAAGATTAGTCTCATCCTATTTCCGCTAACAAATGTCCCACATTTAATTCCTTGTATGCAAGCACTCGCAATTTGTGCTTAATCTTTATGCATTTGTATAGTTATGTTAAAGACGTAGCTGATATGGGGTTCAGGCGTGTTTCACTCAAAAGTATCTTGATAAAAACAATTACTTATGATTGGATGTCGAGGTGGATGAAAAGTAAAGATTGATTTCCATTTACCCCCCATTAAGAGTCAGACATCTGGAATATTGCCTGCATATCAGGCGCTTGTCATCTGTTTTACATTCAGGAGCCTTAACGGAGGCCTTTCCCTCATCCGCCCTGTCAGAATAACTTTGCTAGCTCGCATCTGGAATGTGAGTCCTCTGCCTGCCTTTGACAGATGAATTGAAATCAAGCTGCATTGTTTGAAATGTGCTTGGAATTGTTTCCCCTCATTGCTAATAGGTGTTTTGCATGGTGAATCTGTCTTTGTGTAGTAAGTGTGCGTGTGGTGTAGACTGTCTGTAGTGTTTATTTCTGTGTGCAGTTTTTGCGTTGCGAGTTCCCCTCTGTGTGCGTTTTCTCTCGGGTCGTCGGGCCGCCCCGTGTCATGTTGTTGTCAGTCAGGAGCTGCAGGCCAAGCGTGGAGACAGAGGAAAGCATGAAAAATACATGATAATCATGCCGCCACACTGAGCACAAAGGCCTAATTGGGAAAGAGGCTCTTTTCCCCTGTTTCCGCTGCTGTAGCAGCCTACGGGCTCCAAAGCTCAGTCTCCGCAGAGAGACACCACACTGTGACTCTTTTACAATCCTTTACTTTATCTTATTTATTCAGACACAGCTTTTTGCATTGAGTTGAGTTCAAAACATTGTTTTGAAAAAAACCTTTAAAAACAACAAGGCAAGCAATCAGAAAGCATCCAAACAGAATGTTTTGCAGACTGATGTTTTGTCTGGTTCTTTTTTTTTTTCCACGTAAACATTCTGGATTGTTATGTCTGCATTACAGCTGCAATGAACACCTATTTTGATGTACAATTACTTTGATAATTTATTTGATTGATCGATCAATTAGAAATTCCAAATAATGCAGTACATTTTCAGTAATGGGTTAAAATGTTAATGATAAAATATTAAATGGTTTCAAATAAACCCCAGACTAAGTATTAACTGCTACGTTGTTCTCCATACACATCACAAAGACTAATCGATAATGAAATTCATTTACATTATTTTCATTATTGATTATTATCAGTGTGACCGATTTGTTGTTGCAGCCATAATTTGCATGCGCAATTTATTTCTAGATTCATGCCAAAATGAAGAGTAATTTGAAGAAAAATTTGGAGCCTCGTGTTTTAGCGTGCGCCACTGATGTACAGAATGAAGGACGTTGTCGTTTACCCTCCTCCTCTGTCTCTACCCCTCCATTCTTTCATCCATTAAACCCGGCCAGGCCCAGACGGCCGTCCCTGCACTGCCTGATTATAAAACAATGCCTTATAAGAAGCGCATTCTCCTGCCATAAATCAATTAGAGGCCACGTGCGGATCTGCCAAGCTGCATGCAAAACTTACCGCCTACTGACAAACACACAAGCACACGTCCCCTGCAGCCCCCCCTGAGAGCAGCCAAATTAATAACAGTAAGTGGATAAAACCCTGGGTCACACCAGCATCTCAGAGCAATTCCTGCATGTGGATTAAAGTGCAGCTGGACAGGGATGACTGAACAGATTCCACTCTCCCTTGATTCCATCTGATTCACATGCTAATGGTAACCAAAAAGAAAAACAGGACTTCTAATTGGCATCTGAACCCCAAGCATTTGATCTCAGCCTGTTCGGGGAAAAACTTGAAGTTAGCAAAAATGTGATGTCAGTTTTGAGCTCAAAAGATTCATTGTTCTTTTTCAAGTGGACTAGCACCAAGTGGTCTAGTTGTAAATGCACTTTTTCTTTCTTTAAACTGAACATCTTAATGTTTAATGTGGTTGGTTGTGTGCTTTGGTCATAACAGTGTCCTTTATTTGTCCTGCTGGAGACGGGCAGGTCATGGTTCCTGATTAAGTGTGCTTGTGGTCTTAGAGACCTTGGGTTCCTGTGGTCCTCCAAGGCTTTATGTCATGCTTTATTCCTCGTCATAAATCCCGTTGAAGGATGGCTCAGACTCTCAGACAGGCTTTTTCATCTCCAATAACCTTCTATCCCACTTCTTCTTTTTTTTCATCATTTTGAAATTAAGATGTGGTTCTCCCAAGGTCAGTGGTAATCTTGCTCTGCTTCATGTTTGGAGTATTCTAGCTGTCCATTTCTGTGCTTCCTTTGTTATTGAACGATTCTTTTCCCTTTGAGGAGCCAACCCTATGTTTTCGCCCCGTTTGTGACTGTTGTCGCCGGCTCTCCGGGGAGCTTGATGGCCCTCGGAATCGCCACAGGAAAGAAAGAAGAGGTTGTTACTTTAATTTTCTCGGGCAATGTCAACAAAGGGCAGAGAATAAGAGTGGGGGTGGATGCTGAAGCTTTGGCTTTGCACGATCTCCAGACATTTGTGTTCCTCAAGTTCTTTTTTTCCAAGCTGTCCGTCGGAGAGAGGGCTATCTACGCTGACAGACAGGACAAACGATATCTGGGATGAGTTTAAAACAGTTCAACCTCTCACCCCTGTTTGTCACCCCGTGAGACACACAGTTTCGGGGGCCGGTGTGAAGACGGGCGATTGATATGATGTGTCGAAGGGTTGTGGGTCAGCTAATCCAGCAGCCCAGCATGCCAGCAGTGTCTCACGCACGACTGCCTTTCAATAAATAAAAAATGGAGAACGTGTCTCGCAAATGTAATATTAACCTCCCCATCTCCAGAGAGAGAAAGGCAGGGTTTGGTTTATGAGCACGTCTCTGGTTTGGGGCGAAGACACACTGTGCTAATGGAAACACGCGCTCTTAGTGTTTGAGGATTACCTTTAAGGACTTTGGTCTCTAGAGAGGTAGGAGGAGGGAATTGGAGCACCGAAGGCATCCTGTTTGAACCCGACAACTACCTATTGCATCTTATTCCTGAAGCAATTACGCAGTTTTTGCAACTCACTGCCCAATGCAATCGAAAAGGCCGTTTTCTGAGGGAGGAGGTTGAAAGGTTTGAGATCCAGCCTTCACCTGGAGTTGACAGACCGCAGTTGCACGGCTGTCTCCTGCATCGCTGCTCAACCATCCACATCCCTTCGCTCACCTATCTGCTTTTTTTTAGGAGATAGCCAATTGGTTATGGTCTCTAAGAGAAAGCAACTGACCTCTGGAACTGAATTTTTATTATTCTATTTTTCAATAAGCCAGAACCGTTCCTCTTCACTGTCTCCTAGAATGAAGCCATAAAAAAATGTATTCCAGTCCCTGCTGGATTTCATGTTAATATTTTAATTGTGAGAGATAAAATGCTTTGGCATTTCAGAAATAATATTAATGGAGACATTCAAGTTAAAAAAAAAAAGAGAAAAGAAATAAAGAACAAATCAAAAGAACAAAAAGAAGACCGTCCCCAGTCTTTATCTTCAACTTTCATTACCGCGCGGTTAATGGAAGGATGGCTTGGAGGGAATGTTAATTACAGATTCAACTGGTTTTGACAGAAAGAGAATTTAACAATGCATTTAACATTATAAGAAGTTATTTCTCATTGTTTTTTTCAGCGATCTGTAAGCAGTGATTCACTCTGCTGAAATTAGCTGTTCTTCATGATTTCCTGCTTATCAAACAAGAAGAGTGACGCACGGCTCTCACATCCTGCATTTTAATTTCATCATAATAGTCCTAGAGCCTACAGCTATATATAAATATTTTTTAAAGGGGTGGTATAATGCCCTTTTCACAAGATGTAAAATAAGAGTGTGTATGTGAAGTTTTAGCTCAAAATACCCCACAGATATTTTTATATAGCATGTTAAAGTTGTCACTTTTTGAGGGTGAGCAGAAACGCACCGTTTTGTGTCTGTTCCTCTAAATGCAAATGAGCTGCTGCTCCCGGCACTGGGGGCGGAGCTAAAAGACATTTCTGAATGATTAGTTGATGAATTTATGTAGCTTGTGTAGTTATCTTCTAGTCATTGATTAGCATATTCTGTCTTGATAATCTATAAATCGTGTTCCGGGGGCGGGGTTTATGTAAATTCTAGGGTTGGTGATGTCACTAACCCGGGAGGAATGTTGTGTAGTCCGTACCAGTGGTTTGTTGTAGTCCTTAAAAAGCAATTGCTTTGAACTTTGCAGATGTTGTTTATGCTCAAACAGCAACATTACACACTAACTAAAGTTAGAAAAGTGAAATCATAATCAACCACCCCTTTAAAGAGAAGCAAAATCAGTAATATTATATATATATATATATAGGCCTATATATTATTTTGTTTTATATTAATATTATAGCTTTTACATCCCTTTCTGCAGACTTTATGAATATCATCACTTTGCAAATTGATAACTCTTTGACCCATAGTTCTGTAGAGCTGTAGACAAAGTCTTTGTCTAGATTTATCTGTTTTCTGTGTCTCTTTGTGGTCCTCCACATCTATTATTTAATCTTTCTTCAATAATGAAGAGCAAACACAACCTCTTCATTTACTTACTCTCCGAATGCATAGACTGCTAGACTAACCGACTACGCCCTAATTGCATCTGGCCTAGAAATATATTCGACATGCTTTCCAATTGTTCGCATTAAAAGCGCGAACTCTGCAGAAGTAATAAGTGGCTTCAAAGCTTCCAGACCGAAGATCAAAGCCTCGCTGCTTTGCTGACTAACTAGCCTGCCTTTTGCCGTGCATATATTTAAAATCAATGCTATTGAAGAAATACGCAAATAAATAAATAAATGCTAAGTCATTACACCCACGCAAATCCATTTACATCAACAAACCATTCCAGTGATTGGTGTTGAAGAGCGATCAGGCGAACCGTACGACAGCGCTATGCCCTGGTGCATGCTAAAATGAAATTGTTTGTGAGTGCGCTTCGTTGTGTAGTTTCAAAACCGCTCATCAAAGTCACCGTATCGGGTTGACCTTGTATGTGTTATGAACGCTTTACCGACCCACATGGCATTTAATCTGAATACAGAGAGAAAGGCTTTACCATTTCAGAATCCAGTTATGAATCCAGTGTCATTTCTAAGATGCGCATAGGTGTATAGAAAGAAACTAAAAAGAAGTCCTTCAGGCTGGAATACGGTTTTCAGTGCCAGGGCTTTAATGGCGGATCATGCTTGAATATGCAATCTCTCTCCCTCTCTCTTTCATTCTCGTCTCCCATCTCTTCCCCTTCATTCAACTTCAGACAGATATTTTCTGCCTCGCTGACATTCCTGCAGCAAAAAGCCTAAGCGAGGAGTTATTCAAGGTCAAAAAAGGAGGAGAGAGAAGAAGGAAAGAATTACACATTCACTGAAAACTGCAGGCTTTGTTGTCAAAAAATTCGTAATAATTCGCACCGGGAGAAATTGCAATGAGTTCTGTCTCGTTGCATATCATTCTCTCAAATTAAACCCGCTCCAGACATTTCGTTATTTGCTTTCTACCTGACTCCCCCTCATGCTAATCTGCTTGGATTTAGCATGATATATCAGCCTGAGCTTTTCTGTTCAAGCGGCGAACAACTTTTAAATCCCTCTTAAAGACTTGGGAATTCCTTGGGCTTAGCTTGATTAAAGCAGATAATACCGATAATGGCGGCCAACCCCGTAATTATTACGAACGGCACATATGTTTGTCCGCCGCCATCTGAGAGGCTTTCATTTCGACTTCATCTCGGGCTGTATTTCAGACCGTGTCTTGAATGAGTAAGAATGGGATTGTTCAGGGAATCCCCCTGTTGCCATAAAGAGGAGCCCTTTTCATTTATTCATTCGTTCCAGTCGTCCATCCATCCATACCTGTCTTTTCTTTTCATATCCTCTCATTTGAAGTAGGTCACACAGGGAATGGAAAAAGGTCAATGCATTTCTCTCTCTCTTCTGATGCATCGTCCTTCATATCCATTCTTGTCATTGACTGGGTTGCCGATATTGATTGGATGGAGAGGAAAGGGTTACTTCTGAAAGAGAGAGAGAGGGAGAGAGAGAGGGGCTGTTTTGGAGAGCTCGGGCTAATATGCAGATAATGTCATTAGCACAGTGCCGCTGCTCTCCGGGGCCCATCGAGTTCCTGTCGGAGGCTGTTAGCTTGAGTCGCTGTGCTGACAGCTCTTGTCCGGAGTCCGTGTAGAGCCCAGCATAAAGTCCGTTAGGCTTTCAGCACCCTGCCTGAGCCGTGTGTGTGTGTATGTGTGTTGCCATTAATAGGCCATTCTTCCATAAATACACATGAACAAACTCTCCGAGGTGATAACACAGCTAAGCCTGTGATGAAAAACTTCTTGACACATAGTTGACGCTAGACTAATACCGCATGCTTTGTCATAGTGGGGTTTCAGCAGGCCTGTCGCATGTGGGATCAATGGTGGTGTTTGGTCTCCGGTGCGGAGCATTAAGGGATTTCCGAGGAACATTTGTTCCTAGAAGACAATTTTCTGAATGTTTCTTCCTGTGAAAATCCATTGTGGACAATAATAACAAGGCAGTCTGAAAAAAAAAAAAAAAAGAGAGATCATTTGAGAATGCATCACAAATATGCACAATAACAGTGATAAAAGAACACCTTCTTGATTCAGCACTGAACAGCTCCTGACATATGTACATTATTATCTCTCTTTCTCTAAGTGTGTAACCACAGACTCTGTTGGAGAGTTTGTCAGCGATTAGTCCTCAGATCAAGATGAGATTAAGCTCTGCTGAGTAAACCGTATCTGACTGTGTTTACTGGCCTTCCCTCAGCTCTATTAAGCTCGCACTCTATCCCAGAATGCACTGCAGTTTTCACACGTGTGGCCGAGATGCAATTTAAAGACCTTGAATTGTGTTTAATTTTTTTGTTGTCTAATCTCTAAATTGCTTTCTTCTTCTCCTTTTCTTTCCTCATGCTGTTGCTGTCCCCTCTTTGGAAAATTGCTGGTACAGGTGAGTAAAATAAATATTTATTTACTTTATTTAGTTGTTTGTTTGTTTACACACTACTTTATTATTGTTAGTATTTTCATTATTTCATTTAGTTTCATTTTAATTTCAATTGAATTTGTATTATTATATTTTGTAAGGTGGCACTGTATTGACATTCCTCCGTTTTTTATATTTTTTTTATTCATTTAAATATTTTCACACTGAATTGCAATTGTTCCCAGTGGTCCCTCCAAGTATTTGGACACTTTTATATATTGCAGCCTTTGTATATTGCATATATCTCAATCTCTTTTTCCTTCTGTTCTTTCTGTAGCTAATTTGTCTAACACTTTTATTTTGCTGCCTTGCAAGCACAGCTATTTCCTTCAGGAAATTCAAAACTAGTTTTATTGTCTCCTGCACCTGGAAGAAAGGATGAAAGGAGAGAAGATAGAATAGTTTTTTTCTCTCAATTAACTTTTTTTTTCCGACTTTTTCGAATCAGGCAGAACTTTGCCCTCAAGAAGCACACTTTCAAATTCACACACACACACACACACACACACACACACACTGCTTCCATCGCGCTTGCAAACACGAGGGTTGCGGCGGCTGATCGGCTGTCTCTCGTTTCACGGCCGTGTGCCGCTGTAGATAATTCTGTCAGCTCGAACCGACCGCACGCTGTTTGTTACGAGAGCCCATCCTGCCCTGTTCCACCCACACAAGGTGGGTTAATTAGGGACAAATTCTCACCCAAGACATCTCCAGGAGAGCATATGTGTGCAGGCCCTGCGGGACGCGTGCGTGTGTGTCTATGTGAGAGTGACAGGGACATTTACATGCTTTAATGATGAGTATGGAACGGGTGCTGTCAGCCCACCTAATGAGTGTGCATGTGCGTGTGTGTGTGTGTGTTTAGCCCAGGGGCAAAAGGGGGTTGCGTCCTACGTGATCCCCAGGCTGGCATCTGTCTGTCCCTGCACACACACACACACACACACAGACACACACCATTACGGATTCAGCACAAGGCTAACGGCACAATCCTGTCTCCCGCATGCCACCACACACCCCATAATGATCACACGCCGCCTGTCTGCTTGTCTCCTGAAGGCTGAATTTAAATAAACACGCATTCCAGGCAGTTTATTTTATAACACCTGTTTTAGATGCAGTATTGTTATAATGCATATTTTCAGCACTGAATGTCAGGAGCAAAATATACTGCATTTTGTGGAATGGATTAATGGGTGAAGTATGTAATTTTTGGACGGTCGTCGGCTGAATATGCAAAGCCATTTCTAGGTTGATTCCCATAAAAAATGTAAAAACTGCCTATCAAAACATGTATAAAACCAGCCAGACACAATAACACTGGCTCAACCAATGCACTGCAAAAATGATTTTCTTGCTCAGACTTTCTTTTTTATTAAATCAAGATGCATTTACTTGCTAGATATGTTTTCTTAAAAATGTATCACATTTTTTAAATGTTTTGCTTAAAACAAGAAAAAGCATCTGACAATGGGGTCAGAAAAATTAAACTAGTTTGAATTAAGAATATTTTAAGCATAAACTCACTTAATTTTGATACATTTTTCAGAAAACAAGACTTTATATCTCAAGTTATTTTGCTTCTCAAGTAGAAATACTGTATCTTGATTTAAGAATGTTTAGATATGTATGAAGAACATATTTGCAGTGTGGCGTGAGTTTGGGGCGGGACTATCCATTTGTCTGACCAATGGCAAATGGGGGAGTGTTTGGGAAACAAAAATATATATTTTTATATATATATAAAACATTTTTTTTTTTTTTTTTGCTATTCTGTTTGGGGACATCAGTGGTCCAGAATTCACACACTTTGTCTTTAAATGTGCAACGGAGCTGATAGTTTCCTTGGCTTGTTGAGGTCCTCCATGTGTTTTCCTTCTCAGACTCCCTCTCTGTGTCTGTGAGTAATTGCTTTGTGTTTAGCTGTAGGGCTTTTTCTGTCTCAGTGTGTGTGTCTGTGTGACAGCTCGGGGTGTGAAGAAGTATTGGAGTCTTAGATGAGCGGTAATGGCATCCCTGTTGACCGGTCGACTCTCGCAGGAGTCAAACCGGCACGTTGCAGACAAAAGAGGGCTTGGTTTGTAGGACAGGGTGAAATGATGCTGCAAAACGAGTGAAGCGCATATGCATCTCATCCAGTCTTAAATGCACAGCCACTAGTATAAATGTTCTGACAATGTCCTCCCATTGACTTCTATTATTCTTCTATTAGCTTCTAAATTAAGCTAATTTTAAGCTAAGCCAATTATAGATTTATTTTTAGATAAGAAATTAGATAATAACTACTTTAAACTATTAAATTACTGTGAGATTGCTCAATTACCTTGTCTGGTAAAGGTACCACCTCAGTTAGTTAATGATTTTCTCTGTGTTATGCATATTACCCTGCTGAGAAAATTAGCTTAAGCCAGCCTAGGCTGCTTTGCTGGTCTTAGCTGGTTCAAGTTGGTC
>NC_140223.1:30063843-30113843 GCF_951802725.1 Rutilus rutilus
TAGATGGTTGGTATATTAAATGGGTTGGTATTTGGTAGATAGATGTTTAGTAGATTGGTAGACAGATAGTTTGTGTAGGTAGATAGTAGATAGTAGATAGATGGGTTGGTGGTTGGAAGATGATGGATAGATGGATGGATGGATGGATGGATGGATGGATGGATGGATGGATGGATGGATGGTACATTAGATGGGTTGGTATATGGTAGGTAGATGGTTGGTGGATTGGTAGACAGATGGATTGGTGGTTGGTGGATGGATGGATGGATGGATGTTAGAATGGATGAATGGTAGATGGTTGGTATATTAAATGGGTTGGTATTTGGTAGATAGATGTTTAGTAGATTGGTAGACAGATAGTTTGTGTAGGTAGATAGTAGATAGATGGGTTGGTGGTTGGAAGATGATGGATGGATGGATGGATGATGGATGGTAGGTGGTTGGTACATTAGATGGGTTGGTATATGGTAGGTAGATGGTTGGTGGATTGGTAGACAGATGGATTGGTGGTTGATGGATGGATGGATGGTGGATGGATGGATGGATGGATGGATGGATGGATGGATGGATGGATGGATGGATGGATGGATGGATGGATTAATGGGTGGACAGGTGGTAGGTGGTTGGTATATAGTAGATAGATGGTTGGTAGATTGGTAGACAGATGTTTGGTTTGGTAGATAGTTGATAGATAGGTTGGTGATTGGTAGATGGTATACAGATGGGATAGATAGATAGATAGATAGATAGATAGATAGATAGATAGATAGATAGATAGATAGATAGATAGATAGATAGATAGATAGATAGATAGATAGATAGAAAAATAAACCTCTTTCTTTTGTATCATCATACTTGTATTATTAAGTTATGGTTTGATTGGTGCAGTGACCATAAATTCCAGTAGGCAGTTTAATTCTCAATGTAATTAAGGCTGAACAGGAATGGCTTTGATTGTGGTGAGATGTGTTATTAGAGGGAAAGTAGGGTGATTTATTTCCAGAGGAGAAAGCTGTCAAGTCAACTCCACTCCCTCAGCCACTGGAAGTGCCCAGCGGACCAATTAAACCCGAGAGATGGAGAGAATCAGCACACGAAAAAGAAGAGACAAAAAAAAAAATAAGAGGGAGAAAGGGAAGGATCTTGAGCTGTCATATACCACAGATAGACACTAGCTGGTCTGTTTTTTCTCTCTCTCTTCATTTCTATTCTTCTCTTTAGCATCAAAATAGCACTGACACTTGAAACATTTATTTATGCATAGTTTATACACTGCCGTAGCTGTGAGTTTAGACTAAATATGACATGATTGATCTTGTTATAATTTGTCTGTCTGAAGTTGGTCCACATCCTCGCACAGTTAATGGCGTAGCATTGTCCCGCCTCACACACATGTCTGTCCGTATGGCTGGTGTCATGCACAGGTAATTAGTGCTCATTATTATTCTGTGTGTGCTACACTAATTAAGGGCCCTGTTGTGTGGGTCTCCTCCGTCCCTCTATTCAGTCTCTGGTCTCTTGGCCTCTCACCTCAGGGGACCCACTCACCATTCAGGTCTTTGTACTACTGAAAACACACTCAACCTGGGTGGGGCAATGTGTGTGTGTGTGTGTTGTTGTAACATCCTTCAATTTTTGAATCATTCACAAAGACTAAAGTGAATCACACTGCTTGCAGAAGAGCAACACTTTAATAGTATCTCATAATTTGGCAGCAGGTATGTTAGGCTGCTCTCACTTTACTACCTGAAGGACTGATCCATTATACTGTTGGATCACTGTTATAATACTCGCCAAGACCGGCATTTTGACATTATTGTGTGTGTTTGACTTTAAGCGCAATAAGCAGTGAAAGAGAACTCAATTTAGTCCTGAGAGGCGGCGAAATTCAAGCCCTGTAACAATATGCATCTGTTGCAAATGAAACGAGTGAGTGACGAACCCTTTAGACTAAAATGCCTTGTTTCATTGTGAAATCTAGTTTTCGCACTGAATATTCAGATTTGTTTTGGATAGGCTGCAACAAGCGGCACAATATGCTAAATGTCCCACTGGATTGAGGCAGAATCATGCCTCTCTTTTCTCTCTTCAATGCAGATTCTCTGCCTCTCCGTATAAGCCCGTTTTCTGACCCCGGCCCGACAGCCCTAATGGTTCCAGGCGGGCAGCTGGAGTCTAGCGGATTAGCCCAGAGACAGTTAACAACCTCTGTACTGTTTACAGAGTACAAAGAGCCCTCCTCATCCGCCTCTCGCTCTGCAAAGCATGTGCATATTTAACCAGGATGCAACAGAAGGGGTCTCGGCATCCTCTTGTAGCCGGCGGCGCGCCTTCAGAAGCGGGTCCCATTAGCAACCGGTGTCAGGGCCAGAGTTGGAGAGAGAGCGAGAGAAAGGGGGAGGGCTGATGGGATGGGATGGGGGTCCCCGGGGAGGACGGAGGTCTCGGTGAGGGAGGAGAGGGGGAACTTCATATAGAGGATTGTCAAACAAAAGCAATGAGATTAGAGGCAGAGGAGGACTTTAATATCGGACCTCAGATATTGGCCAGCACGGCTTCTGTGTCTACCTTTAAAATGTCAAATGTGATTTAGGAGGTTATTACGCTGCTTAGTAGCAGAGGCATTCTCCGTCTCTCTCGGTATCTCTCGCTCTTTTTGCTTGGCTGTCACTATTTCATAATAAATCTCTCAATGTAATCAGTTTCGACCTCGCCATCTGTGTCACGGTCTCAATTATCCAGACAGTTGGTTAAAGATGCTCACTCTTAAAATAAGAGAGAGTCTGAGACTGAGAGGAAAAATGGCTTATAATGTTGTTGAACAAAAATCAATGAATCTCCAATTCAAGTGGGGTTTGGTGTTGAAGATTCCTCCATTGATCATTGCAGGTTCTTTGAAATTATGGGTGACTGTGCGCTTGCTTAAGAGGGTTAGGCTCTGCTTTGATGTTTGTTTCGGAAAACAGAAAGTTTAGATAACTAGTTGTCTTGCAGGGCTAGACTTAAGACCAGTCCCATTTGAGTATTTTATTTGTAGCATTTTCTGCTCTGATTTTGCTCTGTTAGTACATTTTCCTGTTGAAATAAGAAGTTCAGGCAAGACATGTCAATGGATTCTTCCCTTTTAGCCAGTAAGCTTTAGTTGTCAACCATATGCACGACTCTACTTGAAAGTTGGTGTTAGGGGGAGGGGCATTTGCATTGTGAAGAGCATTTGATTGGTCAAAAATCTTTGTAGTGCACTATAAGTCATTAATATTGTGTGGTAATATTATCTAATGTGTTAAGAATTTTATAACATTTTAATTATAGTTCATATATAATATTTCTATATAGCATACTTTTACAAATTCTCTTCTTTTTTTTCTGTTTTATATATACACTACTGTGCCAAAGTTGGTGAGATTATTCTATTTTTATTTGTGTTTCTTTTTTTAAAGGTTCACCAAGGCTGCATTTGATGAAAAAACACAGTAAAAACAGTAATATTGTGAAAAAGTATTACAATTTAAAATAACTTTTTACTATTTTAATATATATTAAAATGTAATTTAAAGGGTAAATCTGTATTTTCAGCATCATTACTCCAGTCTACAGTGTCACATGATCCTTCAGAAATCATTCTAATATGCTGATTTGATGCTCGATATACATTTCTTATTGTCAATGTTGAAAACTACATGGACACCATGATACTTTCTTTCAGGATTCTTCGATAAAGAAAAAGATCAAGAGAACCGATATTTATTTGATATCGAAAAAATTTTGCAACATTATTAGTGTCTGTACTGTAATTTCGATTAAACATAATAAAAGTAATAAATTGTAAAAAAAAAAAAAAAAAAAAAAAAAACACACTGACACCAAACGTTTGACCAGTAGTCCATGTATATTTATATATATGTACAAGAAAAAAGAACACCTGATTAAAATGATTCCACGATTCCACATCCTTAACCTCCCAACCTCAGCTCGGGGCTATTTTACCAACGAATCCCACCTCCCACCTTTTCTCCCGCCCCATCCCGAGCCTTCCTCCGCCCCTCCTGGCGGACTATGGGTGCATCTATCATCATTCAACCCCTGGTCTCACTGTTGCTGGCATGCATAATGCAATGAGATCTGGATTCCATTGCACCTGCTGCCTTCTCTTCCTCCACTGTTCCATCTCTTCAGTTTGTACCCCTCAGGGACCAGGGGGAGGGATAGATACCCCTTTCCCTCCTCATCCATCCCACTCTCTCCATCCATCCCCTGTAAGCCCTGCAGGTCTGAGCGCCAGGCCTCGGGTGTGAGATAAATGGCGGATGGGGTGTAATTCTATAATCAGAGGCGATGTCTGGGAGGCTGATTAACCTATCAGCTGCTGCCCCGTGACCAGCTGATCTGCTTTTCTCTCAGATGGGACGCTGCTCTTCCAGCTCCCCACAAACGGGGAAGGGATTGTGGGTTGTTGCCCCAAGCCAGGATGAAAGATGGAGCCTGATCATTCTGTCGGGATCTGTTGGAGTGTGTTAATCATTTGTTCTGGCTATTTATTTTCTCTCTTTTTTCGCTGTTTATTCATGGCCTTTCTTGTTTCCTGTGGGTTAATTGCAACTTTATAAATAATATTTCGTATTATTATTTTAAAAAAATCTGTTTTTGTAATATTGTGTTTTAATATAATATAATATAATATAATATAATATAATATAATATTATATAATATAATATTCATTTCAGTCATTACCATCATAGACATTAGAGGACCATTTATTGTTTAAATTTTTTTTTATCTTCACATCCTGTTGTTGCCAATCTGTTGTTGCTCTTTCTTTCTACTCACCCAAATCCTCTACCACCCGCCCTGTCTTTTTCCCAAATCCTGGGCAGATAAGCACCAGGCGCTCCTTCCTGGCGTTGGTCGACAGACGGCCAGTGCGTGCCAGTGGTCATGCCAGGCTCTTATGAGGGTGGCATTGTCTGTGTCTCCCTCCCGTGCCGAGCTGCATAGCTCAGCCTAATTACCTGTCGTCTGGCTCACGGAGAGAGGCCCAGAGATTAAGCTTTTTTGTCTTTTTGGTGGGGATGCTACACCACGCTTTCAGTCTTGTTAGTTTTGTTGTGAACGTGGTCTTGCAGTTCTATAATGAATAAATTCATATAAAAGTAATTGTGGTCTGACACTTTGGATTTGGGTTCTCATGTGGGCGATGGGTTCAAATATCGTTAAAATGTAAGGGTTTTGTTGACATTAAGACAAACAGGTCTAACTGAGCTTTCAGAAATCAAATTTGCTGCATTCTTATTAGATTTTTAACTGATCTAATTTTATAAAAGACAATTCTATAAAATATGTGACAATCAAAAAAAAAAAAATTATTTATCTAAGCTCGTAACAACAAGGTTTGTAATAGTTTTTCATATTTATTATGTGTATTTTGTTTGGTGGGACCATTTAAAAATAAAAACCTTTGTGTAATGGACATTTAAAAACTGCATTTTCGTTTCCGAATGCTCCCTGTCCACAGTAGCGTTTTCAAGCATTTTCCAAAAGTTGCTCATCCATCACCTTACTGCGCACTCGTAAACAGAAATAAAATCTTACGAGATGATACAGAGAGCGCATCATTTTATTAGCAAAATATGCCAACACTCACTGTTGTGTCTAGGTCGCGCTTAAAATCGAATGGTCTAAAACCCATTTGTCATCATGTTTTGCCGCACGACAGCAATTGGCGAGTAATGTAATATGAATATTCGAAAAAAGGAACATTTCTCTTTAGCAAAACTATGCCGGTATAACCATAGATATCTATGGGTACAATATGTGTTGCGTGACTAAACATGCTTCATCGGTTTCGAATACCTCAGTTTTCACAGTTCAATCTACGACGCGAAAATGCCGTTTTCAAATATATCCTCTTAGGAGAGGGATTTCAAAAAGCTCTGTCTTCGTTTGACAAAAACGTCTCAGTATGGATGGAAGGCCAAAACGGAGAAAGAAAAAAATTTGATTCGTGTGGACAAGGCCTTAAATAGTACATCACTACACCTGCTTCCATTATCAGCATGGTGCAATACTTTGGTTGCTGTTGCACTTGCAGTGTTTGAGCTTCAGTGGCATGTTTAGGGTTGGTTCAACTTTTAATATATGACTCATTTCAAACTCAAACAAACCTTTTATTTTAAACAGATTAAAGTCTTTGCCTTGATAACGGGACTACTGTAATGTTAATTAGCGGTAAATGGTTCATTGTGCATAGATGAGAAAGAGTAAGAACACAAAAGATGAGAAAAGTGCTATGCAAATAAAAAAGCAAGAGAGATAGAGAGGTGGAGTGATAACACTCCCTCTCTCTTGCTGGCAGGCTGCCATGTGTAGCGTTTGGGCAGGATTGAGAAGAATAGCAAAACAGGGGCCCTGGATGCCAGCCAGCGAGTTTTCAGTACTTCTCTTTTACTTTTCGTCTCCTCTGTGTGAATATTTATGGCCTCTGCCAGGATCTTTAGCCAGAAAGGAAGGAAATATCCTGCTCACTAGCATGATAGCGTCGTATCGTCAGACTTTAAGGTTTATCTTTGCATTTTTTAGCACTGGTCGTGACTTACTAGCTTGGAAAACTGCAGCAAGTCACTGATCATGATGTTATCAGGGCATTTGACACATGAGTAAGCACTAAGTGTAAGTTAGCGGTGTGGAAAGTTGTAGCAAGTCACAAACTGCAGTGTTTTCAGACCATGAGATGCTAGTAAAATTTCTAGAGTGTAACAGTGGACATTTTCTCATTGACCAAACCTTAAGGGAAAAAAAAACACCCAAAACAGATCTGCTGATCTTTCAACATGACATGTCCAGTTTATTACTCATTACTAGCACTAAAATTGGTTTTGTAAGCATAGAAAAGTTGCAGGAATGGTGGATATCTGTTTTTCCTTTCCCCTGCCCCAGGCTAACAGACATCCACCGGGCCGAGGTAAAGCCAGGGTCTTGATTTGATGAGCTGCCCCAGTTTGACACTTGCTTGTTGGTTAACGAGCTCCTGGTTGGACCCTTTTTGCCCCAGGCCTGTAAGCCTGTCAGTTTGTGAACATGAAACAGCTGAGACTTGCTAAAGGTGGAGACAGAATAGGACGGACTTCACTGAAATCTATGCTGCTTTTTTTATTGGTTTTGACACATAGCAGAGTCAGATCTGACTTCACTGGCGTACGGCAGGAGAATGGCAGTCCTGAGCTAGCTGCATATGTCATGTTCCTGCTTTGCATTTAAAATGAAGTCTGTTTTCTCAGCATTATCCTCTCCCTTTTAGATCAGACGAGGATGAAACTCCACATCCAGTACTTGGCCTTAAAAATCTGGATATTTGAGTTTAGACCAAATTTATCGTCTGGTTGTTTAGAAAACTATCTATGTAGGCTACTGGTGCTCTAAAGCTTCCCTAAACCAGTATGCTATAGAACATAACAAGGTTCGTCTCATAATTTTCTCTTCCATTGCAGGAGATTTAAGGGAGTTCTGATTTGTTACATTTAAGAATTAACTTTGCCTCTGATATTTCTCCCAAAATTCCTAAGGAGCAATACAATTTGAAAAAAAAAAAAGGGGGAGAGCAAGAGAGAATATTTGACAAAGTAGTTGTATAGAGCTTATGGATTGGTTGGTTGGTTGGTTGGTTGGTTGGTTGGTTGGTTGGTTGATTGATTGATTGATTGATTGATTGATTGATTGATTGATTGATTGATTGATTGATTGATTTGCTTGATTTTAAAACATGAGGTTATGAATGAAAATATTAAATGCTCAACAAATATAAACTATTGATATTATTGGAGATCTATTTGTGGTTGATCTATTTATACCCTTTTCCAGTAAGAAATGGAAGAAAACGACTGCTTCTGCCCCTCAAGACACCCATATTTGAACAGGGAAAGACTCCCTGTGGTGGAATGCAGGAGCTGGTGTGTCTAAAGGAAGGAGAGAGTTGGTGTGGTCCTCAGAGAGGCTGGCGTGAGTGGGTCCTCAGCTAGCCTGAGCAGTGGGGAGCGTTTATCTGTTATTAGAGCAGATTGGATGAAATAATCCTTAGCAGTAAGCTGCATCAAGAGTCCCGGTCAACTCCCCGGGGTAGAGAGAGCCTCCCCGCATGAGTCACTCTAATACGCTTTTAAACGCTCGCACACTCATGCACACGCTCATAAAAGCTATGCACTTTACACACTGTTTTTTTTTTTTCAAACGCTTCTGCATTTGCCCACACAACTTCATGCTTTCGCTGCGAAAACACATAATACTCATACATCATTACGACACAGAGAACAGCAAAACAACAAGCTCTGTGTACAGGGTGTTTACTTTCAAAACAGTGTGTGCACACACACATACAGATGCACATATGCCAGCAAGCCAATGCCACATGCATCACCCACCCTACAGAAACACACACACACACACACACACCACCTGCTAGCGTCCACACACATAATGTATTCCTTTCTCCTGTGGCTCATCGGGGATTAGGCAAATGGTCGGGAATGGAGGAAATATCCACTTTGATAGCCCTTTTATTTACACTGGAAAAGCACAAGGCATCTGGAATATGTTTACATACGGGGGGAGAAATGTTTCATCTAGACTGAGAAACGCAACACAGTCACCTCGAAACAAAAGCGCTATTGAAATTCATTGCGATTTTATGGAAATATTTGCAAATATCAGACAGGAAACGGCAAGATCTTGACTTAATGTTGACTAAGGACTCTTAATAATGAACTTTCTGAATGAATGACTATTAAAATATAAATGTAAAATACTAAATATTATTATTATTATTATTATTATAATTAATCAGTGGTTATTTGGTGTGCCACATTTTTTTTTTTTATGTTCTGTACAGTCTCTCAATAAATATGGTTATATAAAACCAAACTATTATAATTAAAGAACTATGTATTTATATTAGCATGTTACTTTTTGTATCAATCCATTCATGTAATTAATCATATGATTTGTTTGATTAAACACAGGATGTTGTTGTTAAATTCTATTTTCAGTTACTTGTATGAGATTTGTTTTGGTCCAATGAAAATAATATTAGTCCACATTGTTATACAGACAGTCATTATGCATCACTAAGTTAAACCAGACTCTTTACAGACCTCTTGTCCCACGTCTTTAGCACTTCCTGTCTGGTTTCTCTGTCCGCTCAGCCCTATGAGCTACAGATGTGAGGTTGAGATACACGCGTTACAGAGAGCCCAGCTGGATGTCAGGCGGGTAGAATGGGGCAGAGGAGGGGTTGGCTTGTATTTGGGTGGAGTTGATCAGTGGGCTGCTGGCCTGTAATTGCACCCTACAGTGACTTCAGCCAGGACCTGAACTCTGAGCCCTGAGACATACTCTCCTGAAGGTCTGTAGAAGGCATCTATGGAGGACAGAGAGAAAGCTTAGGCTTATGGGTAATTGTAGGGTTGCTAGAGCCGTGCCTCACTGCCATGTGGCGAGAGGAGTTTTACCGCCACAGATCGCACAATCCCCCTGCGACCCCCATCCATTACAATGGCAATTCCATGAGAGAGACTAAATACCCTGTTTGTAGGTTATAATGATTATTTTATAATTTTATATTATTATCAATATACGTGTGTGTGTGTGCATGGATGGATGGATGGATGGATTGATGGATGGATGGACGGACAAACAGAAAGAAAGAAAGAAAGATAGATAGATAGATAGATAGATAGATATATAGATAGTAGTAGTTAGTATATAGTAGTAGTAGTATAGTTTTTTCTTTCTTTTTTTTTTTTTTTTTATATCAGAACTAACCAAATACAGCTAATGCAATTTGGCATAAGTGGTGTGCTTTATGGCCAGGAGATGTTCTGAAAGAGGAGGAACGATGAGTAGTAGATGTGGGATGCCAGTATAGATCATCTTAAGTGCTGTATTCTCTCCCACACGGGTCAAAGGTCAGCACAGGTCATCAGTTTCCCCAGCTCGCAGCTGTGGAGGGACCAGAGGTGATAATTCTGTTTATCACGATTCACACCTCTGGATCTTATCATACAAGTACACACATATGAAGGCTTTCTACGGGGCTTTCTGAGTGCAGCTTCAATGCATTGATGCTTTTAGAGTTTTACAGCACAGGAGCACTAAAAGAATCGATCATGATCTTTATTTCATTGTTTTGTTGCCTTTTAAACCTCCCAATGTTGTTTTATAGAGAGTTTCAGTCATATGCACTTGTCTTGAACCTAGACTAAAACTGAATTTTATGAAATGGTGTTTGTCCCTCGCCACAATGCTGTTTGGTTGCTAAAATTTTCGGGCTTGTTTTTAACAGTGCTGGGTTGTAACTGATTAAATGTAATCTGGATTACGTAATCATATTCCAAAAAATAATGCAATGTTTAGTGCTCCTCTTGTTGTTGATAACAAAGAATGGAATGCATTTTCTCTATATTTTTATATCAATATGGTACAAGATTATCCTATTCAAATCAATGTGATAAACGAGTTAGCTCAAAAGTAATCTAAAAGTAATCAAAAAATGTAGTCCGATTACATTACCTAAAATGTGTAATGGATTATTTTACTATCTACACTTCTATCGTTCATTTCATTTTTGAGTGTGTTTAGCACATTTTGACTGTCCCTTTGTTTGAACCACTGCATCTTTATCCTACTTCACCCCACATGTGTCTTCGCTTTATTACGCGATCACAAACACACCTGAGTCACACACCACAGACCATCTAATGCACCATGAGGTTGAGATTTAGACTTCCAGTCCTCAGGGATCCTGGCCAAAAACCACAGCCAGGCTGGGCCGCTCCCCCCTTGGGTCCTGACAGCGACGTCTCAGCCCTGGCCAGCGGCCGATGGCACCAAAAATAACATCAGGCAACGAAAAGGAAGTAATTATGACTGCCTCGAAATTGGCATCCACATATTGAATTATTACCGACCCGATTCCAAAATAAACACCCAATCCCAGCCGGAGATTGGTCAAAGTCTGCCTGGCCTGGGCCGTGTTGCCAAGGAGATGGAAATAATCAACAGAATGAAATGGAACAGAGCGACAGATTACATCACAGCGAATGAGTGCACTTCAAAGGGCTCACTGTATGTTATTTGAACTAAGACAAATGAGGGTTTCTAGAGATTGTTCGAATGCACCGTTCCCATGTTCTCCGCACAAGGCCCACTGTGCACGATTTCCGCCGCCCACGCATAAAAAGGTTTTATGCCGACGATTTGGCTTCAGAGATTAATAATTTTAGTCATGTTTGTTCTGTTGAAATAAGTGCAGTGTAGGCTACCAATCAGACGGCTGACGTGTGTGTGTGTGTGTGTACTTTATAATTAATTATATAGTAGAAGTCTGTGTTATGTCTGTTTCTGAATGTGTGTTAGAAGATAGAGAGCAAAAGAAATGAATGAAACATAAGAGAAGATGAATAATAAATGTTCCATTGCACCGTATGTCACAGTGTCAGTCCTCAGTGCGTGCGCTTTGGCTCTTCCTTCACCCCACTGGTAAAGTTCATCAGATCAGTCTCATTCATGTGTGTGTTTGTGCCATAGCAGGAGGTCCACGCCAAAGACCTTTGATTCTTCATATGTTTGGTCTGTAGGCAGCGCTGGATGCTTCTTTCTTTCTTTCGTCTTGTCTTTCTGTTCACACTGGTGCCATCTTTCTCTCCTTCTGCTCTATTTTGTCGTACTTGGCAACAAAATCCCTTCCTGAAAGATTTGGCTTGTTCTGATGCATTGTTTATTCATGATTGATGCTGCGTGTTGGTCTAAACAAAACAACTACATCCTGACACTAGATAATGCACTCACGCCATGCACTCTTCCATTCGACTGCGACATTGTGCCTCGTATGCAGGTTGTTCCTGTTCTGTCTGTCTGTCTGTTAATGATCAGATCTTTCCACCTTTTTCCTATTCGCCCCATGATGCTTTGCACGAATTATGGGAGTTACTTCCAATAAACTGTAAACAAATTTATTGCATTATGTTTTATATTTAATACTTTTTTTCTTGCTTAAACTGTAAAACACTCTGGGTCAACTTCTGTTGTTTTTAAATGTGCTAGGAATAAAGGACTTATACCACTTTCAAATACCAAGCATTAGTTATTCTCTTGAAGTTTGAACTTGAGAACATGACTGTCCGCTGAATGTGACCCACAGTCTCCCATCAGTGTCCAGGGGAAAGTGAATATTTACAATGACCAAAAAAGAAAATACAGTTACATGTTAACGCTTCCACCAAAAAACTGGATCGACTTCTTTCAGCTTGTTGAACACACATTTTTATTTGGACATTTCTACCGTGTGTGAGGGATGAAGCAGCAGTTTTCATGTACTGTACATTGTGAATGGAACTGCATGTAATTTAATGGAAACAAGCCTGTAATCGCACCTCGTGCAGTATCCTGAATTGACTGTTTTTCGAAAAATCCATAGAGTGAGACGTGATCAACTCAACCACTTGTCGCTGGTTCAGCGGGGCGTCTGTAAATCTCCCTGAATCATTTCAGAGCAGGTGCTGTAATGCTCCAATCAGCACGGCACAATGGCCGGAGATTTCCACTGCAGAATCTAAAGACAGACTCCGCCGAGTTTATCTCTGCAAGCAGCAGTCATTGCCTTCTGGATGTGTCTTTAATGCCGCCACTTATGAAGTCTCTTGCCGCTGATTGCTCGTGACATTTTGGGGGCATTGACGAGCTCATTTAGTCACACCGAAGAGCGCTTAGGAAAACACAAAATCCCTCACTGGCTTGTAGTTGTTGCTTTATTTAATGAGGGATGCGTAGTTTTCGTTTGTGCGTCTTCCATCAGTGTGATCACTTGGAATTCTGGGTAAGAGGATCTAATGAATGTCAAACGCGCACACACAGTTTTCTGACCTGTGTTCTCATGTTCTGCTCTAGCCCAGAGGCTGATGCCACCCCAGCAGAATATAGTTTGATTTTCTTTGCTGGAGAAATGGAATAATAATACACAACCATAAGACACCCAGCAGGCAAAACGAAACAGAGAGAGAGAGAGAGACGGTCAGTGAGAGAGGGAATTTCTCCTCCAGCCATAGGTCAAAGTCCTAGCAGCTGTTACTGGGAGGTGTGTGTGTGTGTGTAAAGGAAGATACTAAAGATGTTTTTGCACATTCAAATAGAGGGTCAGTCTCCTTCGAAATCTGAATTGCCTCCTAAGGAAAAAAAGAATAATAAGATGTTGGTAAACTGGCAGTTTCTGTGTCTTGTTATTTTTTATATTATTATTTGTTTAAGTTTCTGTATATTATTGCTTATCAAGTCTAATAATAACTTTTTTTATTTCTCTTTTCCCCATCTTCCTGGATCTCCGCTGTTCCTGTGTGCATTCTGATGTCTTCCTCTTGTCCACATCCATAGGTAAGTTTTGTAACAATCACTCTCTCACACGCATCGACTAATGTTTAGAATAGCATGCTAAATTTACAGTATTCAACAGAACACACTATGTGTGATAATGGATCCAACAATGCAATGCTCTCAACTTGACCTTCCATTTTCAGTATGACCAACAAACCAAAAGTTATTACAGATGTGATTTTTTTTAACACATTTGTTGACTAATTATTGAATGGGGCTGCCATCAATTAAGGCATTAAATATATATATACTGTATAAAATTTCCAAATAAACTGAACATAATGAACACAATGAGTTAATTTGACACTAATGTATACAGTATATGCCTCACAGTACATAGCAAGCATTCCATTCTGAACATAGTGATTGTCTCCGGCACACTATACCACAAACCAAAAGCAGCTTTTATTTTACTGTAGTTCCTTCAGAACCCTTTGTATCCAGAAATGACATCCATATTCCTAGCTGAGCTGTTATAGACGCCCTATAAACATTCAACATTGAAATTTCAATTTTATATGAGCAGAGAGTCAGCATTAATTATGTTTAATAAACCGATTCATGAGGATTGTAAACAACGCTTAAATTATAATGCGCTTTTTTTCCTCATTGATTAAAATCTCGCAGACTGAGCTTCAGTTGAGCCTTAACAAGATTACCGTGGTTTTAAATTGAATTTCCTCAAATATTAACATACTGGCTATCATAATCCTGATAAAATGCCCAGCACTCACATACTCAAAAGCAACAGATGGTTCTTAACACCAAAACAACAGTATCTTCCCAGCTACACGCTTCAGTTTGTCAGTTGAGGGAAGTTCAATGAAAATAAAGTGAGACTGTGAGACTAAACCAAGAGTGCTAGATATAAATAAACATGTGCGTTCTTGTCTAAAGCTCTTAACGGGATTTCCTAAATGTGTTCAAACTCTGAAAAAGTGCCCAGTCCCTGGCTGGGTAATTTAGTCCGTCCTGTGAGTGTGTGAAGTTAATATTTGTTCGGGGAGGCCCAGTGTGTGTGTGTGTGTGTGTGTGTGTTTAAGGCCTGCTGGGAGGAATTGAGACTGGAGCGAGATGGAAGGATGGATAGGGGAGGAGAAGTGGGTCTAATTGGCTTAAATGGACCTGTCTCAGGCTCAGAGGAGCAGGGTGAATGACAGAGAGGAAATAGATGAATGTTTTGTTTGACATTCTGACCTGCACATATGTTTCCAAAACCGCTAACACATTTATACCTAGCAAGTACTTTACTGAGCTTTAGATTGGCTTATAATTTAGCTTTGAATTCCTGACTGTGGAGTCCAATTCTCCCCCAATCTCTGACCAGTTCCTAACCCTAACCCTAACCCTAACCCAATCTCTTCCTCTTCCCCTTTCATCACAACCTCTTCCTCTTCCCCTTCCATCACAATCTCTTCCTCTTCCCCTTACGTCTCGATCTCTTCCTCTTCCCCTTATGTCTCAATCTCTTCCTCTTCCCCTTTCATCACAACCTCTTCCACTTCCCCTTTCATCACAACCTCTTCCTCTTCCCCTTCCATCTCGATCTCTTCCTCTTCCCCTTCCATCACAATCTCTTCCTCTTCCCCTTACGTCTCGATCGCTTCCTCTTCCCCTTTCATCACAACCTCTTCCACTTACCCTTCCATCTCGATCTCTTCCTCTTCCCCTTGCGTCTCGATCTCTTCCTCTTCCATCAAAATCTCTTCCTCTTCCCCTTCCGTTTCAATCTCTTCCTCTTCCCCTTCCGTCTCGATCTCTTCCTCTTCCCCTTATGTCTCGATCTCTTCCTCTTCCCCTTCCGTCTCGATCTCTTCCTCTTCCCCTTCCATCACAATCTCTTCCTCTTCCCCTTACGTCTCGATCTCTTCCTCTTCCCCTTTCATCACAACCTCTTCCACTTCCCCTTCCATCGCGATCTCTTCCTCTTCCCCTTACGTCTTGATCTCTTCCATCAAAATCTCTTCCTCTTCCCCTTCCGTTTCAATCTCTTCCTCTTCCCCTTCCGTTTCAATCTCTTCCTCTTCCCCTTATGTCTCGATTTCTTCCTCTTCCCCTTATGTCTCGATCTCTTCCTCTTCCCCTTCCGTCTCGATCTCTTCCTCTTCCCCTTCCGTCTCGATCTCTTGCTCTTCCCCTTCCGTCTCGATCTCTTCCTCTTCCCCTTCCGTCTCGATCTCTTCCTCTTCCCCTTCTGTCTCGATCTCTTCCTCTTTCCCTTCCATCTCGATAACTCTCTCTCTCTCTCTCTCTCTCTCTCTCTCTCTCTCTCTCTTGATTTCCTCTTTCATTACATCTCTCTGACTGACTAACAAACAACTAGAGAGCTAACTAGAGAGCTACATTACCTCCATCTTTTGGCTGCTGTTACAGTGCATGACATTGCTATATAAATTTGAATCTCACAGACCTCTCAGTTTGACCTGCTGTCAAACAAATGTCTCAGTGAGGAATGGCTGTTAACAGCCTGTAATTTATGGCCCTGTAAAGATGACAGTGATTGATTTTCTCTACTTTCCCATATTTCATTGTGCTGATGTGACAGAACTATAATTGGACTGAATTTAAATGAATTTGGTTGTTTTAACTCATTCCGGAAGTCACGTTGGTTCATTTGTCTGAGCTCACACTTTGCTTAACTCTTAGTAACAAAACTACATTATATTGAGGTCAAGTCCTTTTCTGTCTCTATCATCTTTTCCTCCCTCTTTCTCTCGACAAACCCTCCTCCACGCTCACAGACTTATCTCTCTTCAGGGTCGTTGCCAAGGGTTACCAGGGATGATTGAGACACTCTTTAGCATTTATCCAGCAGTCTGATAGCAGTTGCTGAGGGCCTTCTTTGTTCTCAACACACATACACACTACGTTTATCTGCCATTGGAAGTGCCAACAGAGGGTCTGTGTCCAGTTGCACACAAAGACTGTTCAGTGTTCAGTGTGTAAATCTCTTACCAGAGCCTCGGTCCATATGGAGTCTGTTTGCTGCTGCAGTGTGAGTGTGTATTCTCCTAAGACTGACTCTGATTTGCGTTCCTCTTCTCTATCTAAGTGTAATCGATGTTCACTTCACCCAGCAAAACTCATACCCTCTGGCATGTTTTGATGAGTTAACCATAGCAACAGGTGGGTCGCTATCAAAGTTTATATCAGACTTTCAGACTTTCAGGTCGCTATCAGACTTTTTGCCTGTCATTGGACTGTAAAGTACAAACAAGAAAGCAATGGCTAGAGAGGGAGTCAGATCAGGGTCAGATTCAAACCTGAGGCATCAGCTCTTATATGTCATGTGCCCCTCTGTACCCGACATATTTTGATTGCGTGGGATATCATTTTATTATTTCAGATGAATTTATTAACATCATTTCCATCTATAAAATCTTTATTTGTTTGTTTGTTTGTTTGAAGTGTGATTTCAGGCAACTTTGCACAGGGCAGGTCTCGTTTGCTCTGTAAGATGGTGTTATGACAAGTATTTTAGGCCAGAAACTATACAACTGTCTGTGTTTTATGATGCTTGTGTCTGGAAATTGTACTTGAATGTTTGTTACCACAAAGAAAGACCCTGAAAGTGTGAAAACTCATGCGTGACTGGAGGAGCCCTTTTTAAAACAGAGTGCTAATTATTGTCAGCCGGGTCAGGCCGTGTTTGTTTGCACCTGCGGTTTGCATGTGTACCGAGTTTTGAGGGCGCTTTGAAGTGCACTAACTAAGGAGTTCACCAGAGCACACTAACCTCATAATATCCACCCTGGATATTGTTAAATTACTGAACGTGTCTGGAATTGACATTTATGCTGATCTCCTTCCCTCAGTGTTTTAGATGTGGACTTAGCGGACTGTATGTAATGCGTCTCTCTTGCTTTGAGGTGAATATGAGGCCAGTGAAAGTACACTGTATTCCCAATAGTCCATCTAAAAGCAGAACAAAGATAAATTGACTACTTTTCTCAATGCATTTTCTCAAACATTCGAGTGGGTTCAGAGGTGCATGCTGGGAACATGGCAGATTTTATAGCATTTAATTCTAAATTATTTGCTTAACTTATAGACTTAACCAGACTATGTCATTTACTGTTTTTTGTTCAGTTTCTTAAAGGAATGAATTAAATATAATTAAAAAGCATTTACATTAGAAATAATGTACAATCACCTGGTCTAACCATAAGGGTCTTGAAACCCTAAATTGGTTTATTTTGCAATATTGACTATATTTTCTCATTTATCACATGACTGCCTATCAAATGAGTAAATATGCAGGTATAAAATATTTGATTGGAGTTGAAAATACTGTATTAATCCTGAAATATGTCACCACTAAATGCAGTCATTGACCAATCAGAATCAAGATATTCAGTAATTCTGTAATGCAGGCACAGTGACAACCTAAGCGGGCACACATTTGTTCACCTTTTATTTACTATTACAGTGTTTTCCTTACAACTTCACGTGAATGACTGTAAGCATTTGCGTTCAGCTGTCAATATGCAAAACACCCAGGGATGACCCTTCAGACGCCATGCTGTGACTTTTTATGAAATGTCTTGCTCGTTTTATGTTCGCCAGCTTTGCTTTTCTCCGCAGTACAATGTGGTGACATGCTGTGCCTAGCCGTAAATAATCTGCCTCACGGGAAGAGAAGGTAATTGTTCATTGTAATATTCTGGCCTTCGACAGATTCACAGTTTAGATTGTTGGCTTGTGCAAACAGCAGTAACCAGAGAGAGAGAGAGATAGAGAGAGAGAGAGGCTGGTAAATGAGGAGGAAAATCCCTGCGCACAGTATTTGGCCGAGCTTCAAGACGTGTCTTTCACACGCCGATAGAGATTCTCTAATCTCACCTTAATAGTAGCATTTCTGCTTTTCATTCGATTCCTTTTAAGATCTGTTGTGTGTGATGGCAAGTTAACAAAATGAACTTGCGCAAAAATAAAGATCTACTTCCCATTTCCTTCCATCATTCGCTGAAATTCCGGCAGCGAAAACTCTTGTTGACTTTTCCCTGTCGAACTTGAGTGAAACACTAGCCTAATGCATCTTTATTGCCTTTTTACGACAACCGGTGCATTCCCCCCCCCTCAACAAGAGCCAGCCAGCCAATGACAGAGCAGGGCCGTCGAGCAGCGAGTCTCTGATGGCGTTTGTGTTGGAGAGCGCTGTTATTGTTCATTAGGTGAAAGAGAGGAGCTCCTGCGCTAATGAGAAACGTGCTGCAGCCGAGCCGCATGTACCAACACGACCACAATTCAATTAATTACAACATATTCCCTAATAATGTGTGGAGAGGCCTGAATAATCCTGACGTGCCATCCCTGTCCTGTCTTTTTCCTCTTTCTCTGTCTCTCTCTCTCTCTCGCTCTGTGGCGGCTGTGTTTGTTTGACCAGGTTTTCGGGGTTGGAGCACAAGGTTTTGAGAGAGTGTGCTGTGTGTTTTGGCAGATGGAGGGACTTACAGAAGGAAGGCTAGTGCCAACAGGCTGCAGTGAAGAGAAAAAGACCTATTGTGCTTCATTTTTTGGTGCTTTACTCTCTGTTTTGTTCCTGCATTTGTGGAAGTCAGTGTAGATGCATGAAGCATCAGGTGTGAAACGTGACCAGTCACTCCCCAGGCTCCACAGCTCTCCAAATGATAATTAGGTCATTCTCAAAGGATGCCAACAGGTGGGTTTTGCTGGGACCTTGCTTAGCAACTGCGTCTTGTAAACACACAGTGAGATATCACAGTCTATTTTCAGCAAGTCACTTAGATCCATTGTTGTTTTATCCATGTTAGACATCAAATTTGATGCATTTTCTGTTACAGTATGTGGCAGTCTGAAGTCCATCATTAGTTTAATTAGGACCATTTTTGTAGACAATGGGCAAATACTCATGTCTTTGAGTGCCTGGAGACTTTTGCGAGTTTTTGATGGATATAAATGTGTAGATATGTTTTGTCTCAACTATTGGTAACATAACCGAGAAAACCCTTGCATTTCTCATCTACATTCTTGTGATTATTGTACCATTGCAATGCTCCCTGAATGGCCTCTCTAAGGTTACACTTTATTTTAAGGTGTCCTTGTTACAGTGCAATTATACGTTTAAGTACTGAGTAATAATAATTAACTACATGTACTTACTATAGGTTTACTTTTTGGTTTAAGGTTAGTTGCATTTAAATATGCATAGCCTACTCTATAGTTATTACTACAGCAACTACATGTGTAACAAGGACAATGTAAAAATATAGCTGCAAGCAGCCATTACCGGGGCCAAGCAGAATAAGA
Source organism: Rutilus rutilus (assembly GCF_951802725.1). Taxonomy (NCBI): domain Eukaryota; kingdom Metazoa; phylum Chordata; class Actinopteri; order Cypriniformes; family Leuciscidae; genus Rutilus; species Rutilus rutilus. The sequence continues at coordinate 30,083,528 of NC_140223.1, forward strand.
CGACAAGACATGCCAACATGTCTGAAAGTGTCAGACCAACTGCAACAATGAGCAATAAAGACATTTAAAGAGGATTTTAGGCAAAATGCCTGAAAAATCATAGAAACAATAATTAAAAATATGATTTGATGGATTATCACTTTCGACCAATAGGTGGCGCAGTTACAAAACTGATGTGATGTGGTCAGAGTGAAGTTACAATGACACATACAAGGTTTGGTGTCAACATGTCAAGGCATTGCAGAGATAAAGCCTTAATTAGTGCTATTAGCATCATGCCTCAACTTTGCTGCTGCGCTATACGAAAACGGTTTGGTCTATCCACACGAAATCCATAACTTTTAGTCGGCACGGTCTGGAGATGATACGATTCGATTTTGGTGAAAATCGGACAAACGGTCTAGGAGGAGTTCGAAAAAGTAGGTTTTGAATGAAAATCAAGATGGCGGACAGGAAGTTAGGCCAAATAAGGTAAACTTGGTATCTATGTTCTCAGCTTGACCCAAGGAATCGACTAAGATGAGTTGCATTACAATAGGCCAATTTATTCAAAAGTTATTAGCAGTTTTGGAAATTTTGTTATAACTTTTGACCACTAGGTGGCGCTGTTTCTAAATATGTTGGGTACCTTCAGGGGATGGTGCAGATGGCACATTCTGAGTTTTGTAATATTACACCAATGCATTTGTTTAGTATAGCATTTTATTTCACAAAACTGTATTGAAGTCAATGGGAATTTCATGTTTTGTTCTATTATAGCGCCACCAAGAGGCTCAGTCCAACCATTTTTTTTATGTGTCCTCAGAGTGAGCCCCTACATATGTGTGTCGATTTTGGTGAAAATATCTCAATTCGCTTCGGAGTTATAGACATTTATATGAAAAAACACGTAAAAAATGACTGACACATGACTTTGATTGGAATTTACTACCCCTAAACATCAATATTTTCGCATTTGGGCTATCGACCTATGTTTCCAAACTTCTGACGGTGGTTTCGTCTCGATCGGACAAACGGTTTCGAAGATATAGCCAAATGTTTTTTAAATGCTAAATCACAACGCTACACAAACCGTAAGGCGAAACCTAGCATGTTTGGTATCGTAGGACTCAGCAATGTTTCAGGAGTCTAATTAGATGAGTCTCGTGAAAATAAGTCGACTGCACCCAAAGTTATAAGCATTTGAAAGAAAAAAATCACCACTAGGTGGCGCTGTTTCGAAACTTCTCACGCTCCTTCAGGACATTGTGCTGATGACCCATACCAAGTTTCGTAACAATCCGTTCATGTGTTCTTAAAATACAGCATTTTAGCACAAAATTCAAAATGGCCGACAGTCAAAATGGCCGATATGGAAAAATTGGATATCAGTCGACTCGGCATGTTGCCCTGAATCTAACGAGACAAATTTTATGATTTTTGGACAAACTGTTCAGAAGTTATAAGCAAAAATAGCCATTTTTCATATCTCCGGACCAGTAGGTGGCGCTGCGTCGAAACGCAGCATGTAGCCTCAAGTCATGCTTGTGAGGACATGTACCAAGTTTGGTCTGAATACGATAAAGCGTTGCGGAGATACAGCCTTACGGTTGTTTTTGCAAGCGCTACGTAAAATTTGTTCGAGCGTTTATCGAAAACGGTTTGATGAATTTACTAGATTTTAATAACTTTTTGTCAGCATTGCCTGAAGATGATCTGATTCAATTTTCGTGCAAATCGGACAAACCGTCTAGGACGAGTTCGAAAAAGTAGCTTTTTAGGAAAATTCTAAATGGCGGCCATGTTTTTATAAGGGAAAATGAAGTCATAGGGTGCAATCGAATTGGCATGAGCTCAGGAATCAGAGGAAACAGGAATTATGTTGATTGGCCTTACGGTTCAAAAGTTATTAGCAAAATAAAAGTGAAACTTTGGACAGGTGGTGGCGCTAGAGGGAATGACTTAGAAACACCAAAATTGGTGTATTTAATGTTGGGACTGTCCTCTATCAGAATGTCAAACCAAAACAACTTTCCCGCAATCGGTTCTATGGGCTGCCATAGACTCCCAGTCGGAAGCGGAAGAATAATAATAATAAATATAGCTGCAAGCAGCAATTAGCGGGGCCAAGCAGAATAAGACGACAAGACGTGTCAGACCAACTGCAACAATGAGCAATTAAAGCTGCAAGCTGCATTTATCGGGGTTCAAGCAGTTAACCCCTTAACGCCTACTGTCGCGAATTTGCAACAAACCCCTTCCATTCAGACTGCAGGCGAGATAGCGTGTGTTTTCCCCCAATGCCTGTTTGTGCACATTCGATACATACCTAGGAACATTTTGCACGCACTGGTTTATCGTAGGAGCGGTCGGAGTGGGAACTACATCCGGTTCACCGAAGCTAATATTTTGTTTTGCAAAATCCGCATATCAAGTGCGCAAATGTGGAGAAATTTCCCAAAATGAGTTAAGTTGTGCTAAGATAAAAATATGTACCAGCTTATTGATTGCTTCTATAGCTATGTTATTCATATAGACTTCATGTGACGAATATTTTTTACGTACTTTGTAGATTTCTGTTTGTATCAAATTTGCGACATTGGGCCATAACGGCTGGATTGGGCTAATGGCTACATATTATAATAATGCTGTATTTAGATGGTTTCAGCCAAAAAATTATTTTTTCTTTTTTTCACAAAAAATAGCATGTTAGGATATAACACTATAAGAATATATAATGTATGCACTGGAGAAACAAGGAAAGAGTTAAACAGAGTGTAACATGGAATGTATAAAAACTACTGTCAATGTTAGGGAGTAGGAGAGTGTTTTGTTTCTTGCTGTTGTCAAGATTCATTAATTTGTCAAAGTTTATAAGTATAAAGTTTATAAGTTCTAACAACTTTGTGCCATGAATAAAATCTACATTCCTGAGATGGGAAAATGTGTTTTATTAATTTTTCCATTTTGTAAAAAAATACCCTAAATGCCCACTGTCGCAAATTTGCAACATACCAAAATTACCCTAAATGCCTGTTGTCGCAAATTTGCAACATACCAAAATTTCTATTTATTTGTTGTGCAAAAGTGAAATTGATAATCTCAACATTATTTACCATCTACCTAAAGTCAAAAACACACAGAATTTTTTTTTTTATATACAGCTTTATAAATTCAGGCGTTAAGGGGTTAAGGCCTTTAAGGCCTTTAAGCACACAAGCATCAAAAGACATTAAGTTTTATTTAGCAAGCATTTAACAACTGCCATCATAGATGAAAAAGTCAATTTACAGCCAATACAGGCAGTTTACCATAGGAAATATATGGTTTTAAAGCGTTTTTACAGTTATAGCACCTTTTGCCTAGTCTTCTTATAGTCTTGCCTGATCTCCACCACTTTTATTGGTAGTACTCAAAGTGTGCCCATATATATGTGTCAGATTTGTTGTAAATATTTAATTTTGATAAGGAGTTTAGACAATTATATCCAGTGGCGTAACGAGCCAACACTGGGCCCTTAAGTAGGATTATCAAGGCGGGCCCCTTGATGACGCAATTGATAACATTGATGACGCAATGTCCGCGAGTAGGCTACCATGAATAGGGCAGGATATGATCATACACAGCATATAAGAGATGAGATGACTAACAAAATCAGGAGTAGCCTACGCTCACCAAAAACAAAACAAAAAAACAATGGGGACAGCGCACCATAAAACATTGTTAGGCTTAAGTCCAAATACATGAAAAAGATGCTTTCTTACATTATAGCGGGATTTTCCGAGCTTTCCTATGTGCAACTAGCCTGGGTTTCCCCATGCTGCCTTGAGCGCAGCGTGATTTTATTCACGCTGCTAGGCAGCCTGGATACCATGGACCAGATTTTCGCCTCAGCTAGGGAACCAATCACAGAACGGGGAGGGAGCAGCAAGACGATGACGACATAACCGCACGCGCGATCTGCTTGCAGTCGTCGAGATGGATGCTGTGGAGTTGAAGAAAATAATAGCTAGTGGAGATTGTAAAGTTGTCGACAATACGTCATCAAAAATCAAGTCCAGTGTGTGGGAGAAATTTGGAGTTATATGAAGAAAATATTGTGAAAGGCTTTGCTGCAAACATTTTCGTGTTGGATAGCCGCAAATGTGGAACTTCATCCCTGAGGAAGCACGCAGAAACTGTGGTAACAAAGCAGTTCTATCGAACGGTATTTTTCATATTTAACACTGTTAAGTATGTGTGGTGTGCAGGGCGTGTTTGAGGCCAAAATGGTCAGATGTAGGCTAGACGAAATTGCGTGGCATATAGTGTTGTAGCCGCGTCTGTTCGATTGGTAAAATGTTATAAGGCTACTCAGTTTTGTGGTAACGTTAGCCTTGTTCTTCATGTATCGGCCTTTTGACAGCTTCGGCTGAAGTTGTCTTTGTGTTAATTGTCGTGTAATAACTTCTGTATGACCTGGCAATAAACATTTTTGTAAGTGTGTCTATAATGTGATAGTCTAAACTGATTTTATTTCGGGTGCGGGTCGGGTGTCAGTTCTATTTTAAGCGGGTCGGGTGCAAATTTTAATTAGAGCTGCTGTTGGGAAACGGGTCGGACTGCGGGTACGGGCGGGTGCGGATTTACAAAATCGGACCCGTGCAGGACTCTGGTGTACACATAAATCTCTGACCCATCGTCGTCTTCTTCGTTGAATATCTGTCGCTCTACATACATCATCTGGTATAATTGAAACGATTGGCTATGAGCTACGTACAGGCGCATTTGATAAACATTTGTAGCGCCCAATAAACGGCTCTGGGCATTCGTAAACCACGCCTCAAATACGAGAAAATGAACATGTGGTTCCCAGACCACGTCTCAAAGAGAAAGAGGTCTGACGTTAGCCAGGCTAATGTGCAACTGCAAAGTTGTTGATTAGATCAGGATTGTGCGCACAGGCATTCTCAATTGACCCTTCGCAGGGAGTTTGATTGACAGGCGATCTGACTAATCATAATCTGCCATTTTGTCCAACAAAGCAGTCAGGAGAGTTAGTAGATTAACATAGGAGGATTTAAATTTGAAAAACAAAGTGTACTGACGTCTTAGCACTTTAAAACAACATTCCTTTTATGTTCATTCTTGTTTATTTTAATGCTATAAATTAACTAGAAGGAAGAGATGATTGGTTCACAAGCAGCTTTAACTGAGCCTCGAGTCTACAGCTATCTGTCAGACAATTTAAAGAGTCACAAAATGGTATTTATTGTTTAAATGTCTCTAAAAAATGACTACATTTGAAAGGTGAGACTTGTTTCATATCAAAAGTACTTGTCTGTCAGCGCACAGTCTTTTTTCTGATCCGCAATGTATTTTTCACTGCGTGAGAACTTGGTGTGGTGCGAGAGACACGCTTGTCAGACATAGCAACAGTAACTAAAGTGGGCGGGTCTTTGCGACCGGTCATTGACAGTATGGACGGGGATTCGCCAGTCCCAATTCAAAACAAATTTCATCACAATCCATCATTGTTCGTTTCAAACATGTGAGAGCATCAAAATGATCCATGGGTGAAATTGATTGGATTTAATTAATTTTTTTGTCAGTTCCTATCATAATTTTAACATTTTGGCATTATTGTTTAGCTATTTACCTATGTTTTCAAATTTCCTTTGTTTTGTTGTTGTTGTCTAGATCAGACTAACGGCTTTGAAGATAACCACAATTTTTTAAAGCTCTAAATGACACTTACAAAAACCATAAGGCGAAACCTGGCATGTTTGGTATTGTTGGACTCGGCAAGGATTCTTAGGAGGTCACTCCTGTGAAAAAAACACGGGCTTCCTTGAAATTTCTAAGGCTCCTTCAAGGATTTGTGCCAATGACGTATACGTATACGAGTTTTTTGAGATACACCAATGTTCTCATAGACTATCATGGCACCTTGGACAAAGACACTGTGTGCCTTTTTTCACTGTTATAGCACCACCAAGTGGCCAATTGTCATGATTTTTTTCATGTCAACTCAGATTGAGCTTATGGACATGTGTCCCAAGTTTAGTGAAAATATCTCATTCCGTTCACAAGTTATAACCATTTTACAGCGCCATCAAGTGGCCAATTGACATGATTTTTTTTCACGTGACCTCAGAATGAGCTCATGAACATGTGTCCCAAGTTTTGCGAAAATATCTCTTTCCGTTCACAAGTTATAACCATTTTATAGTGCCACCTAGTGGCCAATTGTTACGATTTTTTTCAAGTGATCTCAGATTGAGCTCAGGAAGATGTGTCCCAAGTTTAGCAAAAAAATCTCTTTCCGTTCACAATTTATAACCGTTTTAGTAAAAGTGGCTCTGGTGCCATCAAAGATTTTGGTTCCCCTTATCAACCGTTAATTGAAATTTTGAATTTTTTGGATGATTATTGATTGTCAGACTCCAGAGAATATTCTTGCAGTGGTTTGGTTCCGATCGGGCGAAAAACCAAGGAGAAGTTCGCAAAAATAGGTTTTTCAAAAAAAAGCAATTTACTCGAAATTGGCGCCTGAAGGGCGAGCAAATCGGAGATAGCCATTTTGTCCGCCTTGAGCCAAGGATTCCAACGATATAAGACACTTGATCCTGGGACAAACGGTCTAAGAGTTATGAGCAATTTTGAACTTTTGGTTGCTGTAGCGCCACCTATGGGCCATTCGGGGTCATACTCTGATAGGTTGTCCCCAAATTGAGGCCTACCATCTGGCCAGGTTTCACGTCTCTAGGCCTTACGGTTTGGCCTGCACGATGCGTTTTACGAATCCTTACAATTACAATAGGGTTTCAGCATTTCATGCTTGAACCCCTAATAAGAATGAAGGCTTTTTGCCAGTTATAGCGCCACCTATGGTCCGATCTCCATGAAACTCTGCATGCTTCCTCACCATGTTCTGACACATATGCTCATCAATTTTGGTGAAGTTCTGAGTTTTCAATTGGGATTTATAGGCTTTTTAGTGTATTTTGCCACGCCCCTTTTCTAAATGACCCTGTTACAGCCACCCAAATGCAAAAGTTCAACTTTTTTTCGATAATTATTGATCTAGAGAGTCCAGAGAAATGTCCTAGACTGGTTTGGTTCCGATCTGGCGAAAAACCTAGGACTAGTTCGCAAAAGTAGGTTTCGGACAAAATTCGACATAGCAGACATTTTTTCTGGCCTACATTGAAATTGGAGATAGCCATTTTGTCCGCCTTGAGCCAGGGATCACAGTGGTGTAAGACACTTGAGTCTAGGACAAATGGTCTGGGAGTTATGGGCGATTTAGTACTTTTGCACTAAATCTGTAGCTGTGGCACAACGTAAAATTTGTTTGCGCGGTATTCGAGAACGGTTTGACGAATCAACACGAATTCCATAACTTTTTGTCGGTACAGTGTGGAGATGATACGATTCGATTTTGGTGAAAATCGGACAAACGGTCTAGGAGGAGTTCGAAAAAGTAGGTTTTGATTGAAAATCAAGATGGCGGACAGGAAGTTCGGCCAAATATGGCAAACTTGGTATCTATGTTCTCAGCGTGACCCAGGGAATCTATTAAGACCAGTGGCATTTCAATAGGCAGATGTATTCAAAGGTTATTAGCCTTTTTGAAAATGTTGTTATAACTTTTGACCACAAGGTGGCGCTGTTTTGAAACTTCTCACGCTCCTTCAGGGCACCGTGCTGATGAGCCACACCATGTTTCGTAACAATCCATTCATGCGTTCTTAAAATACAGCATTTTAGCACAAAATTCAAAATGGCCGACAGCCAAAATGGCCGATATGGTAAAATTGGATATCAGTCGACTCAGCATGTTGGCCTGAATCTAACGAGACCAATTTGATGATTTTTGGGCAAACTATTCAGAAGTTATAAGCAAAAATAGCCATTTTTCATATCTCCGGACCAGTAGGTGGCGCTGCGCCGAAACGCAGCATGTAGCCTCAGGTCATGCTTGTGATGACATGTGCCAAGTTTGGTCTGAATCCAATAAAGCGTTGCGGAGATACAGCCTTACGTCTGGTTTCGCAAGCGCTACGTAAAATTTGTTTGTGGGTTTTTTCGAAAATTGCTAAGCGAATCAACTTGAATTCCATAACTTTTTGTCAGCATGGTCTGTAGATGATCTGGTTCAATTTTCGTGGAAATCGGAGCAACGGCCTAGGAGGAGTTCGAAAAAGTAGATTTTTCGAAAAATTCAAAATGGCGGACAAATTTCCATGACGGAAAATGACGTCATAGGGTGCGATCGAATCGTCTTGAGCTAGGGAATCAGAAGAAATGGGAATTTTGTTTCTAGCCCTTGTGGTTCAAAAGTTATTAGCATAAACATGAGTGCAAATTTGGACAGCTGGTGGCGCTAGAGGGAATGAGTTGGAGACTCCAAATTTGCTATGGTGACTGTTCAGTCTGCCCTCTATCAGTGTGCCAAATTTCATAACTTTCCCGCAAGCGGTTCTATGGGCTGCCATAGACTCCCAGAGCGGAAGAAAAAGAAGAATTATTTTTGGTACGCCAACAGATACAATAGGTGCCTACGCACATTCTGTGCTTGGCCCCTAATAAATATAGCTGCAAGCAGCAATTATCGGGGCCAAGCGCAAGCAGATGACAGGATATGCCAACATGGCTGAAGGTGTCAGACCAACTGCAACAATGAGCAGTTAAATACATTTAAAGAGGATTTTAGATGAAATGGCTGAAAAATCATATAAAAAGTCATTTAAAATATGATTTAATGGATTATCACTTTCGACCAATAGGTGGCGCAGTTACAAAAGTGATGTGATGTGGTCAGAGTGAAGTGACAATGACACATACAAAGTTTGGTGTCAATATGTCAAGGCATTGCAGAGATAAAGCCTGAATAGTGCTTTTAGCATCATGCCTCAACTTTGCTGCTACGCTATACGAAAACGGTTTCGTCTATTGACACGAAATCCATAACTTTTATTCAGCATAGTCTGGAGATGATACGATTCGATTTTGGTGAAAATTGGACAAACGGTCTAGGAGGAGTTCGAAAAAGTAGGTTTTGACTGAAAATCAAGATGGCGGACAGGAAGTTTGGCCAAATAAGGAAAACTTGGTATCTATGTTCTCGGCTTGACCGAAGGAATCTATTAAGACCAGTGGCATTTCAAAAGCCAGATTTATTCAAAATTGATTAGCCTTTTTGGAAATTTTGTCATAACATTTGATCACTAGGTGGCGCTCTCTCGAAATATTTTGGGTACCTTCAGGGGATGGTGCTGATGGCACATTCTGAATTTAAAAATATTACACCAATGCATTTGTTTACTATAGCATTTTAATTCACAAAACTGTATTGAAGTCAATGGGAATTTCATGTTTTGTTCTGTTATAGCGCCACCAAGAGGCTCAGTCGCACCATTTTTTTTATGTGTCCTCAGAGTGAGCCCATACATATGTGTGTCAATTTTGGTGAAGATATCTCAATTCGCTTCGGAGTTATAGACATTTATATGAAAAAACACGTAAAAAATGACTGACACATGACTTTGATTGGAATTTACTACCCCTAAACATCAATATTTTTGCATTTGGGCATTGGCGTATAGCTATCGACCTATGTTTCCAAACTTCTGACGGTGGTTTCGTCTCGATCGGACTAGCGGTTTCGAAGATATAGCCAAATGTTTTTTAAGCGCTAAATCACAACGCTACACAAACCGTAAGACGAAACCTAGCATGTTTGGTATCGTGGGACTCGGCAACGATTCAGGACTCTAATGAGATGAGTCTCGTGAAAATAAGTCGACCACACCCAAAGTTATAAGCATTTGGGGAAAAAAATTCACCACTAGGTGGCGCTGTTTCGAAACTTCTCAGGTTCCTTCAGGACATCGTGATGATGACCAATACCAAGTTTCGTAACAATTCGTTCATGCGTTCATAAAATACAGCATTTTAGCACAAAATTCAAAATGGCTGACAGTCAAAATGGCCGATATGGTCAAATTGGATATCAGTCGAATCGGCATGTTGCCCTGAATCTAACGAGACCAATTTTATGATTTTTGGACAAACTGTTCAAAAGCTATAAGCAAAAATAGCCATTTTCCATATCTCCGGACCAGTAGGTGGCGCTACGCCGAAACACAGCATGTAGCCTCAGGTCATGCCTGTGATGACATGTACCAAGTTTGGTCTGAATACGATAAACTGTTGCGGAGATAGAGCCCTACGACTGTTTTTGCAGGCGCTACGTAAAATTAGTTTGAGTGTTTTTCGAAAACGGTTTAACGAATCAATTTGAATTCCATAACTTTTGGTCAGCACTGCCTGAAGATGATCTGGTTCAATTTTCGTGCAAATCGGACAAACCATCTAGGACGAGTTCGAAAAAGTAGCTTTTAAGGACAATTCAAAATGGCGGCCATATTGTAATGACGAAAATGACGTCATAGGGTGCAATCGAATTGGCATGAGCTCAGGAATAAGAGAAAAAAAGAATTTTGTTGATTGGACTTACGGTTCAAAAGTTATTAGCAAAATAAAAGTGAAACTTTGGACAGGTGGTGGCGCTAGAGGGAATGACTTAGACACACCAAAATTGGTGTATTTAATGTTGGGACTGTCCTCTATCAGAATGTCAAACCATTACAACTTTCTCGCAATCGGTTCTATGGGCTGCCATAGACTCCCAGTCGGAAGAAACGGAAGAATAATAATAAATATAGCTGCAAGCAGCCATTACCGGGGCCAAGCAGAATAAGACGACAAGACATGCCAACATGTCTGAAAGTGTCAGACCAACTGCAACAATGAGCAATTAAAGACATTTAAAGAGGATTTTAGGCAAAATGCCTGAAAAATCATAGAAACAATAATTAAAAATATGATTTGATGGATTATCACTTTCGACCAATAGGTGGCGCAGTTACAAAACTGATGTGATGTGGTCAGAGTGAAGTGACAATGACACATACAAAGATTGGTGTCAATATATCAAGGCATTGCAGATATAAAGCCTTAATTATTGCTATTAGCATCATGCCTCAACTTTGCTGCTGCGCTATACGAAAACGGTTTCGTCTATCGACACGAAATCCATAACTTTTAGTCGGCACGGTCTGGAGATGGTACTATTCGATTTTGGTGAAAATCGGACTAACGGTCTAGGAGGAGTTCGAAAAAGTAGGTTTTGACTGAAAATCAAGATGGCGGACAGGAAGTTTGGCCAAATAAGGAAAACTTGGTATCTATGTTCTCGGCTTGACCCAAGGAATCTATTAAGACCCGTGGCATTTCAATAGCCAGATTTATTCAAAAGTTATTAGCCTTTTTGGAAATTTTGTTATAACTTTTGACCACTAGGTGGCGCTGTCTTGAAATATTTTGGTTGCCTTCAGGGGATGGTGCTGATGACACAATCTGAGTTTCGTAATATTACACCAATGCATTTGTTTAGTATAGCATTTTATTTCACAAAACTGTATTGAAGTCAATGGGAATTTCATGTTTTGTTCAATTATAGCGCCACCAAGAGGCTCAGTCCCACAATTTTTTTTACGTGTCCTCAGAGTGAGCCCATACATATTTGTCTCAATTTTGGTGAAAATATCTCAATTCACTTCGGAGTTATAGACATTTATATGAAAAAACACGAAAAAAATGACTGACACATGACTTTGATTGGAAATTAGTACCCCTAAACATCAATATTTTCGCATTTGGGCATTGGCGTATAGCTATCGACCTATGTTTCCAAACTTCTGACGGTGGTTTCGTCTCGATCGGACTAGCGGTTTCAAAGATATAGCCAAATGTTTTTTAAGCGCTAAATCACAACGCTACACAAACCGTAAGGCGAAACCTAGCATGTTTGGTATCGTAGGACTCGGCAACGATTCAGGAGTCTAAAAAGATGAGTTTCGTGAAAATAAGTCGATCACACCCAAAGTTATAAGCATTTGAAATAAAAAATTCACCACTAGGTGGCGCTGTTTCGAAACTTCTCACACTCCTTCAGGACATCGTGCTGATGACCCATACCAAGTTTCGTAACAATCAGTTCATGCGTTGTTAAAATACAGCATTTTAGCACAAATTTCAAAATGGCCGACAGTCAAATTGGCCGATATGGCAAAATTGGATATCAGTCGACTCGGCATGACGCCCTGAATCTATCAAGACCAATTTTATGATTTTTGGACAAACTGTTCAGAAGTTATAAGCAAAAATAGCCATTTTTCATATCTCCGGACCTGTAGGTGGCGCTGTGCCGAAACGCAGCATGTAGCCTCAGGTCATGCTTGTGAGTACATGTACCAAGTTTGGTCTGAATACGATAAACCGTTGCGGAGATACGGCCTTACGACTGTTTTTGCAAGCGCTACGTAAAATTTGTTCGAGCGTTTATCGAAAACGGTTTGACGAATCAACAAGATTTTAATAACTTTTTGTCACCCCTGCCTGAAGATGATCCGATTCAATTTTCGTGCAAATCGGACAAACCGTCTAGGACGAGTTCGAAAAAGTACCTTTTTAGGAAAATTCAAAATGGCGGCCATGTTTTTATGACGGAAAATGACGATATAGGGTGCAATCGAATCGTCATGAGCTCAGGAATCAGAGGAAAAAAGGATTTTGCTGATTGGCCTTACGGTTCAAAAGTTATTAGCAAAGTAAAAGTGAAACTTTGGACAGGTGGTGGCGCTAGAGGGAATGACTTAGAAACACAAAAATTGGTGTACTTAATGTTGGGACTGTCCTCTATCAGAATGTCAAACCAAAACAACTTTCCCGCAATCGGTTCTATGGGCTGCCATAGACTCCCATGGCGGAAGAAGAAGAATAATAAGAACGGGAACAGATACAATAGGTGCCTCCGCACCTTCGGTGCTTGGCCCCTAATAAGAACCGGAACAAACACAATAGGTGCCTCCGCACCTTCGGTGCTTGGCCCCTAATAAAGTGTTACTATCCCCTATTCGGACGTGATTATGGAGAGTGGGGTATTACCAGAGCTTCTCAGTAATTTTAGTCCCGTCTGAACGTGCCATCTCAGTAATCATTACAGACAATGTCAATAAAGATTATGGTAGCTTTTACCTTCTGTAAAAAGGTTTGGAAAAATACTAATCCCGTGCGAATAGACCTGCTGTTAATATGTACGTAAATATTCTGTTATTTCCTGTTTAAAAGTAGTTTTCTGTGTTTGTTGCGCTTGAAAAAGCATTTAGTTGTGTTCTAGATAATCTGTTGCAAAACTCAACAGTGTTTTCCATATACCATTCAGATCAAAAAGAAGGTCGAAAGCACTTGTTAGAGACACGAAACTTCTTTTAGCGTTAGGTAAGTGCCTATTACAATCAGAATCCAATCTGAATTTAATTAATACATCATTCGACCGGACCTAACTGTTTTATATCTATATAAATATAGGTTATATGTGTTTGCACACATGAAGACAGGAGGGTGACGGCGGTGTGTAAATCTAGTTACCCCTCCCACTTCTGCTAGTTTTACTGAGATATCTTATCCCGTGCAAATTGGCCATTATTATTACAGACTGTGACTACGTCCTGTGGTAAAATTACATTACTCCATCTACCCTTGTAAAACTACATGAAAACGTTATTAAAAAAATGGTTTTCCTTTGTGTTTTTTGCGTACAGACGACAGTGTTATCTTCGTTCACAAAGATCCACAAAAATGACTAAAAACACTGTATTCTGCTGCAAGGCCAGTAGGTGGCGATGTCGCTTTGTAAAGAAACAATATGTGCCTATAGTCTGAACACGGATACGCATGCGCATTACATTCTCAAATTCGAGTTTTTGACGAGTTTTGACGATAATGAAATAGCCACTGTCATGTAAATGAACGGCTAAAACACAAAACGTTTTTAGTTGAAAATGGTGTCATGGAAACGGCCCTTTAGATAGATTCCAATTCAAAGCTAGGCAAAAATAATAATAATTTGCCCCACTGTGAGATTTATGATCTAGACAGATTTTCTTCACTTTGAGAGAAGCTCACCATTTCTTAGTTTGTGTTTGCAGTAGAGACACACACACTCAAAATGTTTGGTCTTTGATAGATCAAACAGGCTGGCAGGACTCATTTATGAAATAAATGGAGAGGTGATTCACTTCCCCTTGAGACAACAGTATTTAGCACCGTCACCTGGGGCCGAGGGAGATAAAGAGCAAACGAGAGAGAGAGAGCTGCCCAAATGGACCCATCTAAACTCCACCATCATTCATTCTGATGACTGGTGATTTGGGTCTAGGAAGGGCGGGTGAGTTGACGTGGAGACGCTTGGCCCAGAATTCCCATCATGATTGATAGAAGGTGTTTGGAGAAGAAGAAGGAAAAAAAAAGACTGGTTTACCCTGTAGCAAGTGAGCGGGGAATTATTTTAGACTGAATAAAGGAGAGTGTGGAGAGGATGGGTGGATGATGGACTGAACTTGTAAATAAAAAAAGATTCTAATTCAGTTTAATGTTTAATTCAACATGTTACAATCCTGGAGATTAGGGTTTTGATATTCACCCCGACAACCAGATGATACACTGATAACTGTGTCTAAACTAAACAGCAAAGCACAAACAAAGTGCTTCGTTTTGAAGTAAATGGCAGCTTTAAAGTGTCGTTTTGAAGCTGCTGGTCCTGTAGCAGCGGGTGTTAGGCAGGATTATGTCCACACTGGCAGTTACGATCAATCAGTGTCTTTTTCTCTAACTAGATCATGGCAGCGTTAGATAAACCTTTTTACTGCCATTTGAAACTGAGCCCTTTGTGCCGTCCACTTTATTTCAACCAGGTTTTCAAAGCTAAAAGAGTGATAGCTTGAACTCAAGGCACAATCGATGAAGGGAAGGAGAGAACAACAAAGGCAGATGTGCTGTGTTGGTCGTTTTACAGGTTTAACTTAATTAGAGGTGATGCAAGAGTAACAATCCACATTCATACCTTATTAATAACTGTTTTGATTTGTTCATTCCCAGTGTAAGGTCTGTATGCTTGAATATTAATGTTTCAAAGCCACACGTTCATATCACACACCGAGACGCACACAAAGAATAATATTTCTCTCTCTGTCTGTTGCCAAGGTAGCAAATAACAGGGTTGGTGTTTTCCCCCAAAATGTTCAGTCCCCCTTTATTTGGGCCAATCAGAGGGTGCCATCATTTACTACCTCAGTCTGCGTGCTACACACGGTTCAGTCCTTGTGTAGCAACAGCCCCGAGCCGCAGGTACTTATTTGTTATTTTGACTTGATTGCATCACAAAGCCTTGTCTGCGAATTTCATCATGCCTACCGATGGAGACCGAGTCTGATTCGTCAAGATCCGGAGTTGAATTAACGCATTCCTGTTTTTAATAACTCAAGTAAATATTGATATACGGTTAAATAAACATCAATGACCTGCATTAAGTCGAGTGTTGTAAAGGTCATGGATCACAGCTGGAATCGTTCTGCGTCTCTGAATTATTATTTTTTTTAGAGCTCTCATTCTCTCAAAATAATGACTTTCCACAGTCATTGAAATGTTAAAGAGGTAAAACTGTTGAATAATTCCGTCCGTAATGTGTTGGCTCTGGGACACGGCGCACAAGTAAACCCTCTCCCTGATTAGATATTCACCCGGCTTGCTGATCGATCTCTCCTCAGCTGTTCCACGGGCCAGAGAGCACAGCGTTGGCCCGGACTGCCCTCTCAAATCCTTCCAGGGATTATTCTTCCAACCCGTATTTTTCTCCTTTTCTTTCTTTTTTTCTCAGTTTAAGACACACTGAACCAGAGTGTAGTTATTATTTTTTTAATGAGCAATTAATTCTGTGATTGCTTTTATTTATACCATCTATCTTAAAATGTTGCATGCATGTAGGAAGCTCACTTGTTGAATCTAAATTCTGTCAGAATCCATAATCTGTAATGACCTTGTCAGTACAAACAAACAATTCCATAGCCTAATGCAATTTCATTGGATTCACAAAAAGGTTCAACACGTGGCTGTTAAATTTCAGGTTGAGAGGTCGCCGTCCTCATTGACGTAGCTTCTCGCTAATGACTGTTTGCGTTTCTCTGTCACCGCTGAGGCACTTTGCCGTCTAATCACCGTCCGGCTCATTTGAAGCTCCTCAGCGTCTCCTTGTTGTGTCTCTGTTTGCCTCCGTCTCCCTCTTCTGCTGTTGTAATGTCTTTCTGCATGAGCACTGAAGCTTTAAGTGCCGCTAATTGACAGCCATTAGCTTTGACCTCTGTCCCTTTTGTGTCTCTGTCTCTGTGAGGACAGGACAGACTGTCCCGATAAGCAGATGTGGTTGAGATAGCATCCCTGTCCCGTCCACTGGCTGATAGCACAACCTTTAACCTTTAGGTCAGGATGGATTGACTTTGTAGTCAGTCCATCGTTGGGGGGGGGGACATGTCATCGTTTAAAATGCGCCCGCACTCCTTTAACCCAACTGATGTCCTCTGGCTACATCTGTGATTTCTATTTGTCTTCATCTATGTCTAGCCGAGACGAGTTTAGTCCGGGTAAATGCACGGCTGACCTTTCTGAACCTGATGGCCCTTCTGTCACCCCTCCTGAAAACATATCTCCCCTTGTCTTACCCCTCGGGTCAATTCCTTACGACATATAGTCATAGAGAGATGTCCTAGATGTAGGGCTGTTTGATTTTGGAATCAAGTTCATTTCGAAGAATTGATTCCTTGTTGTTGTTTTCTTTTATAGAAAGATTGAAAGAACATGGTCACCTAATCTCGCTGTGACTACATGATATAAAGGCTTAACTTTTTTTTTTACTTCCCAAAGTATACTTTGGCCGTCTGCTTTCCACAACGGTCCGCTCACTGTCCACGTGACGTAATTTTGTGTCCGCGTTTACAACAGCGCATGTGCGAAATACTTGAGTGCTTGAAAACACAAGTCCACCAGAATGCGTCTTTCTAGGCTCATCGAAAGGCTCGTGAGATGGAACGAATGTGGAAATTGAAGTATACCCGGGCCTTTAATATTCATCGACTGAGGTCAGCGTCTATTATCTTATCATGTAGTCCAGAGCGGCACACACAACCATCCATTCTAGACAACAGAACCAGCTGGTTTTAACCTTAAAGCTAAAGCTGGACTAGTTTATTCATTTTATAAACTTTAGACACCTTGAACAAGTCTGCATTTGTGCATCAATGCAAAACTTTAATGTAGGAAACTTGTCCAAGATGTAGGCTAATCAATTTTTGTCAGTTGTATGCTATTTGACAAGCAGGATCAAAGAATGAAACACTGACAACAAACCTTATATTAACTTAAAGGGATACTCCACTTTTTTCGGAAATAGGCTCATTTTACAACTCCCCCAGAGTTAAACAGTTGAGTTTTACCATTTTCGAATCCATTCAGATGAGTTTCTGATATTTAGAAGAATATCAGTAACCAGACAGTTTCTGGTCTCATTGACTTCCATAGTATATATTTTTTCCTACTATGGAAGTCAATGAGACCAGAAACTGTCTGGTTACTGATATTCTTCTAAATATCAGAAACGGATTCGAAAACGGTAAAACTCAACTGTTTAACTCTGGGGGAGTTGTAAAATGAGTCTATTTCCAAAAAAAGTGGAGTATCCCTTTAAATGAATCAAAGGTAATAATCAGCAGTATGTGTTCACACATAAGGCTTTATTTGAATGTTTCAGTGGCATACCATGACACCAAGTTATTAGAAGTTCATACTAGTGACGTCATCACGTGACAGCGTGAAATAACTGCTGCAACCGATCGGTTTATACGAACCGTCCGAAAGAACCAGGTGACGGAAATGAATCGGACGTTGCATCACTATTAGCAAGTGACCGAGAGGCTTTTTAATGATCAGCTCTATTGAACTGAAAAAGGCTATTAAACATGAGTCAATTCCCTTTGATGGAATCAAATCCAACCTTTGGAATTAATTCTCGAATCCCAAAACCACGGGATCAAGGAATCAATTATTTTTGGAATTGATTCCCAGCCCTACTTAGATGTAGATTTAGACCCCAGATTAGCTAGCAATGACCTATCTGTATGCATTTGATAATGACACATAAAAACAAGGACATGTGCATATTGTTTTCAGTAACACGTGTGTGTGTGTATGAAATGTGCGTTTGCGTTTTCATTTATGGAGCTGGACTCTATATCAGTTTGAGGGTATGAAATAACTGAGAGAGGCCCCGTTAATGGGTCTGTCAACACTTCAGGCCGGCGTATGTCTGTGTGAGACTCCTACTGAGTGTGTTCCAGGACTATTGTCCTCTTTTGAGGGAATGTGTATGTGTGTGTGTCATATTACAGGAAAGGCTTGTTTCTCTCATCAGTCTGTCAACTATATGACTGCCAGTGAAACAGTAGAGCAAGTGTATCGTCCTGTCGTATAAGTCTGTCAGCACGAGTGAGGTAACGTTAACCCGCTCTCTTATACGTTCAAAAGCATTTCGAGTTCATCTCACACTGTCAAAACATGATGACCTATAAAACACAGACTCATTCTTTGAAAAATGGCTTGAGCTCGACCCACAGGGGCAATGACACTGCAAACACGCCTACACACACACACACACACACACACAAAAGAAAGTCGACTCGCCTTTGTGCTTCATCTGAATGTTTCTTTGGCTTATGTTCAGATTGGTTAGTGTACTTGGTTCCAGTAAGTCTATTGATTGGGCTCTCTGAACAATGGCTTGGCAGATCTCAAAGGTTTATTCATCTAAAGTGAGTCACTGCCTGTTGACTATTTATTCAAAAACAAAATGAAATCATTGGACCCTGTTTACTTTGTTCCTGGTCGAATTGCCTACGATACATCAGTGCATGATATTCTAATATATATATATATATATATTAGTGCACGAGACCAAATGTCTGTGATGGACGTTTGAGTGTGCATGTATGTGTGTGTGTGTGTGTGCACATGTTCTCTTGGAGGGTGGCCCCTGAGGCCCCAGGGTTCTTTATGTGCAGACATCACGCAGCAGGGCCGTCTATAGCGCTCCGCTGTGCCATCTCACTCAGCACTGACGTTAGTGCAAGGATTACCCAGCGTGACATGGCAGGCTGTCTGTGATCAACTGGTCCTTCAAACACACATATATATATTATAGCCCTCCACTGGTCAAACTAATTCATCTTGCCTTGTTTTTTTTTGTTTTTTTATTGTTTTGGTAGCTGTACCATGAAATGAGAATCATGCAAATATGTGACTGAAGCAGCTTTGCATAAAGAACTGCAGTGGCCCCAAAAAGTATTTGGACACTTCTGCCACACTATTATAACATAATAAAAAATATAAAAAAAATAGATGATTGTCACATGCCAATCATTTCTTCCCTATTGTGACGTATATCTAAGTGAAATGGCTTCTCAAACACGAAAAAGTGTAGAGCGGGACTTTCTTTTGTCCGTTGGGAATTGATTGGATGGTTGTGTTTTGCTATTGGTCGATCTCATGTGAGTGACAGGTTGTCCCGCCCTCACGCCACTTAACATGTCATCAGAGAAGAGATGTCGCCGTAAGAGGGAGGGGAAGTTACTTTGATGAAAGATTACGAAGGCACATTCATTTAAAAACAAATAATGATGTGCACAGATAAATTGTTTATTATAAATACTGCATTATTCCATAAAAAAGCAAGATTTGTTCAAATCTAACAAATATATCTAATGCAATGACATTTAGACATTTTTAAGTTTCAACAACCGTGTTCTTACTGTACGTGTTTGGTGCCACTATAAAGGATGCAGTTATAGTCAATATTAAATTTACATCTCACTATAGACTTTACTATAAGTTTGGGCATCTTTTATTGGGATTTATTTAATGTTTTACTATACAGACCTTTTTTTAGTGTTGGATCATGATTATGTTTTTAACTGCCAGCTTTATCATTTGAACCATAAAACGACTCTGAATCCCACTCAGAAGCAAGAGAGAGAGAGAGAGAGAGATGTGTATGATGGTCCTCTCTCTCTCTCTCTCTTTCTCTCTCTCAGACATTAGTTAGCGTCTAAAGCTCCCTTGCCTCCATGCCTAAACATTTAAAAGCTTCCTCCCACTTTTACTGTCTATGTTTATATATTTTGGTTTTACTGCGACCTTGATCTCCTCAGCTGAGAGCAGCATCACACGAGTCATACTACATCAATCTTCAGGTCTCAGAAACATATTGAAATGATTATTGCTCAATAAATAGTCACTGTCCTCTGCCTCTCTGTACGCACTATCACATATTGAAGGAAGTTGTAGATGCTAAATGAGCCAAAGAGACCTGACTGAGATAGAGGGAGATTTCTTGGTTTGAGTTCAATTTGAGTGTCATTTGATGCGTTTTGATGTTTTAAGTTTGAGACAATGGTCGTGCTCTTAACATGGCGCCACCAACAGGGGGCGACCTGCTGTACTTGGAACAAAATACCCTTTTCTAGGTCACTAATATGGAGTCTTATCCGGGTACTTTTTGCCTACTCTTTTATGAACAATAAAAATTCGGATATAGTACTTCTTTTGTCACATGCCTTTTTTCCACTTACTGTATAGTAGGGTAGTATGCGATTTCAGATGCATCCTTGTTCTCATGTGAGTGTGCTTTTCTACATACTGTTCTACTCCTCTTTAAGCGGCACTAATTGTTTAGTTCATCTTTCCTGATTTGCTTGGTGGTTCTTTCCGTGTTTCATGTGTGCTGTTGCAAGTTGCAAGTTGCATTGCCAGATGTTGGCAGCTGTATTATCCGTAGGGATAGTCAGAGAAATGTCTCATTAGCATGAACCGTACCTCAGTAAGGTTCACAAATCAAAAGAGTATAGGGAATCCATCCAAGCATGTAAAGACTTTGATTTGATCACAGTCATTCGAGAGTATATTTGTCATATTAGAAACACATGGTGTTGGTTTAAATGTAGATCTTGGAAATAGAGATTCCTTTGTTTGAAACAAATCTTTTGTACTTAAAATGGGAAGCTACAGAGCTAAATTACTCTCTTTTGGGCCTTCGTCATATCTGCTTTGATTATTGGAATGGATTATTTGACAAAATATGATTTCATCAAAGTGTTGAAAATAGCAAACGGGTCCAAAGTTGGAAGTGCCATTAAGTCAATATGATCCTATTACAACTGAAGCTCATCACCAAGTTAGCTTTCATTAGCAACAGTTTGTCTCTTCCAGTTATTTTATGTAATATAGAAATGAATCTCTCCTTGGACAAATTAGTTTTTCTTCTGATTAAGATTTAATTAAAGAATGTATCTTTATTTAATACCCTGTCGTGTTTTCCCTCTGAAAGGTGCAGCAGATGTTGAAGGCATCTGGGTATTGTAAGCATTTGTAGCGGGAAACATCTACAAACAAAAGGCGCTTGTTATTTGTGGATTAATATTCATTACCTTAATGCATCATTCAAAGCACGAAATCCCTTCTCTAGTATATGCTACAATAATTAGGCTATATAGATGAGACTTGCCATCATTTCAGAGCATTGTTATAAAATGCACTGGAAAATCTTCTTAATCAATATTTTTTCTCGTTTTCTAATACAAATGTGTAAACATCCTTAGAAAAAAAAAGATATATTTAATTGATAACCAAAATTGTGAAATATAATAAGACCTTTTATCAGCAAATTGTACCAAATGTAATAAAGTGAATGCTTAATTTACACTTAAATCAAAGATGTGTTCTGTGAAAACAATTAAATTAAGTTGAGGTAAATTAAGTTAAGGAAAGCCAGATAAAAAGAAAAATAGTCATAAGTAATGTCATTAGACATGCTTGAGCCATGGTTCTTATGCCGTCTATATGAGTTCGAGTCAGGTATGCATCAGTTCGTGAAGTATATTCATATACAGTATTCAGACAAGTAAATAAATATTGCGACATGCCACAGCTGAGTATTTGCACAGTGAGAAAATCCAGATATTTGAGTCACAGTTTACCACGTGTGGTCCACTGACGCATATCTGGATTGCATCGGGATCCATCAGGATCTGCTCTCAGCCCCGCTGTCGAGTGTTTAAGTGACTTAATACCTCTGAATCCTGTTTGATTTCATTAGCGTTGGTGAGGAGGGTTTTATATCATACATAATGGAAGGCAGCGAACGAGAGACAGACAGCGGGGGAAGATTAGAAGGCGCTCTAATTGTGGTGTGCCTTACACCCGGCCTGGGATGGAACGAGGAATCGATCGGGAAGGAGAAGTAAGAGAGGAGGAATAATCATGAGATGGAAAAGGAGAGGAAGAGGTGGAGAGGCGCGGGCTCGTTACAGGAGGAATGATGTATTGATCGCGTCTGACAGGCTGGCGCAGAACACATCGACCGTTTGCATGTGCGCGCGTGTGTGACCTAGACTGTTTCAGGTCACATGGGTCTCTGCAACAAACAGGAGGGTATGATAATGAATTTATTTTTTTATTTATTTTTTAGACATAAACTACCTGGACTGCTTTTGATCTGTAAAAATGTACTTAGAAATGGATTGAGCATATAGTGAAGGAAAAGTAGCCAGCAAGTGTCCAAGCATGCATGTGAACTTTTAATAGTGTTTAAAAGTTTCCCAGGATGCACCTCATTAAATTGGTTAATGAATGTCCAGAGTGATCAGATCTGGAATCTAAAAGAAGAAGCTCCAATGTAAGTTTATAGTTTTGATTTTGGGGGTACAACACTGCAAAAAGTGTTATTTAGGCTTGTAAATGAACTTTTCCACTTAAAACAAGACTTGAGAGGCCACCCTGAAACATTGTATTTTTTAATATGTGAAGATAGATAGATAGATAGATAGATAGATGGATGGATGGATGGATGGATGGATGGATGGATGGATGGATGGATGGATGGATGGATGGATGGATGGATGGATGGATGGATGGATGGATGGAATGAGAGAACGATAGATGGATGGATGGATGGATGGATGGATGGATGGATGGATGGATGGAATGAGAGAACGATGGATGGATGGATGGATGGATGGATGGATGGATGGATGGATGGATGGATGGATGGAATGAGAGAACGATAGATGGATGGATGGATGGATGGATGGATGGATGGATGGATGGATGGATGGATGGAATGAGAGAACGATGGATGGATGGATGGATGGATGGATGGATGGATGGATAGATAGATAGATAGATAGATAGATAGATAGATAGATAGATAGATAGATAGATAGATAGATAGATAGATAGATAGATGGATGGAATGAGAGAACGATAGATAGAACGATAGATAGATAGATAGATAGATAGATAGATAGATAGATAGATAGATAGATAGATAGATAGATAGATAGATAGATAGATAGATAGATAGATAGATAGATAAAATCTTACCCTCCATAGCATTATGATACCATCACTGCAACGTATTAAATCACAGTTATTGTAAGGAATATAAGAACAGAGAGGCAGAGAATAAAAATGCAGGTACAGTATTTGTTGTAGGCATGAAGATGTTTGGAAAAGAATGTGTTGTTAATCAATCCCATATAAATGATGATTCAGAGAAGAATCTCCATCCTGAGTGGATCGGTCTCAGGGAGCATTAGGACTATTACTCACGCTTAACAGGAAGTGAGAAAGAGACGAATAGAGTCAGAAGGAGAGAGCTAATGCATAAAGAGTGCAGTTCAACAGGAAGTTTGACTGGCCGTATGCTCATCTATGAACGTTCCTCAATTGATTGGCTTTATAGTCAGGAACGGCACACTTCAGAAGCACAAAAGTGTGTGTAGGAGGTACTAGCTGAGAGTTATGATCTGTTAAGACCACTTCACCGCCCAGACGTGAGCCTTTTCTTTCCAAACACACACACACACACACACACGTGCACGCTCATCTCCTGTGGCTCCCTGGCTAATTGATTGCCTCATGTTAATTGAAGGCAGGCCTGAGTGGATTCTGTTAATGGAGGGCGAATCGTGTTGGCCTGACAATAAATTGCAGACCCACTGCAGAGTGATCGGGCAAGAGAGGCCGTGGCATTGACGGAGAGGGTGAGCGTGTGCGCGCGTCTGGAATAGTTTATTTCAGCAGGGATAGAAATTTCTGAAATAGTCTTTCTGCTCCTATAATCCCAGAAATGAGATTGATGGAGAGGTGTCCGTATAAATGAGACGGAAGCAAGGATTGTGAATGAATGCGGATATATCCCATTACAGAAGCTGCGGAATCTGGCTGGAAAAACTCCCGCGCTGTAATCCGGATCGATGTCTGTCTCTCTCTCTCTCTCTCGTGTCCGGAACCGCGGCAAGGCAGCCTATTTGCATTTATCCGAGGTAATTGCCGGCATTAATCACAGCCGCGTTTACAAAACGTCCTCAGCCATGAACTGATTATGGTAATCTCTGAGTGTTTGAAACCCCCCCCCAAATCTGCCTTAAACCACGAGTTCTCTCGGACGACTTGAGCAACTTCAATCGGAATTGGAATTCAAAGCCGGAATTAGCCGGTGTAATGGTTTGTTGTTTAGCGGGGTGGGCTGAAACAGAACATCCCAGGCGAATGACGGAGCCTCTTCTGGGACAGTATTGATGTAAAACATGTCACAATTACCTGCCTCTTTGGCCGCCCATGCCGAGAATACTAACAGGGATGCTGTCAGGAAGCCATCACAACAGGGTCACAGGTTTCTGGGACTCCTTTTCATCTGCTTCACTCACTTCCCCCCACCAGCTCGAAAATGTCACCGGCGTCCTTTCCAAGACCGGACCCGTTTTTTTCCCCCCCATGAATTATTCAGCGGAAGAACCGGGGCCTTGTTCGGGTCAGCGGCTATCAAAAGAGCCCCGGCTCTAAAAACCGTAAGGCCTCTGTTCGGTCTAAATCGAGCCTGAATAATAATAGCCATCTTTGAAGATTGATTAAACTTGGTTCATCGCTTCATTGACGCCGCGGAGCTCTTTTTTTAAAAGTCGTGTTAAATGTTTTTTTTTTCCCCGAGAAGGCAGCCCACGCTGAGACGGAGGCAGGGCCATGTAAAAGAGTCACGGGTGGGTTGAGGCAATCTCCAAATTTAACGAAAGCCCCCTTCCTTCACCCTTCAGTTTTTCCGAGATGGATTTTTTGCTGTTGGTTCCGCTTCTACCGCAGTCAAATGGATGTTATGAAAAATCAAACTTCATATCCCCCCTTTTTCTCTGAGTGCAGTCATTCAAGACATTAGACAGGCTTGCAAATGCAAGAAAATGGTTTTGGGAAATGGCATTGCGGGAAAAATGACTTTTCCGCCAACACAATAGATCTCAACTTCCACCCTTCACTGAAATTCAGAGCTCAATTCCCCTCCTCAGGGAACAAAGACCAGCTTTCAGATTTGAAGTGATATATATATATATATATATATATACACTGCCGTTCAAAAGTTTTTGATCGGTGAGAGTTATTTTATTTCTTTCCCCCAAAAAATAAAGTACAAATTCTTACTGACCCAAAACTTAAACCCGGTTGTGTTTAATGTTGCAAAAGCTTTCTATTTCAGATAAATGCGGAAACTTTTGAACTTTCTATTCGTCAAAGAATCCTGAAATAAGAATGTTTTCAACATTGATAATAATGAGAAATGTTTCTTGAGCATCAGATCATCATATTAGAATGATTTCTGAAGGATCATGTGACGCTGAAGACTGGAGTAATGATGCTGAAAATTCAGCTTTGATCGCAGGAATAAATTACACTGTACTATATATTCTCATAGAAAACAGCAGTTTTAAATTGTAATAATATTTCAGTTTTTTTTTTTTATCAAATAAATGCAGCCTTGGTGAGCAGAAGAGACTTATTTTAAAAACATAAAAAATCGTACCGATCAAAAACTTTTGAACGGCAGTATATATATATAATCTTCCTGCTACTCTATATAAAACAATAGCGCAATAAATAGCAGTTTTATTGGTTTCTAGTTTCTCGTGAACCTGGGGATGAAGGCTACAGTATTTTTGTAGAGGTATTGATTCGTCTTGATTCTCCAGGTCTCATCCTAACACTGATACCTGACTTCTAACGGCAGCTGTGCGGAAAAAAGCTACACCTTTTTCTTTCAAATCTTTCTCTCCTTCTACTTTTCCGACGCAGCTATGCTCTCCTCCGCGGAGAGATGAAGAGATAGATGTAGAGGGAGAGCTGTTGCCACTCGCCCGCCCCACGCTCTTTCATGTTTCCGTCAGAAACCGAGGCATTTGAAGCGTTCGGAAGCAAGGCGAGTCGGTTTTCCGACAGTCCCGGGATACGTCTGATTGAAGCATTGGAAATTCTGCTGACTTTGACCGAACCGGTTTCTCAGTATGATTAAACGCTTTAGAGTTTCTCTTCCAATCTTTTCCGAGATTTCAACACTGACTGATGAATTTGCAGTGGTGAGAGGTCCACTTAACTGTAGAGGGGACACACTCAGAAATGATAAGTCAGAGGTGGAACGGTGGCTGTTTTTTTTTTTCTTTTATCTGTGTCGCTCTGTCTGCAGAAACGCTCGGTTCTCGCTCTGGTGCCCCGTGTTGAGGGTTATCTGGATATCTGCGAGTAGCAGATAACACACTGACACTAATTGGGTTTTACAGCGGCCTGCAGTCCAGCAATGGAGATTCATTACCCTTGGGAATCAGAGGCCCGGTTGCCCACAGCTCGCACACAATTCCTCCTCTTTTCTAGCGTTAATGTGTGTTTGTGTCTCTTTTGTCTTTTACTTATCTTTCCCACTGCGCTGCTCAGGCCTTCATAAAGTTCTGGCGAGCCAGAACAATCATGCGATTGTTTCTCTGCTTTCTCACGAAATTGTCTTATTGTAACATCGTCCCACTAAACATCAGCCCGTTGGCCTCCTTTTTGATGTTGAAATGGACAATTTTAAATGTCATTACATCAGGCTGGCCTTCCAATGACCTGGAAGCAATCAGACAACACGGGTCACACTCTGACCTTTGGCCTTCATATTCAATATCTCATATCTTCATCAGTAAAGTCTCCATTTTTTTGAGAAAAGAAATGGTCTGTAGTTAAAATGTTTAACATGTCATTATATATAGATATATATATATATATATATATATATATATATATATATATATATATATATATATATATATTCAATATATATTCATTAGTTAACATTATATTTACTCATAATAATCATAATTCCAATATTAATACAGTATATATATATATATATATATATATATATATATGTAAAGGAGATTGGGTGAGAAAAATCGAAGAGCCTTTCTGTGGTTAATGTGAAAAGTAAAAAATATTTTAAAGTATTTTTTTTCTTCACATTTGTAATAAAATTTAGTTTGTATAATTTTTTATAGATTAGTGAAACACAACTGATAGAACAAAGGACTAAATATTAAAATAGAATAATAATTATAGGCTACTTAATATTATAATTATAACTATTATATATAAATATATATATATATATATATAATGTATATAATTATATCAATAATAATTATAATTAGTATATATATAAGGAATACGGAATATAGAATATAAGAATATATATATATATATATATATATATATATATAATTATATATATATAATTATATACATATATAATGTATATAATTATATCAATAATAATTATAATTAGCATATATATAAGGAATATGGAATATAGAATATAAGTATATATATATATATATATATATATATATACATGTATAATGAAAAATAATAATTATAATTACTTATATACTGTATATATATATATATATATATATATATATATATATATATATATATAATAGCTATAATTATAATATTAAGTATAATTGTCATTCTATTTTAATATTTAGTCCTTTGTTCTATGAGTTGTGTTTCACTAATCTATAAAAAAATCTACAAACTAAATTTTATTACAAATGTGAAGAAAAAAATATATTGAAAATGAAAAAAAAAAAAACTTTTCACATTAACCACAGAAAGGCTCTTCGATTTTTCTCACCCAATCTCCTTTTCTTATGAGTGGACGCTCAATCTGTCAGCCGCAGTCATAGAGGTCATTAGCGCAGGAAGAGAATGAGACGATGATGAAAAGTAATGATGCTAAATAACAGACCATCGTCAGCAGATTACGAGAGACGGATCTATCAGTCTCAGCTGTGGTAACCTCTACAGCTCACGTTTTGTCGTTTACTCTCCTCTCTTCACAGATTCTGAAATATGTAACATCCAAAGCAGGAAAAGCTCACACGCTCCTCATCGTCATCAGGTTTCAGACTCTGGCTTTATTGAATTAACGCTAACAGTGGGTAGATTAGTATTGATGTGGTGGTTTTATTTCAGTGGCTGTTAATAGCGTTCTATATGAGGTCACTAACTGAACTTGCTCTGCCATTTAATTACTGAATCTAAAAATGAGGAAAAGCCACGTGGATTCAGAAGAGCTCTGGAAATTGACTCAGCAGGACGTTCTCAGTTGTATGGTTGCTGAAAATGTGCTGATCTGTCTCATTGGAGAGTTGCTCTGATAGTTTTCCATCTCCATCTCCAGCTACAATAATCACATAAAATGGCATGAAAAACGCCTCACGTTTGCCTAAATGATAAAGTCCGGTTAACAGTTTAGCTTTTTCTGGTCAAGAATCACTCACTTAGACAGTCTAATTGACATTTAAAGTGACCGACCTCTGTTTATTATGTGCTAGAAAACAGTATAGTGGAATATTTGTATAGACCTTCCACAACCGATAGGTTGCAACACAAAAGTGTGTAGTTAAAGTTTTTTTTTTTTTTTTTTAAGACATGCTTGAAAGCCGTTGACTGTTCTGCAGCTACTTTTATGTAAAAGTGCTGGGCGGACGTGTTTGACTGTGGCGCTCGTGTCTTTTACAGCATCTCGTGCATGAGTTAAGTTATAAAGTAAAGTTATAAAGTTAAAGTTAAAAAAAAATATATATTTTTTTTTTCATTACACTGACCTGCGTTTCGCGCTGTCCTGATTCAGTATCTGCTTTCAGATTAGATGCTGTCAGGCTACGTATATGTAGGTTTCATTATTCTAATGTGATTTTCGTAACTTGTTAGGGACGGTTCACACAGAACGTGTTTTGCGGTTAAAATTACAAGCAACGTTGTAGTACGTAGTCAATTACTAAAATTACCAATAAATTCCTTAAGTGGATTATGTTGATCAGGATCAGTGTCCATATGGTTTATTAACAGTTCACTTTATCACTGTGTATGCACCTTAACCCAAAATACCACCAATTCTATATTTTAATGACCATGGTCACTCATACCAACTTACTAACGTCATGCGCGTTCACGCTCACCTGGCTATGTCTGGCAGGTTTGTGTATTCGCCGCCATTATCCGCATCAGCGAAGACAACTCAAGCGACTTTTGCAAAAGTAGAAGATGGATTCAAAGAGACCAGCTTCTAGTTCATCCCAAACCCAAACGCAAACTCCACGTAACCGTGTGCACAACTCTGGTTGCAGTTTCGCGTGTCGCCAGAAGGGGGCATAGTTCTGCAAAAACTCAGAGACTTGCGCAATGCACCTTTAACAAAAACTAGTTTGCTTTTTCATAACCTTACCTTATAAGACTGTTTATTGATCAGTGTTAGTGTGTGTAAGTAAAGTGTGTCAACTAGTTTTAGAAATAAATGTAAATAAAACTCAATAAATAAAGTGGGTTGTGGCTTAATGACAATGGGAAAATAGTTGTAGTTGATTGGATGTGCATATTTTTTCTTTATAATAATGTGCACTGATGAATTGTTCACAATATTCCCAGGAAAGTGCATTAAGAATAGTGTCAGAAGAATAGGTTTGATTGAGTCATATGTAATGGAGTTCGTGAAGAGTAGCCCGCTGTATTTGCATGACAATATAAGTGGTCGTACCGCCAGGCACACACATTTCGGCACTGTAGGGGAGGGGGTGGTTTCACAGCTAAACTCTGAATCAGACCGTTCCGCCAGATCTGACTGATGGTTCTCCCTAAAACATGTTTTGGAACAAGATGCGCTGCTCCACACAAAGGGAAGAAGATGATGTGCGTTCCCACTGCATTGCGGCAGCCAGACAAACACAATTACCTCCCGCAGCCTATATGCAATTAACAGCAAGAGCATCATGCACATGACTCAGTGTGTCGTGGAAAGGTGTGTTTGTGTCATCATGCATGTTTATATGTGTATTGTTGAACAGTTCAGACCAATGCGAACTGTACAGAAAGCAGGCCGAATCGCTTTAAGGATTGTGAGAAACAGTTGCAGACAGAATGAAACATCAGTTAAGGAGGCACCAGGTGTGTTTTGATGTGCAGGTGTGTGAGGTACAGGGTTGAGCAG
>NC_140223.1:30116343-30311343 GCF_951802725.1 Rutilus rutilus
AGTTCAGAAGTTTAAAGCACTAAAATTCTAATCATTTCTATTAACAATGAGAAGATCTCCAACAGAATGTTGAGCGTGTGTGTGTGTGTGTGTGTGTGTGTGTGTGTGTGTGTGTGTTTTCACAATGCAGCTGGCTTCTGTCACACCCAGCAGAGCTTGCGTCACAGTGCATCACTTCCACATGAATGAATCCCAACAAAACACATTGCATGAAAACAATCCAAACATGATACAAACATACATATTAAACTCGTGGCTAATAGGCCATATTTTTATCTTATGCTATTCTTCGTCTGACTGTAACATTCTAGCAACTGTTCCTTTAGGGATGGAGAGAAGCTTTGAAAGGGAAAGAGACTGATTTCAACCCCACTCATCTGAAGTGACATGGAAAATCCAAAAGGCAGCCTTGCTAAAAAATTACCTCTGGCCCACAAAGAAATATACTATATATATAAATTGACCACAGCTGATTCTACGAAAGAGTTCCCCAAGGGCACTCGTGACATTTTCACGTCTTGACAAACTAATTAAAGAGCAGGAGAAAGGATAGAGCAGAGGGAGATCTCAGGAAAGCCATCTTCTCGGATACTTAAAAATAGACCAAACGGAAAAGTTCACCACCTTCATCAAGCGACGGAGATCTTTGATATCTGTGGAATTAGGAGCAGCCTTCATTTTATTAATCTTTGTCTCTTTTTCCGCTCGCTCTCTCCTTTGGAAGTCTGAGGCGTGTAGAAATAGTAGATGAGCTTTCGGAGGAGAGAGAGGGTTTGGCTTTTGATCAGGCGTTCGCTGTAGCGGGTTTCTCAGGCTTCAAAACTCAGCGGTTGTTCATTACGGTGGATCAGGCTCACCGTACGGCTTCTGGAACTTTCTTTGGAACGTGTGGGTGGCTTTTGAAGTGGCTGACGATCTGCAGTGTGTGTGGATCATGCTGTTCCCTGCTGGAAAACCAGCTAACACCAGTATGAGTTTCCATGTTGGTCCAAGCTGGTTTATGCTGATCTAGATAGCATTAAGGCCGATTTATACTTATGCATCGGACCAATCAATTTATACTTCTGCGTTGAACTCACGCCGGTGCGTCTACGCTGTAGGCTACGCGTTGATTTTCATTTATGCTTCTGCGTCGTTGTGCGCGTTGACGCGCAATTACTCATGCAGAGGGAGTGTGTGAAACCCGAGGTAGGGGTTCTAGCAGACCAATCACAACTTTTATTTTATTTTATTTTATTTTATTTTATTTTATTTTATTTTATTTTATTTTATTTTATTTTATTTTATTTTATTTTATTTTATTTTATTTTATTTTTTATTTTTTATTTTTTATTTATTTGTTTATTTATTTTATTATTTTGTGTGTTTTTATTTTATTTATCTTATTCTATTATTTATTTATTTTATTTTTTTATTGTTATTATTTTGTATTTATCCTTTTGTTATTTTATTCTTATTATTATTATTTTAATTTATTTTATTTTAGATTTTTACAGAGCTGGAAAATAGGAAAACTGTATGTTAAAACATCATATAGCAATAAGTAAAGGTGGTAATTTCATGTAGCTTGTGTCTTCATAGACTCTAATTCATTCTTTGGATTACCATGGACTGAATTGTAATACTCATCAGTGATTGTGCTTCGACACACACATAATACCACGGTATCAGCGCCCACCAGGGCTCCACACTCTGCAGCTGCTCAGAGTATCATTTTTACACAGGAAGATGGAGACATTTTGGCATCTCTTACAGGCCCAGAAGTGCCTCCTTAAATTATTTTTTTTGGATTGAAATGTCTATAGTTGTGAACGGTGTTTAATTACCAAGTCACAGTGAAAATTAGCCACCTAGTGTCTGCGTGCATTATGCAAATGCATGCTGTTTTCAGTCACAATTAAGTGATTAGAAAGTAGTCGTTCAGTTTTTTTTTTATACCATTCTCTCCTCATCCCTCGCTCCTTCTCCCCATCTTCTTCATTTTGTCTTTGCTTTTCAGCAATATCACACTAATGAAGCTATTACTTTGAGCGAATTTTAATGAGTTTTTAGCTAACATTTTAATGAGCTATACATTACCATAAAGCCCAGGATTAGGCCAAATTGAATCTGGAAAGTGCATGTAGAGGACAGAGGAACGAGCAGGGAGGTTCATTTAGAGTTAATGGTATTGTTTGTGATGAGCTTGTGTTCCGGAGCCAAGGGTCCAGTCGGAGGTGTTAGCATGGGGCGGAAGTCATTAGCGGGTTGGCTTTCGGCAATCTTGTTAGCCTAACGTTGGAGGTGCAGCTTTTGAAGGTGAGAGGTGTTTGGTTGCCAGTACATACACCTCCATTTGTCCTTCTGTTGTTGTAAGATGAAGCTAATTACAATTGCTACTTTGTAACCCTAAACTTTTGCCATTTTTACATGTGTATAACACATAATTTATTCCATTTTTAAACTGTTTTGCTTATGGTCAGCACCAGTGTTGTTACAAGTAATGAGAGTTATGTAATCAGATTACTTTTTTCAAGTAACTAGTAAAGTAACACATTTGAAATTTACAACAAAATGTCTAAGTTACTTTGTTTTCTCATGTATTGACTGACAGCTCTCCTGTCCCCATGTTGAGAGAAATCATGAGTGAGCGCAGAGACGTTGTGTGTGCTGTGTGTGAACATGATTATTGTAGATCTAGACTAAATTTGAACATGCATTTACTCATCTCACTTGCACAAAAACACATTCAGTATTCCTCAAAATAATTAAAAACAGTAAAACACAAACCTGCTGTAATTAAATCTGTTACGTAACACAAATATACTTTATGTATTTGATCTCACTTTATTAACCAATGTCTTTGCTGCTGAACTTCGATTCAATTCAACCATACCAATAAGAAAAAATTACTTTAGATAAACATCACATTTGTGTTTCTTTTTTATTGCTGAAATAAGAGTTTAACTTTCTTCTCGTGAAATCCAGAACAGCAGCACAGTTGAAAGGTTTGTTTGAGCGGCGCCCTCTACTGGACAGGGGTAAATGTGCATTTCCTTCAGTCTGAGGCTTATTCATTTCACTTTTGGTGTGAAAGGGCCTTTACATTTGCCAAAAGTATAACTTTTTGTTTGTTATTATACAAACAAGCAAGCCCAGCCCAGATGAAAAAAAAGGAAAACAAACGCAACATAACACATTACTTTCCATAAAACGTAACTAAGTAACGCTATTAGTTTCTTTTTAAGGAAGTAACGCAATATTGTCACACATTACTTTTAAAAGTAACTTTCCCCAACACTGTACACCACAATTCTTCAGAATTGACCCTTTTTTAAGTAATAGTTCACTCAAAATAGAAAATTCCATCAAGACAAGAAATTTACACTCTTTCACATGCAACTGCAGTGAAACTGGAGCTTTCAATATTTGAAAGTACACTGTAAAAAAAGAAAAGTTGACTTAACTTAAAATTATAACTTGCTGCTCAGATTTTTTGAGTTGACTCAACTATAACATCTCTAGTTGAGTAAACTCTATTAGTTGAGTCAACTCAAAAAATCTGTGCAGCAAGTTGCCTTATAATTTTAAGTTAAGTCAACTTTTCTTTCTTTACAGTGTATGATAACGACTATGAAAGTATAATTAATATTGTTCTTATTTTCTTAAAGAAAGAAAGTCAAAAATCGAAACATTCTTAAATCAAGATACATTTACTTGAGACACAAAATGACTTAAGATATAGTATAAAGTCTTGTTTTTTGAAAAAGTATCAAAATTAAATGATTTTAAGCTGCCAATGGGGTCCGAAAAATAGACTTAAGTCAAAGGAAAAACAAGATTTTTTTTTCTAACCCCCTGGAAGATATTTAAAACTTAAGTCATTTTGCTTCTCAAATAAATATATACTGATATGTTTAGATATTTTTACTGGAAAACAAGTAAAACATACTGTGGAAGAAAATCAGTGTTTTTCAGTGTAAACAATGGATGAACTGTCATATGTGGGTGTACAATCTCTAAGATAGCAAACCTTGAGTACTTGACACAGACAAACTCTTTTTGTCCTTGATCACATTAGAAACGGGTTCATACTTGAACGGACAGTCAGAAATGCTCCGACAGAGATTCTCTATGGATATTGTTCTAGAGAGAATAATGTGCGTGTGGATGTGGGATAGAGGCAGCAATGTTTGCGCAGCTGTTAATGCTGCATTTAGTCCGTAGAGTGATGATGATGTTGATGAAGGCAAGAAGTGTGTGTGTGTGTGTGTGTGTGTGTGTGTGTAGGGCTTTATTTGCAGTGTGAGGTTGAGTAGATGGGGTTTCCAGGGGTCACTGGGGCTCTAGCTCATAACAGAACTAATATACCCTGCAAATAAATGGAACAGCTTTCTTACCCACTATGAACTGGACACATTTTCACATTACTTTTACTCACACACACACACAAATAGGCATGTATACACACAGAGCCGAGGGCAGTGCAGTAGAAAAAGAAAGTGCTATTTCTCTCTCAAAGTGACATATTTGCACTCTTTCATGCGAGAGCCACATCGAAACAGCATCAACTGTAGTGAACACTTTTGAGAGGCACTCAAACGAAATGCTATCATTGCTTGTAGCATGCTTGGAAAACACTCATCTGTCCGCAATCGTTCTCTTTTTCGCTCTCTCTCTCTTTTTCTCGATCAGTATGTTGATGTTATAAAGTGCAGTAGAAGTGTGATATTGCTCTAGGCCAGTTCTGTGCTGTAATCCCACTGTGTTCTGACCTTTGCTGGCTCTGATGCAGACACAAGCTACCAACACAAGTGCATGATGGGTAAACACAAACAGATTTGTATGCAGAAATTATAAAATTATCCACTCCACAGGCCTGTGTGTTGGTCTTGCCAATTTATCTTAAAATAATTTGTTATAATTTGTGTGTGTGTGTGTGTGTGTATATATATATATATATATATATATATATATATATAAATTATTTATCAAGAAAATTATATATATATATATATATATATATATATATATATATATATATATATATATATATATATATGTATGTATATATATATGAAGAGTTCAGATGCAAAAGCCTCTAAGTGCCATCTACAATTTTCTTCTAGAATGATCATTTTTATGAAGCTCGTTTTATGAAGTTCAGTAATTTCACTTAAATGGCAATAAAAATGACCTATTAATTGCCATTTAAGTGAAATTACTGAACTTAAATAAACGAGCTTGATAAAAAGTATCTTTTCATTTCAAACATTCAGAGTCAAACATTTTGATAAGTTTATATATTTTTGTAAGGTATAATGTTTAATCAACAATATATAAACAATGAATGTTGCAGCTATAAACTAGAACTAATTCTCATAAGTCACATGAGAGGTTTTGGGGCTATAGTACAATCTGAGTTTACATTTACAATTTTTGTCACACAGATTAGATTTTTCTTTTAGTTGCCAAACGTGTAGCCAAAAAACAAAACAAAAAACGAAAAAGGATCTCTGATATCGGGCCCTTTAATTGCCTTTGGCATTGACTATATCTGACAACTCCAAACACACTTAAGTACAAAGTAGCATCTGTCCTTTTTTTAATGATCCTCTTGGCTTCCCTCCATTGCATCTCCTCCTGTTACACTTTTCCACCGCAAAACCCTTAACTTTGCTCCGAAAGTTTTGAAATCTCGCCAGAAAAACTGCAAAGTTGCCAATGCAGCCCGAAATCAGCCCCTCCGCCCCTACCAGCCGTCCTCCAGGAGGAAGAGAAGGAATATTCGGCAGATAAGCCTCTCCTTTAGCCTCCAGCCTGACAGACAGATGCTGCTCTCTGCTAGCATGCGGGGGAGGGAGACACACAATACATAAATATTAATCAGATGGAAGATTGAGAGGCTCATCGCACCCAGAGAAGAGAGAGAGAGAAGGAGAAAGAGACCTGTAAGAAAGCTGAAAGTCAAGGCTTTTGCAGGGATGAAAATGTAATTATGCGTATTGAATGTCTGTATAGGTCCCGAGGCCAGAGAAAGTCGTGAAGTTAAGAAATGTAAAACTACACACCCGCACATACACAGCACTTTGTCTTATTTTACAGCATTACTCAAAACACTAAGTATTAAACTTCAGCTTGTAACTTTCCGTGCACCTACTCAATGATATCTTATAGGTATTGTGTAATAGTAAGAGTTTTGCCTATAGAGAGGAAATGGGTAAAAACAAAGCCTCAGACTTGCAGTGAAGAAGGGACTATATCCAGCTATACCTGAGCTATATCTAAGACACCGGGTTATCGTAGAGACTTGACTGGGTCAGTAAACAACAACCTAGCAACCAACCAAAACACCCTAGCAACTGCATTACAACACATTAGCAACTCCCTAGTATTAGTGGCATGTTCTACTCACAATAGTACTGCTCTCATTGTCATCAGAAAATGCAAAAATCCACTGCAGTTGATCATTATTATTTTATATTTTTTTTATTTTGCATTATGGGAAATGATTACCCCAACCCCAAGTAGTAGTAGTAGTAGAAGTTGTTGTTGTTGTTGTATTTTTACTGTTGTATTGTTATTATTAGTATTATTTTAATATAACTCTATTATTACTACTACTATTTTACTATAAATCTAGGGTTTAATAATAATAATAATAATTATTATTATTATTATTATTATTATTATAAATAAGGCACATTCATATCAACTGATGTGTGGTCAGGGTCAGGGCTTTAAACACAATCAGATTTCCAGGTCAGAGTGCTCTCTTTCATATTATTATTAAATCACTTTGAAGTCATTATCGAATTCATAAATCTTAACTAAGACGAGAGCATTTTTCACTATTAACACATGATCGGTAAGACAAATCCATTCTTCTGTCTCTCACAGGTCAGTGCTAGAGGATAATTACCTGCCTTATTTATTAATAAAGCGGTGTTGATGAATGTGACGATGTGTACAGGTGTGTTTATTAATTCATTGCATTTATTCTTTGCTGATAATCAGGTGACCTCTTGTATGTTTTTGCTGTGGAGTTTATTGCTACATTAGTCATGGCCAGAGGCGTAGTTGGCATGATGAAAGGGTGAGCATGGTTGATTAGTTGGCAGGGATTTAACCGCCCACCCACCGCTCTGTATGTGCGTTCGTTCTTCTGACATAGAGCTGGAGGGCACAATATCTCTTCCCTCTCTCTGTTTGTTCTCCTTTCTCGATAGGGAACCCCATTAAGTCCAATTAAGTTTCCCTTGTAGTCACCCCATCGAATAAAACTCGCACACACCCTCCTGCAGACTGATGGCTTCACACACAGCGTGATTTACTGCGTCTGTCGTTCATGTGACCTTAAGTTAGGCCGAGTGGACATCGCTTTTAAACAGGTGTTTCTCTCTGCATCCCTGTTGAACGTGAGCTAACATTTGAACACTGCTGGAGTGTGTTAGCATTTTAAGGGCTTAATTGAATGGCATCTGTTTCAGCAACAAAAGCACATTTATTTGTGCCTCAGGGATTGTAAGCATGACTAAATTTGAAAATGGTTAAATAATGAGCTAATCTGTTTCCTTCTCTCTATCTCTCTTTCTCTCTTTCAGTGTTACGTGATGATTTCAGACAGAACCCTACGGACGTGGTGGTGGCCGCTGGAGAGCCGGCCATCTTGGAGTGTGTTCCCCCTCGTGGCCACCCGGAACCCACCATCTACTGGAAGAAAGACAAAGTCAGAATCGACGAGAAGGACGACAGGATCAAGGTGAGAACTGGAGACAGGAACGGAACTAATCATATGTAAATACTCATGAAATAAGTTTATACACATTTATACTTATTTATATGGATTTCATTTTGTTTCGCTTTGTTGTTTTTTTGTTGTTGTGTTTTTTTGTTCGTTTTTTTGTTTCGCTTTGTTTTGTTGTTGTTTGTTTGTTTTGTTTTATTTTGTTTCGCTTTGTTTTGTTGTTGTTTGTTGTTTTTTGTTTGTTTTTTGTTTCGCTTTGTTTTGTTTTGTTTGTTTTGTTTTATTTTGTTTCGCTTTGTTTTGTTTTGTTTGTTTTGTTTTATTTTGTTTCGCTTTTTGTTTTGTTTGTTTGTTTTGTTTTGTTTTGTTTTGTTTAATTTTGTTTTGTTTTGTTTTGTTTGTTTGTTTTGTTTTGTTTGTTTTTTGTTTTGTTTCATTTTGTTTCGTTTTAGTTTGTTTTGCAAAGACATTGTAAATCTGAAGGAAAACCTAAAACAAAATCCTTTGAAAACATGTTTTTGCCACTGAATAAATAATAAAAAAGTTAATTGCAACTTTATATCACGCAATTCTGACTTTATAACTTGCAATTGCAAGATATAAACTCACGATTGCAAGGAAAAAAAGTCAGAATTGTGACTTTCAGAATTAGTCGCAATTACCTTTAAAAAAGAAAAAGTTTATTCCATGCCGGAAACAAGATTCCATAGTTAACTGTATTAGTTAAAATGATATAACAATGAGCAGTCCATCTACAGCATTTATTAATCTGAGTTAATGTTAATCTCAACATTGCCTAACACATTGTTAAAATCAAACATTTGTATCTGTTAATATTAGTTAATGCACTGTGAAATAACATGAACATGTTTATTAACAAAAAATATATTGCTTGTTTACTTAAGTTAATGCATTAATTAATGTTAACAAACCTTATTGTAAAGTGTTACCATTTTTTGCAACAAAGAAAGCCATATTTGAGGTGTGAAATAGTGGTTAATGATCTGGCCTTGAATCTAGACGATTAGGCTACATGTTCAAAACCAGCAAAAGGTGAATCATAAACCACATCTATTTTGCCCTTGAGCAAAGCACTTAACTTAAGATAGTGTCGCAGTAACTTATCGCATGAGGTGTTGCAGAGACCGTAACGTTCCAGCGCTCTCTTTCAGATCCGCGGAGGGAAGCTGATGATCTCCAACACGAGAAAGAGCGACGCTGGTATGTACATCTGCGTGGGCACCAACATGGTCGGCGAGAGAGACAGTGAGACGGCCCAGGTCACTGTGTTCGGTACGTGCCAAATGTTTCAATCATGCCCTGAACATTTTTAACATCTCAGCTCATAGTTAATGCTTTTGTAAACACGCAAGTTTGAACGATTCCAATTTTACCATCATGAGAGAATGTGTCATGTTTACCTCCTCTATTATGCTTGAGTCGTCAAGTTAGTCATAAAACATGCCGGGACTGGACACAAAAAAGCGTATCATACTCTTACACAATAACACAAATCTCCGTGAGAGCTTCTGTTTCGGTGACTCAATGCTGAGTCACAGCAAGTGAATGAGGTCTCGGCGTCCCTCATGTCCTTTTTTCATCGGCATGTCTTTCAGAGAGACCCACGTTCCTACGACGGCCCATTAACCAGGTGGTTCTAGAGGAAGAGGCGGTGGAGTTTCGCTGTCAGGTGCAGGGAGACCCACAACCATCCGTCCGCTGGAAAAAAGACGAAATTGACGTCCCCCGCGGGAGGTGAGACTTCTGGCGATCTAAAGCATTATTTCAAATGTCTACTCGTATAGGCATCTGTGATCTAGGTGTTGAGCTCCATGCCAGGGCCCATTTTCAGAAACACACAAGCTCTCTCGCGAGGCCCCCTGCAGATAATGTAAGCCAGAGCTGCGTCGTGGGCCTCATTCTTTCGCTCCGTGCTGAGGCCCTGAGGTAAAGACAGGTGAGGCTGCAGGTGGACCGGGGCAGGTGAGGCTCTGGCACAGCTAAAGAGAACTTACTCACCCTCAGGCCTCTTCATTTCAAAACTGTGATAGTGAGATAAAGAGAGGGAGAGAGGACGAGAACACTTCTGACAAAGATCATCCTTCAGGCGGTACACACACAAAAAAAAAGATTTAGTCACGGAGCAGATGCATTGTGTCAAAAGCAATAAATCTGGAATCGAATTCGTAAAAAAACGACTCAAGATTAGATAGGAAATGATCACAAGACTGAGGATTTTCATCTGATTGGTTAGCTGGTTACTCTTTCAAAGAAAGTGCTACGGTGTGTTTTTATTGATGATTTAATTCAAATCTGATTAATTATTGTATAATACCATTCAAAGGTATTTTTAAAAGCTTTTTTTTTTCCTGCAAGGAAACATTAAATTGATCTAAATTGACAGGAAAGACGTGCATAATGTTCTGTTTCAAATCAATTGAACTTCCTATTCATCAAACATTCCTGAAATTAATGTATCAGATTCCACAAAATATTAAGTCTTCAACATTGATAATGATTAGAAATGTTACTGAGCATCAAATCATCATATTAGAATGAGTTCTGAAGGATCATGTGACACTGAAGACTGGAGTAATGATGCTGAAA
Source organism: Rutilus rutilus (assembly GCF_951802725.1). Lineage (NCBI taxonomy): Eukaryota > Metazoa > Chordata > Actinopteri > Cypriniformes > Leuciscidae > Rutilus > Rutilus rutilus. The sequence goes on from NC_140223.1 coordinate 30,126,677, forward strand.
ATTCAGCTTTGATCACAGGAATAAATTACGTTTTAAAATATGTGACCCTGGAACATAAAACCAGTCACATGGGTCAATTTTTTTTAATTGAGATTTATACATTACGGAAAAGCTGAATAAATAATATTTCCATTGATGTTTGGTTTGTTAGGATATGACAATATGTGGTCGAGATACAACTATTGAAAATCTAGAATCTGAGCGTGCAAAAAAATCGAAACATTGAGAAAATCGCCTTTAAAGTTGTTCATTTATGTTCGCGACTGTGCAGCATTCACTCACAAATATAAATTTTTTATATATTTACGGTAGGAAATTTACAAAATATCTTCATGGAACATGATCTTTACTTAATATCCTAATGATCTTTGGCATAAAAGAAAAATCGATAATTTTGACCCAAACAATGTATTGTTGGCTATTGCCACAAATATATTCAGGGTCACATATATATTTAATTATTTATTCTTAAAATAGTATATTCAGTTATGTTGTAACAATATTTCAAAATATTGATCAAATAAATGCAGTGAGCAGAAGAGACTTAAATCTTACCAACCCCAAACTTTTCAAAATGGTTGTGTGTGAATAAAGGATTACCATATTCATATACTCTGCTTGATTTCAGGTGTTTTCATGGTATTTCATGCTTCTCCTGAAAAGGCCATGCTACATGGCCACAAAAACACAGTGTTACCATTGTAATATAGTGTCCAAAACCCAGAGTAAATCCAAGTGAGTTATTTGAAGTATTAAAATAAATATTCACAACTGCATCAGCGACTGAGGCTGCTCCAAACAGGTGTGTGTCCTCAGCCAGCAGATAAGGCTGTGTGTTTTGAGTGCTATCATGCCTTGTTTGTTTGTCTGTGTCTGTGATGTGCTACAGGTCAGCGGGCCGCATGCTCTCACAACAAGCACGCAGACAAAATAAACTGTGCAGATATGGAGAACGTTGGAAAAGTACACAGAGACACGGCAGATTCCAAACAACTCCTTTCCAACAATTCTGAAAGGCCATTGGTTTCAGATTATGTCTGAATATTTACTACAAAATGGGCTCTAAAACCAGTGTGGTTGAATTTGTATCGTCATTTATCACGATTATATTCTGTCCTGTAGTGTCCAAATGCTACATGTAATAAACTCATAAAGATTACTTTACCATGCTCCCTCCATCAGATCACGAATGCCATTCCGTGCATTTCCGTGAAGACTTTTCTTGGTTTATTAGTTTTGTAAGAAACAATTATATCAATCTACATTATTCAGCTGTCAGTTAAAACACACATAGTAATTAATTCAGCGAGTGCGACAATCAACGTATCTGTCAGGTAATAATTCAACACGCTTCTTCTCTTTTCTTTCTAAGAAGCATATCCAGAAATTAATTAGGTTTCGAGAAAGAAACAATGACGATCTAATAATTAAATAACTCGCACATAATTACCACAAGACCCAGACTCGACAAAACACGTGTCTCGCGGTCTTATTTTATTTCCTGCCTCTGAAACGGCAGATTATTTTAATTTTGACATTCTCAGTTGTCATACAGTCACTTGTATTTTCCTCATCGTCTCTCTTTCTCATGATTGTAGATGTCTGACTCCAAAGAGCTGGCGTATGTGGTAGATAACGGGTTAGCAACCAGTTGACCTTCAGGTTATACATTCGCACATGTGCAACACGTTAACACTCAACTTTTTCGTAACATTTAAATGATGAAAACCTTTGGAGAAGACATCGGTTTCGACTAAACAGTTGATGGACCCCATTGACTTTTGTTTCCTACTATGGAAGTCAATGGGGTCCATCAACTGTTTGGTTGCCGACATTCTTCAAACTATCTCTTTTTTTTGTGATCCGAACACTAAATCTTTTTCTTGTCGATATTGAATTCTCTTGCAGAATTTCACAAGCTTCTGCTGCTGTCAGGATGCCTGCGCTGTTCATATAGAGATAAGATATGAACGCATTAGCTTGTCAAAGTAACACCAGGCCATTTGGCGCAGACTTCCACACAAACTCTGAGCTCCAAGTACGAATTAACAAGGAAAAGACACTCAAAAGCCGTGTCTGCAAATGTTTACACCCCAAATCTGTCAGCAACGCATGCCGCGTAATGTGTGTGTGTTGTTTAGAGACCAGTGGAGTGTAGTGTATCCTCAGCATTGCTTTTCTTCATGTGTAATTGCATTCCTCTCTTAATAGAGAACAGATCCAGCTTAAAGAGGAAGCACATACAGAGCGCTACTGTTTTCTGTGTGTGTGTTTGTGCGTGTGTGTTTCTCGTTTTTACCAGGCTCGTTTCATGCGATATTTAGTCTTAGTGGTTGAAAATCTGATTAGCATCTGTTTATGTTGTTTCTTTAATCTCCGTCTCTCACTCTCTCTTTCTGTATTCAATCATGTCAGACTTTGCCTCCGGCTCTGTCAGAAAGACGCTTGATACATCGGAGTATTTAGCTTCTGTGCAGTGTCATTCTTCTTCCGTTTACATTCAAACAGTATCAGCTTTATTCTCCAAAACCTGACTTAGTATATGTATTTTCATCATAATCTTTGGATCGGTAAGATTTTTTATGTTTTTAAACGAAGTCTCTTCTGATCACCAAGGCTGCATTTATTTGATTAAAAATAGAAAACAACCTGTAATATTGTGAACTATTATTACAATTCAAAAGAGTTGTTTTCTATGTGGATATATAGTAAAATGTAATTTATTCCTGTGATTAAAGCTGAATTTTCAGTCTTCAGTGTCACATGATCCTTCAGTAATCATTCTAATATGATGATTTGATGCCCCCTGATGCTTAACTGGTAGTGTATACATAGTGCTTTTTTTTTTTTTTTTTAATAATGAAAATTGAAAATACATAAAAAGAAAAAGAATGCAAATAGGCTACATTTTCAATTGACTATATACATTTCTTTTGATTTTGAGGTGAAATGTTCTTCTTGATATCTCTTCATATATAACATAAAGCAGCGAGCGCACATTCTGTGATTTGATTGTGTATAAACAGCAGTCTGTTGAAGAATAATCCTGGTCTTATTGGTCCTCGTGTCAGGGATCCCGTCTCCTGCGCCACATGGCATGCTCTCTGAGCCATGCTTCCCGTGGAAGGGCGGATCTGGAGTGACAGACAGCAGACATAGTGTTGTCTAGCTGTCAGACGAGAAGCTCCATGGCACAACACCCTCTCAGACTGGCTCACAGACACGCATGCACACTCCCAGAAATCCCAATTATAGCAACATACTACAAAGAAGACCAACCTGCAAGGCCTGTCAACTTCTCAGCCGCACTTTCACCTCACACACACTCGCACACAGCTCATCACCTTTGGCTGTCAGTTTCCAGGACATAGTGTTCCTGAAGTACCTAGGAGCTGCCAGAGAGGTGCAGATCAATATGGGCTGGATTTCTACATCTCAAATCCCTCTCTGTACAGTCTGACCTGGAATTGGCCTGTTTCTCTGATTAGCTCCCAGATACACCCACTTCTCTCTCACACACACATATCGGACGCCTCATAAATATTGGAAGCATCTGCGGTTCCAGTTGAAAGCCTCCTCCTTCTCTGTAGAGTGTGTCATTGTTGAATAATTGATCTTTTGCTGTCAGCAATAAAACAAATGCAGTGTTTCTATACAGTTCTTTCTGATTATACTAGATTTTTTAAATCTGGTATTCTAGATAGCATCTGCTATGATGCAGTTTTCATTTTAATGGACACAAGTGTCATGGTTTTATATTCGTTTCAACACTGACCGTTGATCAAATGTGAACTGGTGATAGTTTCTTATTCCATGAGATCATTTTGGTATTTCCTTCCAGTCTTCAGTGTCACGTGATCCTTCAGAAAACATTTTAATAATGCAGTTCAAGAAACATTTCTTATTATCAATGTTAAAGGGGTGGTTGATTATGATTTCACTTTTCTAACTTTAGTTAGTGTGTAATGTTGCTGTTTGAGCATAAACAGCATCTGCCAAGTCATGATGCTCAAAGTTCAAAGCAAAGGGAGATATTTGCTTTTAAAGAAATAGCTTTTTAAGGACTACAACAAACGGCTGGTAGGGACTACATGACATTCCTCCCAGGTTAGTTACATCACTAACCCTAAGATTTACATAAACCCCACCCCCGGGAATGCGATTTATAGATTATCATGACAGAATATGCTAATCAATGATTAGAAGATAGTTAACTCCACATCAGCTACATACATTTAAACATAAACAAAAAAGTTTAAGAATTCATATGATTTGTCTAAACCCCAGTGATGGGTAGGTTTAGGGGCGGGGACAGGTGTAGGTCATTCGTACGAAATCATACGAATTGGGCAACTCGTAAAATATGTACGAATTCGTACGAATTTGCCACCTCGTAAAATGCCGTGAGATCCGTTTGATATAGACAGAAGTTGTCTATTGCGATACTTATTTTCTGTTTGTGTGTTTCAGGTATGATATTAAATATGATAAAGATGACTACGTGCTGAGGATAAAGAAGGCAGCAGCGAGTGATGAAGGAACGTTCACCTGTGTAGCGGAGAACCGAGTGGGCAAAACAGAGGCGACCGCCACCCTCACGGTCAGAGGTCAGTTGAGTATCCAAGTCTACCACAGAAGTGAAATCACACTGCTTACAACTTTAGAGCCTGACAGGGTAGTTGGTTGCCTTCAAAAATTTGCATTTCATCAAATTGTTTCAAAGCAACTCATGCAATCAGCTTGCTCGAATGCTTTTGATTGCATCATTGATTACTAATTACTGTTTTTGATTACTTGATTATAATTATTGATTGCTGAATTCCTAAATGTTGCCCCCTGCGTAAGGTGATTAAATCAATTTATAATAATATAATATAATATAATATAATATAATATAATATAATATAATATAATATAATATAATATAATATAATATAATATAATGATTTGTATTTTTAATAATTATATTAAATTAGTGCATCTCAGAAGCCCAACAATGTGTTTGTGCTGACCTGGGTTATTTGACTCTATCATAAGGTTTTACTTCACTGGAAATCAATAGCGGTATAATGTATGTTGGTGTAGTCTCAGTCTGAAAGAGTGAGATAACCTCCTGACGGGTCTCAAATGAACTCCTGAAGTGTAATTTAGGTGGGGAGTGAGCTTCCCCTGAGCGACAATGCTTTTTATTATTTACACTCCCTAGAATGGAGGCCACCAATAACCCTCCCCCTGCACACACATAAACACACACTATCTCCTCAGTTCCACTGTGGCACTCTGGCCCATACCAGCAAAACCATTTCACAGTTTACTGGTGCAGACCGACCTCGGAAAGCTCAGCTTGGGTGGGCAGGGTTAATAAAACAATTTTTTTTCTTTTCGCCATAATCTCCCTCTTTCCCCTTCCACCTCTTCTCCGTCTCCCTTCTCTTCTCACCACATTAAATCAAACTGCTTAGATGCTCTGTGGAGGGCTTTAAAACCTCACATAGGGGGGTTTTTGGTGGCCTTCATGAGGGGGCTGAAGCTGCCAATGGAGACAGCCGTCAAGTTTCAGCCCTTTTGAAAGCAGGATTTACAAGCGAACACAGTTCAGCCATGAAGGGATGTGTGGGGATCCAGAGTGGAGGGGTTTTATACAGGCTCCCTTTCAAGAGCGAGAGACAGAGGAGGGAAGGAAGGAGAGGACAGCACTCTGAGCATGATTGCACCCTCTTAATGTCAATATGGCATAGGCTCCTCGACAGCTCCACTACTGCATTAAATATGAACTGCTTTATTGTCAGCTATTTTCTCTTGGCCATTCCATCAATATTGTCCACATTCTGTCTCGCCGGTTCAGCTTCCTCACTGAGAGCTCTGTATATAGACCTCATAATTGCAGGTGAAGCAGATCTCATAACCTGAATTTTATCCCGGACAAGCCCCCATTTTTAATGACTTCATATGAAAATAGATACCTGTCAGTTGGGGAGGAGAGAGAAGACTGCTGATATTGCTTTTCTTAGCTCTCCACATGCTCACACAATAAAACTAAACATTATACTATTTTGCCAGCAGGTGGCGCTGGTCTGGATTAACATTTTTGTCAATTTTTTTGAAGATTTCAGTCTACATCGGAGTTGAAAAATAAAATACATTGCATTCCTCCTCTCCTCCTCGCATCTCTGCTGTGGAATCTGTGTCCACCGACCAACACAGTGCTGAAATGATGTGCCCAAAAAACACATTGCCATTGTTCATTCTGAATTTAATTTATTTTGTTCTTAATTCTTTTCACTTTCTTCTTTGTTCGTCCTTTCTGTTTGTGTCTATCTTTTGTTCATTTTTTTGTTGTTTTCACTCCACCATTGTTGTGTCTTCAGCTCGCCCTGTCGGTAAGTACCCATCCCAGTCACTCCTTCATACTGCATGTGTTCCCTCTCTGCCTTCTGTGCTTCTTCCTCCCTTCCTGCTACACACACACACACACACACACACACACATACTATGTGGTGGCTCAATTGTAGAGGTTCAGTATTTCCCTTTCCTATCCTGATAAACTTGATAGCTCTTAACTAAGGTAACAAAGTAGAGTTCTGTCCTGTACTAACCTGTGGCTGTACTAACTACCTTTATTTTAGGACTTTAGGACTAAAAAAGCTTACTAGATTAATGTGATGGGTGTGTGATATTTTCTTTTTTTCTTTAAACTTGTGACTTCTGCTTAATGGATATAATTCAGCAGCAACACACACAGCCATCTGGGCTTACATTTGGCTGAGTTGAAATACCTTGAAACTCTTGTGTTCCAGTGGGTCTTCGATTAGTCATGACAGTTTCTGTTTATTTTACTGTCTGTGTGTGCATTTTGGAGAGAGTGTGCATGCTTTTTTCCTGTTGTTCTCATGTGTGTTGACTTACAGCTCTCAGAAGCGTGTTTAGTCGTGAACTTTCTCCAGTATGGAGCAGATGTGCTCTGTCATGAATTAAATATAGGGGCTGATTAGCTATTCTGCTCTTCTCAGGACTGCATTCTCCCTGCAGACCCTGCAAGAGTGTGTATTATTCACACAACACGCATGCATTAAATAATAATATACCAGATACGCAATCAAATGCAATCACAGTTTATTTATGACTAGCTTTGTTCTACTCTTTAGAAGCCTCTAGGGAACGAATAGACTTGGGATGTGTCCGTGTGTGAGTGTTTTCCTCCCCTCTTGGCCAAAAAGGACTTTAACACTCAACTGCACAATGAAGTTGAGCGTCCAAGTCATTAAACAATCACTTTGAGTGAGTGGCATCGGTGAATGCCCATCTTTTATGCCCACTCCCTCCAATGCAAAATAAAAGCTCTGGAGTAGAATGAAACCGGGCCAATCTGTGATTTAAAGCTTTTGTGTGATGCCCAAACTCACAGAAGTGCCCGCGCCACCGTGCGCCCAGATTGGGAATCCTGTAAATCTCCCACCATCTGTAACTTGCCTGAATGTGTCAGCCTTAGTCAAGTACAGCCTCACAAAAAAGGGATCAGCCACATAAATCACAAACACTTGCAGACTTCCCTTGTCCACAGTTGCCAGCTGCAAAGGCAGTAGAGGGGCTCATTTAGGGATCAGAATGAAGGGGAGAGTGTTTTTCCACGATCAGACCTTTTCTTTTTGTAGATGGGCGCACCGTGAGTAATGGTTCCCCTGCTAAACGAACTCAACTGTTTGGAGTCCTGCGTCTAGATTTATTGTTGTGGCTACAAGTATAAAACAAATACACTGTCGAAATGTTCAAATTATGTGATAGTTGTTGTTTCTTGTCCAAATTCATGACTTCTTTGAAACTCATGACTGAAAAGTATCAACTTTTAACAGTACTTAGTAAGTTCTGTGTTTTCTTTTGCTCGGTTAAAAAATGATTGATTGTAGGGTCACAGTCCAGAGTTTCTAGCAGAAGAAAATCATTTTTTATTTGGGTCAGCTAAAGCATTTATTCCTCAAAATAAAAACCTTTGCTTCTTGAAACTCCCTAACTGTATGTTCTCTAGTGAGTGGTACCGCTCTGCAAAAGCATTTTATCTTCTCACAAACTCCAGCTGCCATTCCCTGCCTTTGAAGACTCTGACAAACCTTTTTTAGATGGTTGGTGCCCTAACCTTCTCATTAAGGAGAAAGTAGCATTGACTCCAAGTCAAGGGGAAACTTTGGAACCCTGTCCCTGAATTCTGATGCCATTTTAAGGTCAGATTAGACAGGGAAAGCGGGGAAGATGGCACTTTTAATTGGTTTATTTGAATATGCTCTGCAGGAATGTTGGCTGAGTTTCTCTGCCGGGTGAGTTGAGAGGTTAAAAAATACTTTTCTAAGTGTGACGCATTAGGCGTGAGAAAATTCTCGTTCTGTGAGAACTTGACCCAAGCTGGCTCTTAGAATAGAGAACGATGTCCATTAAAAGGCCAACAGTCAATTCAATGTTTTCCAAGCTTGTCCAGCTTGTGAGCTCTGCTTGTCTTCGATACAGAAATAGAAACTGCTTTGTGTTCTTAGAGTAAATAGAGTCGAGTATTTAAAGCCACTTACAAAAGAAGTGTCCACGTTCACGATGTGGTGTCCTCACATAGCTTCTCCTCTCCGTGTGTCCTGACCGGAATGACCCACCCTTCCCTCTGGTGTTGTGACCGCAGCACTGCCGTGCCTGAAAGCTGCCCGTCATTCATTCAGTACGGCCATCTGCGGGCTCACCTGGATGAATGGCTTCCTGTGGTTGCTGTTGCTGTCCTTTCTGTTTGTGGTCAAAGCAAACAGATAAACCAAGAGGCCGAATGCTGTCGGAAACGGGCTGATGCATGGAAGCTCTGTCTCAGTGACCTCGGCAGTCAATGCCTGTGGATGCTTGACGTTTCCCACTGACTGACAATGATCAGCGTGTGTGTGTGTGTTGTGTGCATTTGTGTGTCTGAGGGTATGGTGTAATGTTCATGTCTTTGGTTCTTGACTCAGCTGCACCACAGTTCGTGATCAGGCCACGGGATCAGATTGTGGCGCAGGGACGGACAGCCAGTTTCCCATGTGAGACGAAAGGGAACCCACAGCCGGCGGTCTTCTGGCAGAAAGAAGGAAGTCAGGTAATAGCACATTTTTCTCTCTTTAACCTATTCTTATTTTTTTGTTGAAGCTTTGGGCTAGTGGTTACCACACATGCTCCAGGGAGACTGACGCTAATAGACAACAAAATGGGTGAACATATACCTCAAACTCATATTGAAGAAGAGATATAAATCATATCTAGGAGTGGGCCACCAAGCAACCATCCAAAAGACCTTAGTAACCGCATAGAACATGCTATAGCATGGGTAAGCTAGTTGAAAGTATACTATTTAAAAGTCTATTTAAATTGGAAATATAGGAAGATTTGAGCCTTAATCCTGATGCTAAATGCAGTATAACACTTTATATTACACTTTCTGTCCTACTATTCCTCTCTTAAGTAAGATATGAAGGTATTTGTTAAAAGGCTAAATTAAAGCAGTTATTGAGTCATTAGCGCTGAGAGAAGCCTCTCAGTCACACTTGAGGATAATGGACCCAACATCTATCATGTGTGAGAGGCTAATTAAAAAAGAGCAAAAGAAAGAAAGAAAAAAAAAACATAATTTGGAGCATAATTTGGAGCATTAAAGTCATTAGGTGTAATTGAATCCGGCTAATGCCTTTCAGTTTCTGTCGGTCAGCTATGAGGACTCCGAAATCAAAAGAGAGTGAAAGAGAGAAAATGAGAGGAAGAGTGGAGATATCTCAAGGATATAAAACCTGAGGTAAATGTGAGGGCTCTGTCAATGACGGCCATTAATGAACCCAGCTTGTTATCTGGCATAATTAGCAAACGGGCTAAACCGGCCGCTGGTGGTGAATTAGCTTTGAATCACCTGGCCTCCTCGCTTTGCAACAGATTTCATTTCAAACACGACAGCCATGTCAGACAGAGTGAGTAAACAACGCAGCCCAAAGCAATTACTGCAGTCATTTGGACACAATGGATACTCACAGTGAGCTATATACACAGTCAGGGTTAGCACAATCGTTAGCAAGAGCTCTATCTTCGGTGAGCCACTGTTCCGTAATTTTGAATATTTACAGTCACACTACCATAATTCCTTTCGGAAATTGGTCGTTTTAATAGTTGACAATACTGATAATTTACCACCTCTAATGCAAAATGTTTTCCCTGGTGCATTTTCTATTCAAATAATGGTGGGTTTGAAGTAGAGAATTTTCCCCGGAAATGCTATTCACACTTTGTTTCTTGTTTTCTTTGTTTGTGTAGAACCTTTTGTTTCCAAATCAACCGCAGCAGCCCAACAGTCGCTTCTCGGTGTCACCCAGTGGAGATCTGACCATCACGGCAGTCCAGCGGGCAGACGCGGGGTACTATATCTGCCAGGCCCTGACGGTGGCGGGCAGCATCCTGGCCAAGGCACAGCTTGAGGTCACAGACGGTAAGCACTGGGGTGAATTGGACCATAACAGGGCTTTGGGAATATGGATGGATTCTTACCTAGCTGGTGTTTCATTCTGCTTTGTTTTTAGATTCAGGACTTTTTTGTCTTAATATTTGTTTATATGAAGCAATTCAGTTCCTTCTTACTTAAAAAATGTAAATAACAAACCTATCCAGCCCACCACTTTTTTTTACAGTTCAGTAATTTTCAAAACGGTCCTGATTCGTATTTCGTATTTAAATATAAAATTTAAGGAGTACCCCATTCCTGCCACCGATGATTTTTTGCCAACAATTTTGCATTTTTGCAGCCATTTTAAAATACTATCTTTTTTATTAATATTTTTACATTTTATGTTTTACACGACATTGGTTAAGCCTGTGTTCTAATTATGTCGCTCTCTACCATTCACCGTCGCTCTCTTTTCACCACTCTTTCATTTTCCCTCATTCATATGTCAGTGTCAGCCTACACATTTCACACCTGACACAAACGAAGGCCTCAATATCTCCATACAAAAGTGCTGGCAGAAAGATAAATGTCATATAAAAACCACTTCTGTTGCCTCTGGATCCACATTAAGAGCTGAATTGGAATGTGGCCTTGAGCTCTCCCCGCTCTGCATTGATTCTGCCTCGCTATGTGAAGTGAATAGCAAGCCTGACGACCCTGAATTCTGCTCGCGTTTGAATATTACAGGAGCACGTCTTTGTGAACTTCTCTTGACAGGAGGAAAACTTAATTTCAGCTCGAGAAGGGAGTGAAAACAGCCGTCCTTGAAAACTTCAGATACTGATGATGGAAAAATTGCTTTGGCAACAAAGCGTGTTTTGGGTTGTGTAATTTTTTTCTCAAAAGGAAAAAAGTTGCAAAAGAAAGTCAGTTTGAATGAACTTTTCAACTACATCTTTAGTCTAACAGTAGAATGTAATTCTTTTAAAAGGTGACAGCTGTTACGGTTGACAGCAAAGCATATGAATGAACCGATCTTGTCTGAAAAACCGCATGTGACCTAGACTGCCGTAAACAGCTCTTACTCAGAATGTAAGTGTGTGTGAGATGTTGTGTGAGATGTTGTGCAGGATGACAGAGAAGAGGGATGACAGGAACGAAAGAGGAAGAGGGTCACGGCCACACCTGTGCCGGAGGAAGAGTGTGATTTAGTGGCTGTTGAGGTGGCAAAGAGAGCTGGACAAGTTCAAGGAGAGACTTGATGAAAAATGGCTGCTGCCAGACGGCACCAAGGCCTTCACTTCGCTGTCTGAAACTGTCCCGTCAAATGAACAGAATTCCATCATGTTCCTACAACACACAACACACACATCATATTCTATCAGTCTTAGTACACTCACACACAAATCAGACTTGCTAGTAGACACTGCAATAGTAGACACGTTAAGTAATTGTATATTCTGCAGTTCTTTAGAAGATTATCATGAACATAAGATCTAGTCAGTGCAAATTCAAATGCAACAGCACAACACTAAAGACTCAGAGGATGCAGCTTTAATCCAAATACAGCCATTATGTTTCATCAGTCTCTATCTGTCTGCACATGCATCTCTGGGGTTTATGCTGGCCTGATGGATGCGCCTGCAAAGCACTCTGGGATTTAAACTCCGTGCGGGGTAATCCACATTGATGAATTAGGATGGCAACTCTTCATCCCTGAGCCCAAATGAGGCATTCCGATGGAGATTTGGACAATATAAATACCATCCTTTATTCAGAGTGAGACGAATAGTAACGCAACAGAGAATGGATGAAGACTGCATTTGAAGCTGTATTTAAGGGTTAGAGGTGCAGTCTGTAATTAGCGCCCACCGGCTTTTTCCTCATTAATTCACACCTGCTAATTAATGTGTCCTCAGTGGGGCAAGGGACAGCACACGGCTGTGATTATTATATTATTATTATTAGTTAGAGAAATAAATGGTTGGTGCCACTCAATGGGGCGTTTGATGCCCATTTGTACATCAGAACACACCAATAGGCCTGTGTTTATTATATATATAGGTATAGATATAGATATAGATATAGAGATATATTCACCCTATTGTAGTCAGTAAAACATCTGTACACTATGAGATGAAAATAGATGGAAAGCTTATGAACAGCCAAACATGATTAACCCATCATTATAAACGTATAAAAACACAAAAGTATTAAATAACCTCTGTGCTCTAGGATGGTGGCTTCATGTTTTGAGAAGCAGTTTAGACTCATAAACTTCTTTGGGGGACGTACTCTTAGCCAGCTTAACCACACTCGCTCTGATAGTCGGATGCATAGTAATACATGAAATTTTACTCAGAGTCTGGTTCCTAAATGAAGGATCCCAGGCACTAAATGGAAGCTACAAAACCACGTCACTGCCACATCAGTGAGCTAGAAACCAAGACTCAGCGTTTCTCCCAGTTTTTCCCAGAATGCTTAGGGGGTAGACGCTGCCCTGTGGTGCAACCACAAAATGTGCATATAACCCCGATACGTCCAGGAATAAGGCAATCATGGCTTCATCCTGCTTCCTGTGCCACACGAGCATGGCCACAATGTTAATGTTTCCAGACACTTTTAATGACAAACACGTTCTTGCTGTCCTGTGCTAAAGCAACAGATGATGTTATAAGGGCTGTTAGTGTCATGATGTCATAATCTGTGGATAATATATTATTGTAGATGGACAAGCATGCCAATTGCTACCAATCTCCAATGTTATAATTTCAGTAGTAAAAGTAGAAACCAACTCAAAGCCATGGCCTAATAGTTATTAGCACAATGTGCTCCAGACTTGTTGAGTCATTGCACTCGCACAGGAAATGTTTCAGATCTGGATTGTGTTATGGTCCGGACACATTCTCACTCTCTCTTTCTAATTATTTCCTGTCTCCTCTCTACTGTCTCTTTCCACATCCCAATGTTTGGGCTATCTATCCATCCATCCATCCATCCATCCATCCATATCCATCCATCCATTCAAATTATAAGTCTGAAACAGTATGACCAATTAGGTGGGCTTAATTCTTGTTCTTTCCTCCCTTTTTCTCTCTTGTTTAGTGTTGACCGATCGTCCTCCTCCCATCATCCGGCAGGGTCCAGCTAACCAGACTCTGGGTGTAGACAGTGTGGCCCTTCTGAGGTGCCATGCATCTGGAGAACCGGTTCCAACCGTCAGCTGGCTGAAGGATGGGGTCAGTCTGCTGGGGAAAGACCCTCGTATGTCCCTGCAGGACCTCGGCAGCCTACAGATCAAGGGTTTGCGGGTGAGTCTAAACACTTTTGTTTGTTTGTTTTGTTTTTCCTTTGTAATGAATGTATAAATTAGGGATGCAACCATATGGAACATTTGAAATAGATAGATAGATAGATGGATGGATGGATGGATGGATGGATGGATGGATGGATGGATGTCCTGATGTGTATCTATCATTGTGTATTTCTAAGACCATGTGTTTGTGATTGTGTGACTACCAGCTGTCAGAAACATCTCCATCTAAGTGTGATGTATAAGCTTAGCGAAATTCAATCAGATATCGGTAAGACATAACAGAGACGGGCTGAGGGAATCATATTGCATTACGGGGATGAATGGGAAATATTGATTTTGGTAAATTGTTTGATACTATCACTTAGGGATACGACAGCTCTCCCAAGAATCATTTACGGAAGCCTGGACGGGCTCCAGCTGCACATGCATTTGCACATGCACGCACAAACAAACACACTTTTAGGGCCATACTGAATTCAAAGTCCCCAAGCCCTCCCCGTCAGTTCGGGATGGAATAGCCATTATGCCTGACAGTGCTGCCCACCTCTGACATTTTATCTAATAAATGAATAAATGGAGGTGAGGCATCCTGATGAAAGGCAACAAACAACAGGGAGATCGTCCCGGAAAGGCAGAGAGTGGGGGACATGCGCCAGCTGTCAACGGTCCAGGGGGTTTCAGCAACTACCCCTTTAAATGAATTAGTCTTCCCCTCTTTGCGGTTAGTGGGTGGGTTTGTGAATTTGCCAGCAAGGATAAAAGCTGGCTGAAGGGTGTGGAAATAGAATATATCTACCATATTAATGTCAGCGCTTTAGCCGAACTGGACGTGCTCAAGGTTACCATCTCCCTGGGATCGAAAGCTTACAGTGAATCGAATTGATTAGCCATTTAGAGAATTCACAATGCATGAAGATATAACGATCGAGGAATGTTTTTGTTTTTATCTTTCAGCTCTCGGATTCTGGTATCTATACTTGTGTGGCAGCAAGTTCTAGTGGGGAAACATCTTGGAGTGCTTTCTTGGAAGTCAAAGGTACTTTTTGGCAAATTTGCAAACTTTTAGTTTTTTATGTAATGTATTCTTCCAGATGTTCTTAAATTTTCTGATGTTCTCTCTTCAGAGTCTGGTAGTCTAGTTGTAGTTAAAGACCGGGATGAGAACGAGCTCCCAGGTCCTCCATCCAAACCTCAGGTCACCGACGTCACTAAAAACAGCGTGTCATTGTCCTGGCAGCCTGGCCTTCCTGGAGCGTCTCCCATCTCGTCATATGTTATTGAGGCTTTCAGGTATGAATTTTGCCTTAATTTAGCCTTTTTTAAAGTTGTTTTGGATTGAATTGTACCTTGCTCAATCAGATCAGACTTAAGTCAAAGTAGATACCATTTTTCATTTGACACGAACAGAATTGAGGATGTGAGGGGTTGTAGACTAATCTGTCCAGTATATTAAATAGTCTTTATACACATTTCCAGTGTACAAAAAACTCAAAAATATGGTTTGTACAAATTGAAAGGACTGTGCTTTTAAATACTTTCAAGACATTTCAAACTCTGACATCACTCTGCCTCATTGCATGCAGCCAATCGGTGAGCAACAGCTGGCAGACTGTGGCCGATCATGTCAAGACTACGCAGTACACCATTAAGGGTCTTCGCCCCAACACCATCTACCTGTTCATGGTGCGAGCAGTCAACATCCAAGGCCTGAGCGACCCGAGCCCCATGTCCGAACCCGTCCGCACTCAAGGTATGTAACAGAAACTCTCTAAATTGTGTATGTAATTGTACTTTTTCTTTAGGAAGACACCCATGTAAATGGTGTCCGTGTTGACGACTTCCAATTAAATACTAGCTGTTGCCCACAGAGAACGAGATCTAGTCTAGATACCACGCGGTCTAACGGACCCATACGCTCATTAGTTCCAGAGACGGAGTATAATGTAGAACAAACATCATCTTCTTTTGGAGTGTATAATTGAGTTAGTGCCCTGGCTGGTACCTTAATGATCATTACGGTGGGGAAAAGGGCCAACCTTGACTGGAAAAAGATTCGATTAAGGTTCCAAGGAGTCCTCCGTATGTTCATTAGGGGTGACTGATTCAGAGACCTTGGGCGTATGTATCCTCGCAGGTTGGGTTGAAGCTGTGTTGTCTGCTGCTGGAGTCAGTGAAAATGACTCCTCATCGTTCTTTTAGGGGATTAAATTGTATTTAAGGGATTATGTTGTACTGGCCAGTCATTTAGCACTGTCGGAGCCCTATAAGAAGTAATGGCATTGGCCTCTGTCTCTCTCTATTTACAGATATAAGTCCTCCAGCACAGGGTGTGGATCACAGACACGTGCAGAAGGAGCTGGGCGAGGTTATTGTACGGCTACACAACCCCGTGGTCCTCAGCCCCACCACCATACAGGTCACATGGACGGTAAGATGTTCTATAATTGGTCGGAGCTAAAGGTTTTAGCATCTTAACTGTGATTGGAGAGATATTTTAGCTTGTATTTGTGGAGCTATGACGGGACATAAGTTTTAGCATGTAAACTATGATTAGACAGAAGCTATTGTACAATAACCATGATTGGACTGAGGTTTTAGCATGGGCACTGTGATTGGATGGAGATTATAGCATCTGTACTAGTGTCTATAAGCATTCCTGTAGCTTAAACAGTAGAGCGTTGGCGCTTGCAACGCCAAGGTCATGGGTTCGATTCCCAGGGAAAGCAAGCACTGATAAGAATGTAAATGTGTACCTTGAAATGCAATGTCAGTCGCTTTGGATAAAAGCATCTGTCAAATGCGTAAATGTAATGTACTGTGATTGGGCCAAGGTTATATAACATGATTTCATATTAAAGGGATAGGTTACCCCCCAAAAAATTTAATTCTGTCATCATTTATTGTTGTACTCATGTTGGTCCAAACCTTTCTTTATTATGTGGAAACCAAAGGATATTTTGAAGAATGATCAAAATGTATGTTTTGTCCATACAATTCTTGTGTAGAATAATGAAAGTAATTTTGAAAGGTTTGGAATGACATTTAATCTTACATTTAATAAACATCATCTCTATTTAAACCAGTTAATTTGGCACAGATTATTGGCTTAAAATCATTTGACCATACGCACTACCATGACGTATATTGTCTGAAATCCTAATAAGTGCATCCGTTCAGAAGTGAACTCTTCTATTCTCCTGGCTGTTGTTTCTGTTTAGCACCACAGTCTTCCAGCATTGATATAAACACCCTAAAAAGTGTTTATTGTTTGTTGAATTGCATTAAAATGGAGATTTTACAGCTTTGGCTTTGTCACATTAGTTGGTAAGCACTCTCCTGCGGTATATTAATGATTACCATCAACAATCATTACAGAGACAAATATAAGCGTCTGTCTGTTCGGCCTAAGTGGAGGATAGACTGTTTCAAAGGTATTTTTCTCATATGAATAATCCATAAATCATCGGCCTACGCGGCCCCTGGATACAGCAGCATTCTCGCGGTAAACGTAGGTGGTGTCAAGAAAGCTTTTACGACCCTGAATCATTCAATTAATGAAAGTTAAAAAGCGTAGGAAGGATGCCCGTTGGGCTGATTTACTCCTTGTGTAGGGAGGAAAAGCAGATGTTTAATATCTCACTCTGAAAGCCAGGTTCTGCTGTTAGGAAGACATTAATGTGAGTTATGCACACTCCTTCTCTTGGTAAATACAACTAAAAAATCTTTAGCATTTTCAAAGGGATTTGATTGGCTGAGCTTGTTATATGTAAATACTGGTTGAAAAGTGGGAGGAGATAGATCTGGAGGATCATTTGCAATCTTTATTATAAATGATTCATCCATGCACATCATTATTATTTTATCGTAATCTTTAATCAAAATAACTCCCTCTTTCAGCGACATCTCTTCTCTTCATTGCCGAGGTGTTTTTTGGCGCGAGGGCGGGACAACCTGTCACTCACATGATATCGACCAATAGCAAACAGCAATTATCCAGTGACCCAATCAATTCCCCATGGACAAAATCAAGTCCCACCCTACATTTTTTTCTTCTTCAAGAAGCCGTTTTACTTCCATTTCATGCCGACTTTAAATATTCTTTCAGACTGTGATGATTTTTCCTTTGAGAAAGTTGTTTGACCAAGAAAGCATTGCTGGTTAAGCTAGTTAAAACATCTGATGGGACACTAACCATTCCATACTGAGAACCAGCACCCAAAACTAGGTCTTTTCAGCAAAGTTTCTCCTATCTACTTTTTCGATTTGTCTTTTGACTGTGTTGCGCTCTTTTAAGTTTGAACCGTCTTTCACCCTCAGGTTGACCGCCAGTCTCAGTTCATCCAGGGCTACAGGGTTTTGTACAGGCAGATGTCAGGGCTGTCCTCCCCTGGAGCGTGGCAGACTCAGGATGTGAAGGTCCCCTCTGAGAGGAGCATGGTGCTCTCGGCTCTGAAGAAAGGCATCGTCTACGAGATCAAAGTCCGTCCGTACTTCAACGAGTTCCAGGGCATGGACAGCGAGTCCCGAACGGCAAGAACATCAGAGGAAGGTACAGCATTTGACTCCTTTGAAGTGATGCAGGAGATTTGTGATGTTTGAAGTCAATATGAAATCAAAATGGACCGTATTTACTTTCCTTAATAAATATCTAATTTATCTGTGTAATCTTTCTCCAAAATAGAATAACTTCCCCTTTTCCATGCACACAGGCATGAATTGTTTTAACAGGGGGAAATAATGTTAAGCTGCCTTCACAGAGTTATCGTAAATATGAGTTTCCTTGTTAAAAATTGGACATGAACGTCCTCTGAAGTCATATTTACCACTTGGGAGTTCAGGGATAATTTTGATACCCAAGTTCCAGAGTTGGATGTGCCATAAACTCTATAATGGCAGAGGGGAGAACGATTTCTGCTGTGACTGCTATTCTTTATTAGTTTTTTCCACAACAGCTACATCGCCTTGTCATTAAAATAGTGCATATTTACATATATGAATGATCATTTGAAGTGTATTGTAAGTTTTATACACAGCAAAAAATAGCCTGTATGGGACTGAAATTCCAGAATTGTCAGCAGACTGACTATTTAAATAGCGCAGTGAATGTTTATATAGATGTCAATGAATGAGACGATAAATATAATTTTGGCTTCGATAAGATTTTACCAATAAATACGCAAGAAAATACCTGGTCTCCTCCACGATTCTTGTTCTTTCCGACAATAAAGCCCTTAAACGCGACAAGCTCGTAGTCAAAACCTCAGAAGTGGGATAGCACGTGAAGGCAACATTAGTCAATAGCCAAAATTGCTGTTTAGACATTATTTTAGGCTACTTTTCTAATTCAGTTTTTACACAATACAATCAATAGCCTGATGCATAAATTACCTATTATATTGTTAAATAAATAAGAAGATTCTGTATCAAATCACACTATGGAAGTCAAATGGGTTGTGAATGCCGTTTCATGCTGACTTTCAAGTCACAGAGCTTTATAATTGATTTGTCAATGTCTTGTGCTTATGAAACATACAGGTCACAGATACTAAGAGACACAAATGCAGACGTAAGGCCAGAGGTTGGATCTCTCGCTGATTCTTTCAAGCTTGCTTTAAGTCCACAGCAATTTGGCCCAGTGATACATAATCCACCCCTAGGCCAACGTCGTAACAAATACCGTAGTAAGCAATGCTGGCCTGCTTTCCACAGCACTGCAGTAAGCTTGTCTCCATCCCTGACGGGACTCAGATGAAAAAGACACGTTTTGGCAAAGGAATTGATCTTTTCTGTGTTGCGGGTAGTGTGTGTGTGTGTGTGTGTGTTTAAGGCTGACAGGAAACTAAAATAAGCATGGAGTTCACTGGACTCTATACTCATTCCCATCACTCCCAACATACCAATTTACTGATTTCTTTATTTAGACAACCACCTGTCCTTATAGTGTCCAAAATTGACTTTTTGCATAGAGACAATTTTTATTTTTTTTATTTTTTTTAAATACAAACAGAAATAATTTATGCAATTAGATCATTTATGCAATCTAGAATACTATATAATTTTGTTGCTCAAATTATAAATTAAATGTAATTATATATAATGTAATATGTATTAATTATATTTTTAATGTATTTATTTTAATTGTAAATTAAATGATTTTTTTTTGTGAATTGAGTAAATGATCTATTACATAATACATACGTATATATTTTTATTTGAATGTATGAGTATGTATAATGTAATATACTGTATAATTGCATTTAATATACTATTAAAAATAAATATAAAATTAGTATTGTTTTTTATTATTAACTAGCCTATATTATTATTCTTTTTTTTTTTTTTTTACTCATAAAATGGATCCTAGGACATCGCCTTGTGGGTTATTGTGGCTGAGACAGGCAGACTGTACTTAAAGTTGACCAATGTCCAGGATTCACCGCAATGCTTTGAGATGTTTTTCCCAGGTGTGAGGGATGGCTGTCACCACACATAAATCTTGTAAAAAAAAATGCATTTTTGAGAATCGTTTAAATGCCATATGGAACTCTCGAGGCATAAATTCACACACACACACTCACACTAGCACAGAAGGTTTGCTGATTAAAGTCTGAGCGCAATGACAGGCTCATTTGTTACCCAGAGTGTCCGCGGAGAGCCGTATCTCCTCAACACACACCAGCTCTGTCTCCAGAAGTCCCCGCCGCACTGCCTTTACACCCTACACCTGCATGTCATCGCCATTACCAGAGCAAGACAAAACATCGGGTCCCCTGGCAGAAGAGCATCACGGGGCCCGTGAGCTGCGATAGCCCCCTTTTGTTTCTTGTTTTCCACTATGTGGTAGTTGAGAAGGTTTGTCAGAGTCACAGAAGAGGATGATTTATCGGCCATTGTCTGATTAGACAATTACACCTTCCCTCTAGAGCTCACCACTTCCATTTCTTTTCTCTTCTTCGTTTCTCTCCCACTTTGTCTTTTCCCCCCCAAAAAAAAAGTAAAAGTGTTTTCGCTTTCATTTAGACCTTCCGCTGAAGTGGCGGATTTTGCAGGGGCGCAAGAATTCTCTCATAAAAATTGAACATGCTAACCAACCATAGCCTGCTGTCATTGTTACCACAATAAAACTGTGGGAAATTGGTATCTGAGACCATGTCATACAAAGTTTAATAAGTAAAATGATTGAGATTTATTTGGGGGATTACATGGAAAGTATCTCTAAGATTGATGATTCTGTTATTGTTTTATAATCCATTTCATATGAATGCATGTTTGAATTGAATCAAATTTGAATCGAAATGCAGTTTTAACTGAAAGCAACTTGCACTGACATATCTTAAAATATGTCACTGCGATTGTTTTGTCTCAAGATGCATGCCAGTAATGTTTGTTTCTAAGGCACGTTTATAAAAGCTACTTAATTGTCCTAATTAAGCTAAGTCCTAATCCTGGCTTAATCTAAGCCCTGTCTGTGAAACCAGCTAGGCCTATTTGTCCTAACTATGCTATAAAAAAATGACCAGCTGCTTCAACTCTTTCTTTGAAAACGTCCTTTATTATAGTAGTATTTTTGAAAATAGAGGTTGAAAAGGTGAAACAGGCTCTTTCAGAAACCACTCTGTGTTCTTAATCCATTTGTACGGTTAATAATCAGCTTCTCAATGGGAGTTTTTTTTTTTCCCGAGGGTCATTATCACACGTTGATTAGTGGCATGCTAAAGCAATGTAGCATTTCTTTGCATTCTGTAAGCTAAAGCCCTGCCACCCGCCCGGGGTCGCAATATTAGCTCGCTTTAACATCACAGTGTGTTTGTTTTTTTCATCCGCGTTTGCCTGCAGGCTACTGTAGCGGCAGTGAAACAGAGGTCACGTCCTCACTGGCTATACATCACACCGCTAATGGCGCTATTAGCATCGCCTGCGCCATCGCTCCCCAAATGAGAAATATGTATTGTTTGGCTCAAATGTGCATACTGATAAGCTCCTAAATGATTTGCGGCATTAACTTTGAATGACATTGACTGCATTGTTGTGGGAGGGATTGTGTCACTTGCCACATGCTGAGTTAACTTTTTTTTTTTTTTTTTTTTTTTTCAGTATTAAAGAAGAAAATTTGGATTTTCTGTTCATTTATGACATAAGTAATTACTGTAAAATTTGCAGTATTAAGGAACACATCTAAATCTGCTTGAACTCTTAATTCCTGAGGAAAAAAAATAAATAGATTTGATTGTATTTTTTAGTATTAAAGAAATATTATATTATATTATATTATATTATATTATATTATTACATTTTATTATATTATATCATATTATACATATATTATTATATGTTTTGTAGTATTAAAGGACTTACAATACAATTTTGAATTGTATTATATTATATTTCAGTATTAAAAAAGAAAACTGTGAATTTCCAAATTTGCAATTATGACTTAATTACTGTAATATTTACAGTATTAAGGGAAAAAATATGAATCTGCTTGCACTCCTTATTCTGAGAAAAAAACATATATTATATTATATTATATTATATTATATTATATTATATTATATTATATTATATTATATTATATTATATTATATTATATTTCAGTATTAAAGAATTTTTTTGGGATTTTCTGTTCATTTATGACATACAGTAAGTAATCACTGTAAAATTTGCAGTATTAAGGATTATATTATATTATATTATATTATATTATATTATATTATATTATTGTTTTATAATATTAAAGGAAATTTTGAATTGTGTTATATTATATTTCAGTATTATGAAATTTGCAATTATAACTTAATTACTGTAATATTTACAGTATTAAGGGAAAAAAAATATGAATCTGCTTGAACTCTTAATTCCTGAGGATTTTTTTAAAAATTATTTTATTGTATTTTTTAGTATGAAAGAAATATTATATTATATTATATTATATTATATTATATTATATTATATTATATTATATTATATTATATTATATGTTTTATAGTATTAAAGGAAATTTGTAAAAATATTATATTATATTTCAGAATGTGCAATTATGACTTAATTACTTTAATTACTCTTAATTCTGAGGAAAAAAAACATATATTATATTATATTATATTATATTATATTATATTATATTTCCATATTAAAAAAGAAAAAAAAAGTGAATTTCCAAATTATTGGAAATATCTAATGACCTAAATGATTTGTGGCATTAACTTTGAATGACATTGGGTGTATTGTTATGGTAGGGTTTTTGAAACAGCCGTCTGCTCCGTTCAGCTGCAGATGTTTGATGAAGGCGAGCTGTCGTTTGTCCTGTCAGACCTTTTGGGGGTTAAAACGGGCCACCCCGTGCAAGGGATGAATGTAGCTTTGGGATATGTGCCATTTATGTGAGGGTCAGAGAGCAGGGACGGAAAAGAGTGCGAGCAAGCAGAGTTTACCGTAATTGAGCTGTCAGTATTCTGCTGTGTCGCCGCACCTCGGCTTGCCACAGAAATGAGAAAAACATTTTTATAAAAATGTTGTTTTCCACGACTGACCCCTATTATTTATTTCATTTCCTTCCCGTGTCTCTTGTCAGAATGGCTCTGATGGGGTTAATAAAAACCTGGGGTTTCTGCCAAGGACAAAACAGCATCTTTGATTCGCAACTGGCCTCCTTCAATCGATGTATCCATGTCAATATGTTTACCCAGCGCTTCATTATTTACTCTTCTTCATCCAGCTCTCAAAAAATCCCTCCGTTCTTCGCATTCCTCCCCGAGCTGAGCGACCTACATGCCTGTCAGAGCGATTTGCTAAGAAAGCAGAGTTGTTTGGGCTGGCTCACCATCTCATTGTCTCTCAGTGAATGTTTTTTTTTTTTTTTTTTGGTAAATCCCTCCTTTGTGGGAGCAGGATATGAAATCATAGTGAAATGTGAAGGAGCAGCAGTGTCAGGCTGAAGAAAATCCCCATCTAATGAACTCGTGCACCCGTGGCCACCTGCCTTACGTTCTAAAGCTCGACGCGCACATTGACTGCTTTAATGCTAATGCTATGACTTACTGCAGAGTCTTTCAGAAGAAAACAGAATGAGAGTGTGTGTCGAGTGATGTACATAAATCCTTGCCAAACAACACATGGCATCACTAGACCTGGGCTGAAAGGAGCCTCAAGTCTAGAATGTTAGTAGTGTAGAAGAACATCTTGAAAGCCATGGAAGTAAAAGTCTCTCTCTCTCTGTATCCCAGCGCCCAGTGCTCCTCCTCAGCAGGTGACGGTTCTCACAGTGGGCAATCAGAACAGTACATCTATCAGCATCTCCTGGGACCCTCCTCCTGGAGAACATCAGAACGGCATCATCCAGGAATATAAGGTAAACGACTTGCACTCTTAATTAATTTTTTTTTTTTTTTTTATTTATTTTATTTTGTAGCTTATACAAGGTAAAAGATCAATGTCATACACATACAGAAGAGAGAGGGACATACAGAACACCCCCAAAAAAAAGAGAAAAGAAAAGAAAAAGAAAACAACTAAATATAAATATCAATATGATGTATGCAGGTACATTGGTAAGTTTAAGCAATGAGATATGTTAGTGATATAGATAGAGGCAATTTAAAAGAATCATAGTAATTGTGACAGAGTTGTAGTAAAAGTAGTATTCATACTACTATTAATAATAATAATAATGATAATTATAACAAAAATAATAATAGTAGTAGAAATAGTAGGGGTAGTAGTGGTAACACTAATATTCATGATAATAATAGTAGGGGTAGTAGTAGTGGCAGTACTGTAATTATAATAATAATAATAATAATGATAATAATAATAATAATACCATATTTTAGGCCAGTCAATACAATTATTGTAGATATACATGCACTCTTAATTCTGAAAAAAAATATTTCATCATTTTATTATATTATATTATATTATATTATATTATATTATATTATTATTTTATAGCATTAAAGAAGAAAAATGTGAATATATTATATTATATTTATTTTATTTTATTTTATTATTTTAATGTATTTTATTTTGAAACAACAACAAACGTGTGACTCCTCATATTGCTAAGTTCAGAAATGTATGATTATAAATGTATTATTTATTGAGGAAAAATCTAAATCAATTTGCGGTCTAAATTATAAGAAAAGCATTATATTATATTATATTATATTATTTTATATTATATTATATTATATTATATTATAAATTATATTAAATTATATATTAAATTATATCATATTATTTTATAGTATTAAAGAAGAAAAATGTGAATTTATATTATATTATATTATATTATATTATATTATATTATATTATATTATATTATTATATTATGTAAACAACAACAAATATGTGTGACTCCATCTGATGTTGCTAAGTTCAGAAATGTATCATATTTACAGTATTATGGGAAAACCAAATCAACTTGTGGTATAAATTATGAGAAAAGCATGATTATATTATATTATATTATATTATAAATTATATTAAATTATATATTAAATTATATCATATTATTTTATAGTATTAAAGAAGAAAAATGTGAATTTATATTATATTATATTATATTATATTATATTATATTATGTAAACAACAACAAATATGTGTGACTCCATCTGATGTTGCTAAGTTCAGAAATGTATCATATTTACAGTATTATGGGAAAACCAAATCAACTTGTGGTATAAATTATGAGAAAAGCATGATTATATTATATTATATTATATTATATTATATTATATTATATTATAATATATTATATTATATTATATTATATTATATTAGATTAGATTAGATTAGATTAGATATCAGTATTAAATAAGAAAAATTATTTATGATGATATGATATGATGTTGGATATTGGATATTGCATATTTAATGTGCATTAGAAACTGAAATGCTGTAGTTAATTACCCATATGGTGCAATTCCCATTCTTCCTGTGCATTTAATACAACCTCAGGTTGTTTCAAGGGGATTGAACTCAAATAAGTCGTTTTGGCTAAAAGTGCATAGTGGATGACTGTTTACTAATTTACTTTTGTTCAAAATGGGCCTCATGAATGCTTGTTAGCAGAGCAAAATTCTGTATAAATTGTCTGCAAATCCCTTCATACATAAATTGCTGTTCTCAACTGAATGCACCAATTTACATAAGAAAAGCTTTACGAGTAATTTACACAAAAATAATTTTCGTTAATGAAGCCCAGTCATTAAAAATGGACTTTTTTACAGACAATTTGCTATTTTCCCTCTCTCTCTCTCTCTCTCAGATCTGGTGTTTAGGGAACGAGACCCGTTTCCATGTAAATAAGACGGTGGACGCAGCCATCCGGTCAGTGGTGGTGGGGGGTCTGCAAGCGGGGGTCCAGTATCGGGTGGAGGTGGCCGCCAGCACCAGCGCTGGGGTGGGAGTCAAGAGCGAACCACAAACCATCATCATTGGTACGAGACATCTTTTGCTTTCGATAACCTTTACTGTCACACTGCATTTGAGTGGGGTCACCAAAATCAAATTTAAATCTTAGTCAGGGCTGAATTTTTTTCTTCTGTGCTTTGGGTGTTTACAGTGTGAGTTATGTGAGTTGTAGCAGGTTGTGACTGGTTCGACCCATAAGTGATGATTTGGTCAGTGACATGCCCTTATTCCCAAATGTCAAGCTCACTATCCATCTTCACGCACAGCCAGGGGCTGATAGACTATTTATCAACACTGCGGTTTGTGTGTATGTGTGTGTCCTACCATCTTTGGAAGTAAAAAGGCTGATTAAAAAAGAAAAAATTACAGCATAAAAATGAAAATGAACCTAACTTTTTTTTAAACTAAGGGGTCGTTTACACGACAACTTTTTCAACTAAAAACGTAGAACTTTTTATGCGTTTTGCCCATTTATTTACACGACAACAGCGTTTTGAAGGCCTGAAAATGCTATCTTTTGAAAACAGGTTTCGAAGAGCAAGATTTTGAAAACGATACCGTTATCGTTTACGTGTAAACTACAAAAACTTGAATTTGTAGAAACGGTGACGTCATGCGCATGCGTATTACGCGTTCAATCTATAGGCGTGTAGAGTTTCTTTACAAAGCGACATCGCCATCTACTGGCCTGGCATGAATAATACAGCGTTTTTAATCGTTTTTGCGGATCCGTGCGAACGGGGATTGTTTTGACAACGTTGTCGTCTGTACAGGAAAAATGCAACTTTTCAGTTTTTAGTACATTGTTGTTGTGTAAACGTACCCTAAATATCCATTGGTTTATTGTGAATGATTCATTAGTACACATTGCTTCAAAAGGAAAAAAAAAAATTTCATCAACTTTCTAGCCTGGGTTTCCCCATGCTGCCTTGCACCAGCGCAATTTTATTCACGCTGCTAGGCAGCCTGGACACCATGGACCAGATTTTCCCCTCAAAAAGGGAACCAATCGCAGAACGGGGAGGGAGCAGCAAGACGATGACGACGTCTATGCGACACACCGAAGCAGTTTGTTTATATCTATGGATCCAACATGGCAGCAGACGCGAAGTAACCTTTCGATGCAGCCTTAGATAGTGTTCTAAGTAGTTTAGAACGCAAGTTTATTTCGTCTTCTTCCTCGTCGAATTTCTGTTGCTCTACATACGTCATCTGGTATAATTGAAACGATTGGCTATGAGCTACGTACAGGCGCATTTGATAGACATTCGTAGCGCCCAATAAACGGCTCTGGGCATTCGTAAACCACGCCTCAAATACGAGAAAATGAACATGTGGTTCCCAGACCACATCTCAATGAGACGAGGTCTGACGTTAGCCAGGCTATCAACTTTCTCTACCTCCAAAACGTATTTCTTACTGTGGGGTGGGGTTGGGTAATATTAATCAATAATATTTATAGCCTAACATGATTCCATCCAATCAAATCTTGATGAGTCTCAACTTACATTATTTCTGATTAATATTGAAATAGTCACATAAGAAAAAAATGTGCTGTGAATACTGTTTTTAGTTATTTATACAACATTTATATTATTTAATTATTTATTTTTCACCATCTGCTCACTGAAGTAACGCTAAAGATCAAGGTGATGAGCTTTTAACGCTCTAGTTGAGTTGATTAAATCCTGTGCTGATGTTCGCTGGAGCACGAGTGTTTTTCTCATGCTATTAAACTAATTTAGAAACCCACCCACAATTCTTAGTTTACTAAATAGCAGTTTTCCCTTTTGTTTGTGTGTATTCATGTAGGTAAAGACTTCCGGGATGTGATCATGAGCAGGAACAACAGCATCACGGAGCAGATCACGGACGTGGTGAAGCAGCCTGCCTTCATCGCGGGCATCGGAGGGGCATGTTGGGTCATTCTGATGGGCTTCAGCATCTGGCTCTACTGGAGGAGAAAGAAGAGAAAGGGTCTGAGCAATTACGCAGGTAGAGACCAGATCCGCTAGCGCCAACACAAAAACACAGTGGTGATTGTTTTCAGATGGCACGAAAGCACAACTTCTTATAGCATTTAATAATCAATGCCGAAGCCACTTTAGATACAAATAATTCCTTACATCTCACTCTTGGTGAATTTCAATATTTTAAAACCATGGCCAATTGAGCCCAATGCTCAGATATGGCAGATAACAGTATTACTTATTTGAATGGTTCAAAGAGTGATGTTCATTGGCCGAGAGTGTCATTGGGCTCCTGTTTGCATTACAAAATTGGTGATTGGGCACATTCAGCTTTCAATCAACATTTTTGTCTCAGCTTTTCTATATAGTGATTGGTCGAGCTTTTAGATGGGTGGGACTTTGCAACACTGATGTGTTGTATTTATCATAGTATGTATATTATGGTAAAAAATACAGTTATTAATACATAATTACTCTGTTTAGCGGTAGTTTTAGAAGCAGCATTGCTAAAATGGTTTGAAATAAAATACACGTTTTTCTATTGATATCGGTGATATCTGTGTTTCCCCACTCTTGAAAAGCACCAGCCACCACTGAAACACACAATCTTTTATTATTATTATTATTATTATTATTATTATTTGTTTGTGTGTCTTCTGTGTTAGACTGCCTATCTCATTCCTTTGGCTGCTGTCTTGCTGTCGTCACTCTGATGGCGTAACGCAAACCTTCAAACACACTCCAGTATGCATGCTTATAATCATGCACAGAAACACACAAACCTCCCAAAGCCCGACTGAGCACTGCAGGCTTTTTAACACACACTCTTCTCTGTCTTCTTGTTTTTGCAGTTCAGTCGTTCACCTTCACCCCTGCAGGTACTGTTCATTTGTCCCGTCTTTTCGAAACCCCCATTCCTTCGTTCTGCATTTCTATTACTTTCCTTTACCCAGTCGAGTATATCCCTTCCCATGATTCAAGTTTAAGTCTTCAGATGATGCCCACCTGACTTTGTCAGCACAATATGGGGAGTAATTTAACCTCTGACTGTAATAGAAGCTGTTTCAGGGGTCTCAAACACAATACATCTAAAAATGATATACATGTATATATAAGCTACAATGCAAACAGTGAACAATGATTTGTTAGCTGTGCTAACAGAGTCAGATGGAAGATCTGTGGGCTGCAAGATCCTGCAGTTCTCCATTTGTGTTTCTTTGTCCTTTTCTTTTTTTCAGTGGTCACCTATGCTGATTTTCTCATGTGGGTTTTCCATCTCATCTTTATCCTCCTTTTATTGTTCTATTCTCTCTTTCTGACTTTTTAGTTTGTGCAGGTGTTGTGAACTGTTTTTGTTCTCTTCCCGAGTTCTCCGTTCTTTGATTCATTCCTGTCTTTGTTATTAACCGCTTGAACAAACTTACATGTGGGATTCAATTGTTCTCGCCATTCGAGGTTGTCGACAAGTTTTCTCATTTCCCTCCAGTGATATATGATTCTATATGTCATGTTTGAACCAATATAGAGATTCTGAACCCAGCTTACTTGCTTACTGAACACTGGCTGTTTTTACAAAGAGTTTGTGAGTTATAGTATAGTTTTTATTAAAATGTTTAACATTTGTTATTTTTTATTATTATTATTTCAGTTTTAGTTCATGATAACAGTCAAATATTAGTATGCTACATTGCCACACTGTAAAAATGTATTGTTGGTTTAACTTTAAAAAAGTAAGTTACCTGGTTGCCTTAATTTTGAGTTCATTGAAATTAAAAATTTGAGTTAATACAATGAAGGATATTGGTTTAATCAATAGAAACTCAAAATGTTATGTTATCTGAACCACATTAATTATCTAAGTTGATTTGACAAAAGAAAAAAAACAGTGGATTTTTTTTATTTTGCACAAATTGTCCCAACATTTGATGTCAATAAGCAAGAAATGTTGATGTTACTGCTGGTTAACTGGAAAGTCAGGTTGGGTGAATTGCATTGTGGGATAATGAACCCAGTGCTTTGTACCTTTTGGCAAATATAGTATACGTCAGAAAATAGCAAGAGTGGTCTGCCATTCTCAACATAGCCATGTCGCCTCTGATCTCATGATTGTCTGTCTTTCAAAGATCATCCCATTCTGAAATATGGTCACGCTGCCATTGATTTTCCACTTTATGTTCACAATAGCAGAGAAACGTTTGCAATTCAATGGTTGGTTTGTCCGCAAGCCACGTGAAATATAGGAGGCCTACAGAGGTTAACCAGTGATGACCTGATACAGCCACACGGTTGGCCACAATCACACTGTGAATTGATAACACACAAAAAAAGCAAAAAAAAAAAAATTCACTCAGCTAGTCCAGATTCCTTCCACGTCTCGTGGGGATTGAGGTGTGCTTTTATCTTGTTGGAGGGTTTCGCTCCAAACTTCATTACCGATGAAATCAGTCTCCCTGCTGCAAGTGGACACCGCTGCACTTCACTTTCCCCCCAGGAAGATAAGACCGTAGCAGTCAGGTGTCCAAGCCTTATGGCCTCGATATCCCTCGTCTTCGTTTTAATGCACTCCAGTGGTCTCTCCTCACCACTGCTTCAGTGGGCTTCAAGGTTGCCGGCTCCTAGGGGACCACGTCCTCCTTGGTTTCCCAGCGCCTATGTGCCGAGCAGATAAGTGTGGCGTTCAGATGCATTACCGACACGCCAGACCCCATGTGTGTGACGCTCGCAGAACGCAGCGGCCCATGCTAGCGAGGGCAGCTTCTTCCACTCAGTGTGAAACTCATGAGTTTTATTCTTGTTTCCTGCAGACAAATCGTCTTCGTCTCATTATCACGGTTCACTGCAAATCATGTGAACGTTTCAAAGGTTATAGAACAAAGAAAGACGGTCGGTTCTTAAAGGACGGGACGTTTGCATCAAAGCATCTTTGTTCTGAAAAGATATGGCGCGCGGTTGTATGTTTAATTGAGGCCGTAGGGCATTGAGGATGGTAAAAAACGCACAATCCGAATACACTTGTTCACACGAACACACACTTTCCTCCTTTAAACCTGTCATCGCCGCGAGGCTAAATCAAGCTGTGCTCAGGCGAGAAGGAAGGATTTGATGGAATTTTTATACGGGTGATTTTGTCGTGCCGCAGTAAATGCTTATTAAAGAGGAGTAATCAGTTTTCATATTGGAGAGAGTGCTTATCTGGAGCTCAGCCTAAAGCCGAGACCAGCGCCAGTCTACGGGCCACATCAAAGCGCCAGCAATGTGTCCTATTGTAGATAGGCACTTAACAGACCCACACACACACACATAGTGCCACATAAAACGAGTCCCTTGGGGGAGAGAAAATACCTTTAGTGTTTGTTCTCAATTTACTGAAATGCCAAATTCTGGAATTAGCCATGAATGCAAATAAACCCAACAAACAGCAGGCTCAGAGGAGAGACGGACCTTGGTTAGTGTTCATCAGGTTTAATGTTTGTCAGAAGAGAGTGAGAGTGGAGAGAAAATGTCACTGATTTAATTCAGATTGGCTGCGTTCACACTGTCAGTTTTTGCGATTGACAACCGCATTTACTTACAGGTGTGAGTCTCGAAATGTCTTATTCATACAGCAACTTACAGGAGAGTCTCGAGGACTGTCTGCATGAACGTGCAACGAGAGACAAGCTGTTATTCTCTTACTAGTCACCATGGAGACTGAGTCAGAAAAGTCTGAAAAATCACTTTTGACGCGACAAGATTCCAATTGAGCTGCGAGTTTGTCTGTCAAATCTTCATTAACCGATCACAGCTTTTATATCTGGGTCGTGAGCATTTGAGAGCACAAAGAACTGAAACACAAAACTGACAGGAGCAACTCCAGTGGAGAGCAAACACGGGATCTAGAACCACACGTGCAATCCCGAAACACACGGGAGACGTGTGTTTGTGGATCGCAGAGCAACTCTATGCAATGACGAGAAAGAGAACTAGTTGTCCAGTTCCGTTCAGACAGCGCGGGTTTTCCGAGACTTGAAAATGTACAGGTGTGAGTTCGGTTACAGAATGCGGTTGCCACTTCCATAAATAACTGAACTGTGTGTGAACGTAACTATGAAAGAGTCAAATACATGATTGGCCCAGACAGAAACATAATGTCGGCCCAGATCCGGCCCACATCTGGTACACGTGGATTCCACACGGCCCAGACGTGGGCCGGATCTGGGCCGACACTATGTTGCTGTCGCGGGCTGCTGTGAACGTGGCCTTAGTTTCTCTGCAGGGTGTCTACCATGCTTACACCAGGAGTCACTCTGGATTAGTTCATGTGATATTTGTTAAATAAGGTAGATGGGTGCATTGATTTACTCACCCTCTTGTCATTCTAAAAGAACATATTTTCAAAAATGCTTCTGTGACATACAGTGGGATTCAAAATTGTTGTACACCCTATTGACATTCATTGAATGGACAAAAACATTCTTCAAAATATGTTCTGGAACCGAATAGTTCCCGGTTTGATCCCTGCAAGGAGTGAGTCATGGGCTATTGCGATTGTGCACTTGAGAAAAAGTGTTTTCAAAATGAGCGCTTACTAAATAAGTACACCTGATTTAGTCTCCCTTTCATCAGTCATCCATCCATTCTGTCTATCTTTTTGAACACTATTTTGTTTCAGTTGCTTTCTTTTGGCAAGAATATGAAGACAAAACGTAGGGGAAATTATGGAGATAAAGTGTCGATGTTAAAAATTCATTGTGCATGTTCATCTAATGTGTACTCTGAGCGATGCAGTCGCTTGTGTAAGATTACGAAGAAGACATATATACACACAAATGCGTACACAGACGTTTTATTTCTTAATCAGTTCCCGCTGTTTAGCTTGTCAGTGTGGAATCATGTTTAAAAATCATTAATTAGAACGAGAATGATGCATAAGAGATTGAATTTTTGCTATGAGTTGGTTATGATGTTATGATGACTCAGTTTCTTTCTGTCTCTCTCTCTCTCTCGCTCTCTCTCTTTGTTTTCTACCCTCTTTCTGACCCCAGTGACGTTCCAGCGTGTTGATGGAGGCTTGATGAGCAACGGGAGGTAAGATTCCTGTCATCCGCTCTCTCGTTTCCCCTTGTTTTTCCTCAGCATCCCACAAAACAGCACTGGTTATTATCTTTGTGCCAATCTACCTGCCTTTAACCTTCAAAGACCAGCCCCTCAATTCCAAACCTCATTCATATTCTGTCCATCATCCCCTGGAAGGTCATCAAAACCATTATCCTCTACAAGGCAGTCGTCTTCCAACCCGTACTCAGCTTTTAAGGGTTCGCACTATCCCCGCTCTGTTAGAAATTCATCTTGAGAGACGCTGCCGAGGAGACTACCGGAAGGTTGTTTCCGTAGGTTTCCGTGAGAGCTCTTGTGGCACACAACCGTTTCTCGTGGGTCAAGGGCTTGATTAACCTTCTAAAAGTCACCGCAGAATCCATCAACGCGGAACAATTCTTTGCATAACCGTTAATGCAGTTCTTTCAAATTTAAATAAACAATTCAACCAGATGTATTCTTAATACTCGCCACTATGAGGGTCTTCAACAGGGGGTCCATGCATCAGTAATGAAGACAATATTATGTATTTTACCATATTTGTTTGATATAATAATTAATATTTTATATTAAAATTATATATTGTAAATTCTAATAATATTGTGCGTTTATTAAATATTTTAATGCAGTACATTATTTTATATGGACATTTAAATATAGCCATAGTGTAGATTAGTAGAATAGCGTAATCATATTTTCATTTATTACATAAAAATTCATAATAAACCTGTAATATATATTACATTTTTGAGACTTAAAAAAGACTTAAAAAATAAAATGATTATTTGACTATACAATTATTTAATTGTACAATAAATTAATTAATTGTACATTTATTTATTATTAATATTATTATAATAATATATTATAATAATATATTAATTAATTAATAATTAATATATATATTTTGTTTATATATTAAGTTACAAATAACGTTATATATGTATATATAATATAATTAAAGTATAATATTATAATTTAATATATACATTGAGATAAACAACTGAGCTCTAGATTCTGTTTATAAAATATATTATAATGTATTACATAAAAATACATCATAAACCATTAACCAAAAAAACAAAATCGTTACATTTTTGAAACTTAAAAAAATACTTAAAATAAAGGTTGAAATAAATGATGACAATTATTGAATTGTACAATAAACTAATTCATTTTACATGTATTTATTATTATTACATTTTGTTTATGTGTTAAATTATAAATAAACATAATAATTATATTAGGCATTGTTAACTTATTTAAAATAATAATATCAACAATAAGCTATTCAAAATATAAATGTAATACCTATAAATGTATTAGAAATTTATTGAATTTCTTATTGTTGATAATACATTAAAATACAGTATAAGTAATTTTACAATGTCTGATATTATAATTGAATAACATTTAATTAAACATTTAACTGAACCCTAGATTATGGTCATATAAGAACTTTTTTAGACAGATCACTGTCTAAACACTCACAGCAAGTCTGCGCTTATACATCAAGCTCGCTCTGATATCATCATGTGACTGATGGATGAAAATATGAGCTCTGCCTGTTTGTGTACCCTACATTCTGTCAAACACACACCACACACACACTTACTGTACGTACACACACAAATCTCCGCACATCTCCCTTCACGGGCGGCTAGCCGCTCATAAATCTCACCCCCCAAAAAGAATTAGCAGGAACAATTTAAGCAGAGAGGGGTTTTATTTTATCATTTGTCAGCCCCCCCCCCTCCGCCCCCACTGCCTGTACGGACCCCCGCGGTGATAAATTTGCCTGTCACCTCAGCTGGGCGGCTGGAATATGAGCATGTGTAATAATGTAAAAATAATTACCCCAGGGAGAGGCTAGACTAACCCTTCCGGAATCTTCCGGCGGGCTTCGGTTTTTTTAAGGGGCGGAAAGTAGAGTAAGGGTTCGTTTGAATGACACCGGTTACCGGTCGGACAGGAGTGGAATGAGGAGTCTGCCTTTTTTTTTTTTTTTTTGCCGTCCGGGTGTCTTTTATCAAACTCGACAGGCCAAATTCACTCAGAATCTGAGCTTGTGGATCTTCTTTTGTATTAATTCCACACACCCGCACGTTGTCTCTCCTGCGGTATCTGTAGATCGAAGGTGTTTTAGGAGCTGAAATTAAAGCCCAAGCAAAGTGTCACATGATTCCCCTGCAGGAAGTTCTGCTGATTGATTTGAAGATTCCATTCCAGATCCCTTGAGTCTCGTATCTAATCAAAAAGGACGTCCAATTGTATTTTTTTTAATAGTGATACCTTGTCTTTAGCTATACAGCACCCTAGAGATCTGAGATGAGCACTTACCTCTGTAGATCTCAATTAAGACAGTCATTCTTGGTAACGCTATGAGGTCTGTGTATATAATACATTATAAAGCCATTGGCAATGCCTTATTCTCATTTTAACCTGTTATATATAAGTTATCATACATATTCATACTAATTCTAAGCTGTTTTGTAAGGCATTTTGGATGCCTTTAACGTGTTTCGCATCTTAACTGTATTGTATATTTTATAGTATGGATTGACCAACCAGCATCCAGGACCATAATATAATGCATTATAAATACTGGCTTCATAATAAGTGTTACCAAAAGTGGGTTCATGCTGTGAAGGTGCTCTACATGCATCAGAACAC
Organism: Rutilus rutilus; assembly: GCF_951802725.1. NCBI lineage: Eukaryota > Metazoa > Chordata > Actinopteri > Cypriniformes > Leuciscidae > Rutilus > Rutilus rutilus. The sequence goes on from NC_140223.1 coordinate 30,162,550, forward strand.
TTGATCTGTCAGATCGGGATGAACCCCCGTGACTAAAGTTCCTGGAGAGATGACGGGCGAACAGGAGAATGTGTTCATTTGTTACAGTCTTTGTTTATTGCATTAATTAGACGATGGCAAATGAAGCCGCGTCTGTTTCTGCAGCTCCTCATTGGCTGCTGCCAAATTGCTTGTACTGAACAATTACGCTTAATCGATCACAGAATAAATGATTCATGGAAGATGAATAGGCGGCATATTGGTCAGGCCTTGAACTGATGGAAACTGATAATGACAGTTTTTTATGCTTTCGGGTTTCCTACACAATGTATTTTTCTTCCCTTTTTCCTGTTTATTACTTTTTTAGCAAATTTCTTTCTTTTCTTTTTTTTTTTTTTTTTTTTGGTGCTCCCACTATACTGTATATAGACACACACACACAGTGCTGGAAAATAACTGATTATATGTAATCTGGATTATGTAATCAGATTCCAAAAAAAGTATTTGTAACTTGATTATATTACGTTTTAAAATACTTGTAATCAGACTACAGTTACTTTCTATTGATTTCATATTATTCACACAATCGTTCAGAATTGAACGATTTTTTTACTCTTAATTTTCCTTTCTTAAAAGCATATTGATTATAAACATACAGAAAGTCTTCTGGTTTGGTGAACTTGCACACACATTTGATCGCAGAAATAATTGCACTTGTTTTATTAACATTGCAACATCTAGTGCTTATCTAATCAATACCGATGAACACATTCGTTTGTATTTGAATTATCACTCACCGAGACATTTAACCATGTATTGCTATGGATTTGGAAGGCTTTTGTCTTTTAAACACATTTTTATTAAATTTTTTGTATTATTTTAAAATTGATTTTAATTTAAAAAATCTTTATGATTTGTTTAATTATTAGCTTTTCATTAAACTCACGAGTTCCTTCACGAACCACAGGCTGGAAGACCCTGACACAATGTAATATTTAATGCACATCATGTTTTTCATAACAAAGAATGGAATATATTTTCTTTCTCTTTGTATGATTATATCAATATGGATTAAGATTGTCCTATTGAAATCTATGTGATGAACGAGTTTGGTCCAAAGTACTCAAAAAGTTGTCAGATTATTACCTAAAATGTGTAATGTAATGTATATTTGAATATAATTATAATTGTATATACATGTACATTATATAATATTATTTATTTTTACATAGCTTATTCATTATATAATTTTATTTATTTTTAAATAGCTTATTGTTATATTTTAAATTAAAATATTAAAATAAGTTAATATAATACATCATTTTATAATATAATTTAAACATTTAGATAAACTGCACTTAAGCGTTTGGGTTTATAAGCACTTTTATATGCTATTTTGAATCAGATCAAGCATATTTAGATCAAGCTTTTCTTCCTTAGTTGTGTTCTTTCTTTTTTTTAAAGCTCCTTCCCATCATTTCTTTCAGATCTATATGTGCATGTTTGTGTGTATATTATATTTTCTCTGTGCTCAAAGCAAGCGGCAGCATCCTCCAGCTGTCAATCTGAAAAGCAAATGCATGTTCCAGCGTGCCTTAAGCATAATTTAATGCGCAGGCTTTTAGTTCAGTCTCTCTCTCTCTTTCTGCTGCTGTATTGGAGGGCGTGTGGGCCTGTAAAGCCCGTCTGATTTATGAAGTAGGATTGGGATTAATATTGCTCATTCGGCTTGTTTACGGCGATCCTCACAGACGCGCTGCGAGGTTGTATTTCACAGTTGCGCGCGTGTCTAGGAGAGTGGCAGGGAAAAATGGAGCCAAATCAAATCTCTTTGGTCTCAAGGCCACAGTGCGCTCTTGCTGTCGGAAGAGAGGGATTCAGGGCTGGGATGAGGGCCCTGGCCCCGCTCCCGGTGATTTGCAGGGCAGAAATATGCCCGCTAAAACGATATTTCTCAATCTAATCATCTCGCACGGGAAAAGATGAATGCAAGGACAGAGCCGCCGTTACCACAGTCAACATCATCATCACCCACACTTACAAATGATCCCTGGGAGAGTATGCATGTGCGTGCGCTTGTTTATGAGAGAAATCAAAGTCAAACTCATGAAACGTCCATTTTTGTGGCTCGCTCAATTTACCAACTCTTCAATTTGAAGGAAACTGCATCCACTACACATTTAGCTTACACAGTAAAGGGCTAAATTATAGAGATAACTATAACGATAACTGTATTAGCGTCCACACTTACGAACGAAAACGCTCTGTTTAAAGGGGGGGTGAAACACTCAGTTTCAGTCAATCTCATGTTAATCTTGAGTACCTATAGAGTAGTATTGCATCCTTCATATCTCCAAAAAGTCTTTAGTTTTATTATATTTATAAAAGAAAGATAGGCAGCTACAGTGGCCAGCTAAACAAATGCTAAACATCGCATGCTCCATAGATACATTAACTATACGTGATCATGTTGTTTACTTGCTGTGCTTACGCGCCGATAGCTAACAACACACAGACATTTGAAGCAGTTTTACTCACCGCCTGCGGTTCCAACGCACGACCGTGAACCTTTATCGTTGGGACTGCTAAATCCGGCGTCGAACTGGGCCTTGTTTATAAAACAATCATCGTCGAAATGCAGGGAACAAACAAAGTCCTGTGACTCCAGCGAGCACAGCGCTTTGATGGGCGTACTGCTTTCGCTCTCTCGCTCTGGTCTACGGGTGCGCGCGCGCCCTTCCGGGAGAAGTGCCCTTAGGACCCGTATAAGGAAATTCCGCCGCATCTGACGTCACACAGGCCCATACTCGAAAAAAACTTTCCGAAACTTGTAACAAACCAGAAAGTATTTTTGCCACAGAAATACTCCATCAAACGTACAACTTAATTTTTGAAACTTTGTCCATGTTTAGCATGGGAATCCAACTCTTTAACAGTGTTAAAGCCCCCCCCCCCCCCCCCCCCTTAATATAAACCAAGCGTGCCGCACAAGCCCTGAAAAGTGAAGCCAAAACGTCTCGATCGCCCCCCAGTGACTGGTCCTAGTATAGGTCATAAACCCCGCCTCCCCGTGTTATTCAACGGGACATGAGACCAACTAAACAATTAAATTACACTTCAAATATCTTTTTTCCAAAGGTGGTTTCTTTCATTTGCTGTCGTTTTTATCAAGTTTCAAAAATAAGTTGGTTTTTAGTTAGTTACGTGATGCGGTGGTGTAACGTCATGATTGACAGCTGTGATTGACAGGTTCTCGAGCGATGTAGTCACTGAAGCACCAACGGACATTTTTTTCGGGATCTTCGGAGGACTGAGGAGATTGTATTTACTTTATTTCATCAATGGAAGAGAGCGAAGGGGCGTCGTCCATCTTTTTTTACAGTCTATGATATAAACACGCTCTGAGGTTTTGTCGTCTGCCGCTTTAAATACTCGAGCTCGTTAAAGCAGGATGGATTCTGATTGGCTGTCAATGTTTTTATTGCTCATCAGCTGGACAAAAAAAAATTCTGAAAGTGATTCCAAGGATATCATTTCTCTGTGCCGGTGTGCTATCGTTATAGTTGTGGTATGAACTCTGCTATTCTTTTATGTTTAGAAAGATTTTTGATGTGAACGGACCTTAACACTTTACAATAATCTTGAATAATTTAAGTCTTCGTTAATGTTAATTCTTAAACACACTGACTCAGTTTTAAAGTCCCCCTGTACTCATCTTTGATCACCAAAATGAAAAAAAAAAAAAAAAAAAGTCCTTGAAAACAAATTTCTTCATGGCTTAAAATACACGGTTCTATGAATATGCAAATGAGCCCCGCCTCCACTCACTCACACCAGCTCAGAGATCCACTCGTTGACGATCACACGTTGACATGATTGGTCACAAGGTAGTTTGTGATGTCAGAAACACCAGCGATTTCAAACCATGTTTTTGAGACTGTCTTTGGTTCACTGGAGTTTTAAAGGAAAAATACTCCGCAATGGTGTTGACTTATGAATTTGCACATCTTAAAGCATATTAAAAACACCACATAGACATATAAACAACATTAAAAGCTGAATGTTCACCACAGGGGGACTTTAGCTTACAATGTGTATATAATAATAACAAATTGTCGAATATTAAATAAATTACTATGATATTATTGGTTAATATTAGTGGTCCCCGCCCACACAAAATGTCAGATGAAGTATGGAATGGAAAGTTAGAAGAAAGGTTGTTTCAGATATAGAAAACGTTATTATGGAATCCCATTACTGCCTTGGAGGGGGAAAATAAGTAAAAAATAAAATAAAAAATGTGTATAATAATAATTGAATAATAATAAGAGAAAATACTCTCACTGTGAGATATACACTAAAAATGGATCAATAAGTTGTAACAAAGTATGTTTTTACATTGCTTTAACTCATCAAAATAAGTTAAGCAATTTTCATTTTAAGTTAGTCTGATGTAATTTAAGTAGTAATGACTTAAACATCCAAGTTGATTGCACTTAAAAATTTAAGGCAGCAACTCTTTTTACGGTGTAGTCACACTGTGACATTTGAAATATGAAACTGTGGAGCAGAAAAAGGCTTCCTTAATATGATATTTTGATGAAAAATGAAAAAAAAAAAAACATGTTTTCCTTTCAAATAAAATGCATATTTATTTTATAAAAAAGTAAATTGTTAAAAAACTTCAGATTTCGATCTAGATTTCGAAGTAACACTTAAAGATCACCTGAGGGCCGAGCAAAACAAAAACAGCAAAGGTAGAGAGGACCTGATTGTAAGCGGGTAGGAAAGAGCATTTCGGAGGAGGTGAGGAGGGCACAGGATTGTTTTTCAGATAGAAAAAAAAATAAAGCGGAGTGGGAAGGTTTGAGAAGTCTTCAACGTATTACCCTATAAGAAGTCAACGTGTCTGAAGAGGAAGCATCAGTTTGAATGACTCGTTCCCCCTGAGGGCCTGTTTTGGCATTCAGCTGCCACATCAGGGGGCGCTTAGTCTGTCAGGACCCCCTCCTCCTCAGCCCGAGACCCTCCATTCGGGCTCCGCTGGCTCTTATTAAAACCTGTGGCTTAGAGAGCGACAGGCTGCTACACTGCCATTACCGGTATATTGCCGCCGGCTTCAAAAAGCACACACTGTTCCCCGGACCTGGGGGGAGACAAGCCACCTCAGGGCAAATGTACATCCACTGAGGAGACGAGACCGGAGAGAGAGAGTCACGCTGAAATAGAGAAAGAAAAGACACAAAGACGACTGGTGTGTCTTGATGCACATCTACACTGAGTCACTGCATGTACACAGACTGTACACAGGTCAAACGAGGTCAAATAAATAGAAGATATCGCGACATTCAACATAGCAGCAACTGTCAGAAATGAAGCCTCAACTTTTTTAAAGTTCAATTTTGGGTTACATGCTACAACTACGGTTGAACAGAAACAGAGCTGTATCAAGAAAACAAAACAAAAAATTGATATCAAGCTGTATCAGTTGCGTTTGTTAGGTGTATAAGCTGGACCACTCGCCACTTTCTTTGTTTGTTTTTTATTTTTATTTTTTGCCATGAGAAGAAATCATGCACTTTGTTTGGATATTTATAATAATAATAATAATAATAATAATAATAATAATAATAATAATAATTGTTTATTTATTTGTTTGTTTGTTTGTTCATTGGCACAATTATACAACACAAGAATGTAATTTGGAACAACAATATAATGTTAGTTAGTTAGTTAGTTAGTTAGTTAGTTAGTTAGTTAGTTAGTTAGTTAGTTAGTTAGTTAGTTAGTTAGTTACTAACTACTATTAATAATAATAATTATTATCATTATTATTATTATTATATATTTGGAACAACATGCATGTCAAATGGCAGTAATTTTATTTATTTGTTTGTTTGTTTGTTTGTTTGTTTGTTTGTTTGTTTATTGGAACAAAAATACATTTGGGTAGGTAAATGATAAAATCATAATTCATATTAAATTTGGAAACACTTTTTATATACTTTATACTACTACTAATATTTATTTATTTATTTATTTACTGCCGCAATAATACAATTATACAATATTTATTTATTTATTTATTTATTTATTTATTTATTTATTTATTTATTTATTTATTGGAACAAAAATACCTTTGGGTAGGTAAATGACAGATTTAAATTTAAATTTAAATTTAGAAATACTTTTTAAATACTTAATACTACTAATATTATTTATTTATTTACTGGTACAATAATACATTTATAGAATCATGCAATTTAGCAATTAATGCAATTTTGAACAACAATATAATATTCATAATTATTTATTTATTTATTAAATAAAAAAAATAATTATTATATTTCTGGAACAACATGCATGTGGGTAAATGATAAAAAGAAAATAGCTGTTGGGCGTTACCAAGATGGCCGCTGATTGGACTGACTAGTTTTTTAAAAATGTCTTTTGGTTTGTTCTCATGTCTTTTAAAATCTCTCATTCGCACCAGCGTTGCTCTGTCTCTGTGACCATGACCACAAATTGCTCCTCTAACAGTGATGAAAGGCGAAAATACATAGATGCGGGCCGAAAAAATGAGAAAGTCCTTGAGCGCTTCATTCATCCACCTCTCCACTCTTTCTCCATTCCTCTATTGTGACATTCCCAGCCTTGGCGCAACCAATGGCTCTTTATTTCCATCTATGCTCATTCTGAAGAGGAAAAAAACAGCCATTTTTATTGTGGCTTTAGCAGCACAAACGAAAGGATGCGGTTAAAAACATCACAGAGAGGCTGAAACACAAGCTCTCCTCAGCATCTGTTGCCCATGGCAACAAGCATCCGAGAGGTGATTGCACAGTAAAGTGGTCATAATGGCCCACAGCACTCACTCATGACAGCTTAAAGTCTTAATGATGCCTTTACGCCACACACACCCTTGGGAAAGCGCACAACACCTGTTAAATGAAACCTCCTATGTGAGCCGATTGTCAGATGTGGAGGAGTGTGTTGTAAAACACAGGAGTTTGGTGAGCTAAAGATGGTGTATTATAGTGAGGGGTGATCTGTTAAATGAGGGTGTGTGTCTGTCGGCACGCTCTGAAGGGTGTTCGCTTTAAGGGTGTTTCTTATGCATCTACAATCAAAATGTCTTCTAAAGCTTTGTGTATTTAAATTAAAACAAAATATTGAGTTGACCCCACTATGGTACTAGTCTTTCAAATAAGAATAGATTGAAAACATTTGGAAAATGTGGTGGTACTCAGTAAAATCCTGGAATATTTAGCATTTTCTGGTGAAAAGAGATGCCATGGGAATGAATGACATACACAACCATTTGTTTGTGTTGTGTCTTCATTTTGACTCCCTGCAGATTTGTCATGCGTTTAATTCATTATTTCTCCTCAGCATCTGTTGCCCAGTGTTTGGGAAAATTACTTTTAAAAGTAATGCGTTACAATATTGCGCTACTCCCTAAAAACGTGACTAATTGGGTTACATAGCTACTTTTTATGGAAAGTAATGCATTGTTACTTTTTTTTGCATTACTTTTCTCATATGTACTGGGCTTGCTTGTTTGTTTTGTAAATTTGTAAAAAAAAAAAAAAAAGTTCTATTTTTAGCAAATGTAAAATCCCTTTCACACCAAAAGTGAAAGGGATATTTCACTGCTGGAAAGATAAATGTGTATTTAAATTGGGTCATTTATGTAGTAGAAATGTGAAATTATTTTAGAAGTTGGTGAGAAACCAACACAAGAAGTTCTAGACTGAGAAAAGCCAGAAAATGTATTTTTGGCTCATGTGGATGGAAGACAACAACTCCCAGAATGCACTTGTTTCGCTGCCCTACGAGGCCCCTCCCAAGCCACGCCTACCGGTTACAGAGGGCATTATCGGAAGAAATGATACAACTAGGCTACTAGTTGACTTAAAACTGAAAATACGCCGTTTTATTGTGAGATCCCTCGGGTATTATATTGTAAATATAAAAGTAATGCGTTACTTTACTAGTTACTTGAAAAAAGTAATCTGATTACATAACTCGCGTTATATACATATTCCATGTGCTGTTGTGTAGCTTATGAATAAAACTTTCATACACTCATAAGTGAAATTCTTCTTTTCAGTCAAAACCACTATTATTAAATAATTCTGTCTGTGTCAGTCTGAATCAATATTTAAAAAAAAAACCCATATCCAATAATCACAAATGAGTTGCAAAGTTATGGAAATTCATTGCTCAAATAGTGTGGAAACTCGATATGGAGAATGAAGTCTCACACGCATGGTTTGTCTTCCCGCAGTCGTCCTGGTCTGCTGAATGCCAGTGATTCGGGGTACCCGTGGCTCGCCGACTCCTGGCCGACCACCAGTCTGCCGGTTAACAACGGTTCTGGAGGACCCAATGACCTCAACAACTTCGGCCGTGGAGGTAAATCTACTCTCAGACCCATTGCTGCATTGGCTTGAAATTTAGGACGTGTTAAATTGGTTAGAAATGCGGTTAGTCGAAAGTTTAAAATGTTAAAAGCAAGCCCTCTCCATCAACTGAAAGAAAATGTCATATTTCTGGACAGTGATTCATTCAGGGTGTCCCGGTGTTGTCCTGATGTACACCTGTATGCATATTGCATGGGCCGTGTTTGGACACACACATTTATTCATCGTGTGCTGGAGACAGACCTATATGGCCACCCGCATCTGCTGTCACGCTGAAACTAATGTCTGTCGTTCTGACCCGCTGTCACACAGAGGAAGAGGAGAGGAGAGGGGTGGGGGGGGGGTGTGAGGAAAAGATGGTGGTCGAGCAGTGAGTCGTGAAGGACAGCCACAGCGCGAGTGGTGCAGATGCAGCTGCTGTATATCATTTTCCCTTCAGTACACACACATGTAGAGTTACGCCATTATTTCATCCAGAAGTGGCAAAGAAAAAATGCTAAAAGATAGTAGTAGCAGTAGTGAGTCAAAGGGAGAGAACTGAACATGAATTAAAGGCCGGTTCACACCAAATAGTAGACAAAAAAGCATAGCATATTCACAACTTATGAGTTTATTGTATATTATATGTTTGTTTAGTGTATATATTGTATATATTTTGTTATCTTTTGTATATATTTGTTATATTTTGTTATTTTATGTTATATTTTGTCTGAGTCAGTGTATTATTAGTGTTATTAGTAGTAGTATTATATACATATTTTATTTTATATAATGTAAGTTACATGATATATATATATATAATTTACTCATCTGTAAATATCATTGTTTAATATTATCATATAAATTACATTATACAAATGATAACAACATTTTATAATTCCATAATTATTTGAGTATTCAGTATAAAAATAATAATATTATTTGAGTATATTAATCATTTGCAATGATTCTTCCTCTTATCATACATTTATTATAATCATATAAATTTATTTGTAATAATAATAATAATTGTATAATTAATTGTACTATTATTATTATTATTTACACTGACTCACATACCAAAATGTAATAATTCCATAATTATTTGAGTATTCAGTATAAAAATAATATTATTATTTGAGTATATTAATAATTGGCAATGATTCTTCTTCTTATCATACATTTATTGTAATCATATCAATTTATTATTAATTATTATTATTATTATTTACACTGACTCAAATACCAAAATGTAATAATTCCATAATTATTTGAGTATTATGTATATGTGTGAATGTGTGTGACACTTTTTGGGGTATTATTAAAAACGGAAAAATTGATCTAGAATCTGAGAGAATTTTCTGAAATAAATGATGTAACATTTTAAAACAAATAAACATGATATTTTCGTGGGAATGAGTTTGTAGAAACGCATTGATATATTTTGATTTGATTTCTTCCAAAAGAGACATCACTTCCGCACTTCTCTAAGACATTAGCCTCACAGTCTTGTTGATCTCTCCTTCCCTCCATCTCGCCGTGCCTCTCAGACGGGATGCCCAGTTCCCAGGCTGATAAGACGGGCACCATGCTTTCAGACGGAGCCATTTACAGCAGCATTGACTTCACCACCAAAGGTGGATTCGGCAGCCCAAGCCCCGCCTCCCAGGCCACGCCATACGCCACAACCCAGATCCTCCATTCCAACAGCATTCATGAGCTGGCCGTCGATCTGCCCGAAGCCCAGTGGAAGACCTCCCTACAGGCCAAGCAAGAAATGGCAAGCCTGGGCTACTCACTGCCAGACAAGAACTCCTGCAACAACAGTGAGTCGAGCTGAAGGGCCAGGGGTGTCTGTGTGTGTGTATGTGTGTCTGTGTGATACTTCATGTGAGCTTGTTTTTTACGTCCAAAATCTTTTGAAACAAAGCCAATTGCTCTATTTCTGGATATTGCCTGAGGTTTGTATCAGCGTTAATTTGACCAACATTGCATTATTGTTGCATTTTTTTGACATTCAGGAACAATAAGAATGCGTATCATTGGCCCATAACAAAATCCATGACCCTTGAATGTGTTTCCGAACCAACCGGACTGCATTTATTATTTAAATTGTCTTTGGGCTAAAAGAATGTAACATCATTATCCAAGATTTATTCTATTTTGAAAAAGCTTTTAGACAAATGCACTCTGCATTATTTTATTTTTTTTAAAATAAAAAAAGTACTACTATCCATATTAATGAACTCATTCTCCACAGTTGAACAGAATGATAAATTGTAGCCTCTCCTTAACGCAATTAAAAACCATTTGCGCTTTCATTTGGCCTTGTCAGACTAAAAAATGACTGTAAATCACACGTATAAATGATTCCATGAACTGGTTAACTTGCCAACAAATAGAATTAATTCCAGGAAAATTAGCACTAATGTATGTTGTTAACATCGGAAAGATACAGTTTCCCAAGAAACTAGACAAATTGAGAGATTTTAAAGCAATTAGGCTCTGTTCCAAAATCAAGTGAGCTGCCATGCTGCCCGCTACCTATGTAGGCAGCATCTTAACTGATGCTAAAGATGCCTCACTTTATTATTATTATATTATATTATACACAAACCTTTATATTAGATGCGATTAATTGCTATTAATCGATTTAACAGCAGTATATATTATATTATATTATATTATATATTGTATTACTATATAATTACAAGTAATTTAAAATTATGAGGTCAAATTATATATATATATACATATACATACATTATATATCATCATTTTATTTGAAATATTTTTTTGTATATTTTAATTATCTTATATATTTAAAATCAGCACTTTCTCACTTTATCCTTCGTCTTGTTTATTTTTTTCATTGAGCTCATTGTAGTAAATTCTCAGATTGCTTTATCATGCAAGGATGGATGCAATATTTCCTGAATGTAGCCAAAATGAGAGCACTGAAGCTGTTGACCTCTTCAAATGATCCCTACATGGGCAGCTCAGTCGGTTTGGGAACAGAGCGAAAAGTGTCCGATATCAAGCACTAAGTCTAAGCATTGTTAAATTAGAAAGAACAGGCATTTGAAACAGGAGTTGTGTGTGAAATCAGTGCTTTGCTCGTTGCTCTAACTGCACGCCCTTGCATGCGCTTGTGCCATCTTGCCCTCCACCTGATGCCACTTTTTTGCCCTTCGCCTCCACTAGCACTCCTTTTCATTCCTGACTACCGATTGGCTGACGGATTGTCTAATAGAATGCCACACAACCAATCGCAGGATTTCAGCACCACCAGCTCCCACAACAGCTCAGATCGGAGCAACAGTCTGTCAGGTTGGTATTTCACCGGTCCCGGGTCAGCAGCCCACCCGCATCTTTCCTTCAGTCTTCCCCTCTCCCCTTTCACCTCCACTAACCGTGGTGCACACGCCATGACCCCTGCTGTATACTCTGAATAATATGGTTTGTGTAATAATTGTGTTCCTCATAGCTGTCATCTCTACTGGATAGACTTCCACTGTGTGGATGTACTGTAAAAGTCCTGTTTATGAAAAATAAATAAAAAAGCAAAATATGGTGGATACTGTTGCGATATTAGGTGCGTCAGAGCATAGACCTTTCCATAATAACAGTTTGAGTCCATTAATTCATTCTTAAAAAGTAAATCAAGAACATCTACACCGTGTCTACATCTGATGACAAAGGCAGATAGAACCCATTATAATTAAATGCTGTCTGATTTCACAGATAGTTTGTTTATGGATGTAAAAAATGTCGTCAGAATGTAAAGTACTTGCTTTGGCCATTGTTTTGAATGATTTTGTTCTTTTGTTGTGCTTGTTGTTGTCATCTGTTGTCTTAGTACAAGTGGGATGTGGCGGTTGGTTAGTGTTGGGGTTTGTCCTGCCACTCCTCCACTGTGATTGGACGGCTGGGTAAAAAGTGACAGTGATGAGCGATGAGTTTTACTCAAAGTAAAAAAATGTCCAGCTCTCGGCGACCAGAAAAAAACGGCAAGCTTGTGTAAATAGTCGCTTAGCGCTTTGAATTCAAATACACGGCGCCCCCATTGGAAACCAATTGAAAAAAATCCAAAGAAATGCTTTGGTGGACACACTGCCTTAAAGTTTGAAGAATTTAGCATAGAGTTTCTGGTCTTCTCTTTTCACACTTTGGTTCCTCATAGCCCTTTTCACATGTGAAGGGGAAATTGTGGATGACACTCAATCCTTATATTCTGCCTATGTTTGACATGTTGCACAATTCCAGCAAAGCATCTTTTGACATTGTCATTAACCTTGTGTTAGCAATGCCAATGCGTTTATGATAATAGCATAGGTCAGTTTTGCCATTGGTAAAAGAAGACACATCCACGCACTCTTGAGAGGGTTGATTTGAGCAAATTCCTCCCGTTAATGGTCACAAGCTACAATAAAATTCATGTACTGAAAATTACAAGGTCATTTATAGGACACAGAGACGGCCCCCATCCTCTCGTCTCGTTGTCCATGTGGCTCTCTTTCTCCTCTATAATCAAGTTTCATGCCAGTGCTTTAACTGTGCAGTAACCCTACACAGCCTCAGACATTAGATGGGAAGCTCTCCAAGCATCTGGCTCAAGTGTTTCACGGACTACAATTAGGACCACAAGGGTAGATTTAGGTCAAACATCTCAAGCTCTTCAGGCAAGGATTGAAGATAGAGATCACGACCAAATCGAGTCAATCTGATCTGGTTTAACCTTTTCGTAGCATTTTAAGGTTCTCTGGCTAACAACCTGATTAACATGAAAACTGATGTCGTATTTCATTATTCATCATTCATCATTCACCCCTAATTTCCACCAACTGTGGAATGGCGGCGGATTCAATAGGTTTCCATTAAAGTCAATATGTGTATTTTCACTGATTGCGGAACGGCTGCGTTCCGACTCCTGCGATCCGCAGCCCTCCGGAGCAGATACGCAGAGCTTCTATTTTTTCCGGATGGCGGAGAGCTCCGCAGCAATTCAGCACTTATATCGCGCGATCATACGTGAATTCGCGAGATCTCGTGGGTCCTTGTGACTTCAGCTGTCAGTCATGGCCGCAGCCGTTCCGCAACAAATCCGGACCTGGTGGGTATTGAAGGACGACGTAGCACGGGGCCGACACGCAGCCGTTCCGCAGTTGGTGGAAATCCGGGGTCAGACAATTTATACAGATCATGCTTTTGGAAATATACATTATCGGCATATATCGGTATAACAGTTTATATTGTGAAATAATTTAATTAGAATTTTCAGAAGCCATAACTCCAGTGTCACATGATCCTTTCGAAATCATTCTGATTTGCTGATTTACTGCTCAAGAAACATTTATTCTTATTATCAGTGTTGAAAACAGTTGTGCTGCTTAATATAAAAAAAAAAAAAAAAAGGTTTTGCAACAATATAAATACTGTCACTTTTAATCAATGTAACGCTGGAAACAAGAAAGATGTATGTAGAATAAATGTATCAAATAACACAAGTATAAAAAGCATTAAAAAAGTATTAATAAAAGTGTTAAAATTGACCCCAAACTTTTGAACGGTAGTGTACAAGTTCAAGATTATAGTTTTTTACTGAATACATTTTTTGGTTATGTTAAGACAGTTCACATAGGAGGAAAAGGGAAGAAAAAAAAAAAGCTGAGCAAATAAGCATTTCCAAGGATTACGCTTGATTGTTTCCAAGCAAACATATGTACTTAATTTGTTTGCTGCGGTTCATTTTGGCGTACTATCCCAAAATAATTCTGAAATATTTGAGCTTTCGATATTGATCCCAGTGAATTGGCATATTTTCCACACAGAACCTATTCATCTTTTCAGAGCTTGAGTTTCATTTTATATCAGGAATCACTTCACTTTTAGCATCTGATCTCCTATTATAGATGTCAAGGCAGGTTTTTAATTAATTTAAAGCTGTTGAAGGAAAGCGAAAACAGTAAAACACGTTTCACCCATATTCACTGCTGTTTTGTGTGTGTTTTGAGAGCCAAAATTCACAGCTTCCTTTGTGAAAAACGTTCTGGTCGTAATCAAAAACACATGCATTTCCCTGCAATCGAAAAGCCATAAAGCATTTGTACTGCCCCATTAAATGCAAATTATTTTCAAATACTGTTATTACTCCCTTTTCCCACCATAGCATACAATTAGATCATAATTCGTTATACAAGATAGGACAGATCTGAGTTGAGCAAGCTCTCATTGATGTGTTATTAAAGGTGTGGAACCTCAAGTTATGAAATACAACCAAGTTCCGTCGCCTCTGATCCGGCCTGATTCGGCCTAGTTCAGAAAGCCACCTCATGTTTGTCAGTCGAGTCACTGTTCCCCCCACAGGACCCTTCCTTTCTGTTTTCCTCACATTTCTTACATTGGTAATTTCAGGAGCTGCCCCGACTCCTCAACAGAGACTCGTTTACATTATTGATGCCCTCTACTCAACAAACAGAGGGAGAAAGAAAGGAGGAGAGAGCGAGAGAGACAGAGAGAGAGAGAGGAACTGAGGGAGTGATTGAGTAATCACGCCATCTCTCCATTTATTGTCCGATGCCACGCGTCACCCAGAGGAACGATTAGGAAACCCAATTACTTCCCCCCACTCCAGCCACTTCTGCCTCTTCTGCCTCTAGCCTGTTGTTATTTTTTTTATTACTAGCATGCTTTATTCATCTTCGTTTGACACTTCCATCCCTCCACAAGACTCCTAATGCCTCCCGCTTTCCCCCGCCCGCCGGAACAATAGCGCACCGTCAGCGAGAAGTTCCGGCGAAGAGAACACTCTCTAATAGGCCGGCTGCCGAGAGTATCATAAACGTCAGCCTCCGTATGACAAATCTGCCATAAACTGTGCATAGCTACAGTACTCATCTTATAGCATTCTCGTTCTTTCTCACTCATTTTTGCTTTTCTTAAAGGAACAGTGCACCCTGAAATGAATGTTTTGAAAACACTAATTCCAAACCTGTGACTTTCTTCAGTTCAACACACACAATTTTTTTAAAGCATGTTCTTCTTACTGCATAGTAAATGTGAACCAAAGCTTTCAAGCTTAAAGGGTTAGTTCACCCAAAATTGAAAATTCTGTCAGTAATTACTCACCCTCATGTTGTTCCAACCCCGTAAGACCTTCGTTCATCTTCGGAACACAAATTAAGATATTTTTGATGAAATCTGAGTGCTGGCTCACTCCTCCATAGACTTCTAGGTGACCGAAACTTGCTGGCCCAGAAAATGTATTAAAGAGATCGTTAATATAGTCCAAGTGACTACAGTGGCTCAATCTTAAGTATATCAAGCGACGAGAATACTTTTTGTGCGCAAAAACAAACAAAAATAACGACTTTATTCCACTATTCATTTCCTTCTATCTGGGCCTCGAGTTGGTTCACGTAGTGTTTTTGCGCAGCGCGTCTGTGTTACACGTCACCACGCATCACACACATGACCAGCGTCGGCCAATAATGAGCCTACGTGGTGACGTGTAACACAGACGCGCTGCGCAAAAACACTACGTGAACCAACTCACATAGAAGCCTATGGAGGAGTGAGCCAGCTCTCAGATTTAATCAAAAATATCTTAATTTGTGTTCCGAAGATGAACGAAGGTCTTACGGGGTTGGAACAACGTGAGGGTGAGTAATTACTGACAGAATTTTCATTTTTGGGTGAACTAACCCTTTAAGAAAGGACTAATATACGTCAAAAATTGAAGTTTTCTAAACTTTGAGGAACACACATTTATTCAGTAACAATCTCTCATTTTAGTATTACTTACATATAGTTTACATTAATATTTTTCATCAATTCATTTCATTCATTTAAATCCTAATCTTTTAGACACCATTTTGTGAACTGGATCAACTAATAATCAAACGGTTTAGCCATTTGCCAGTTCACAGCCAGTTCACAAAATCCGATCTGAACTGGGTTTTGTGAACTGACTAGACCAACTGTTTGAAAATATTTAAAAGAATGATTCTCATTGCACCACTAGTTATTTAATGTCAGTAAATTACTCAAAATTGGGACAGACTAATCCTAAAGTACTATAAAATCGTGAAGAACGATTCATAGGGACCCGTGTTTAATTCAATTTACTGACCAGCACAATTCTTCAAATGTATTTATGTTCCACAGAAGAAGGGAAGTCATATGGTTTTGGAACAACATGATCATTTTAATTTTTGGGTGGAATATTCCTTTAGGATCCAGGTCTTTTCATAGCCATTGAATGTGATTCAACATGGCTTTTATAAAGAGTTTTTTAGACTTAATGTACAGCCCTGTCAAAGTCCTGGCATCATATTAAATAACATGATGTTTGAAGCCACAGGGTTGCTTGAATCGGAACATTTCGAGGCGGCAGGGACGATTAGAGGCCATTGGCAGACAGAGGAAGATGATGACAGATAGGATCCCATACAGTACAAGTGCTGCCAGTGAAGGTCCCCCCTCCCATTTGCATTTGGCCGTGTGTCTGACTCCATCAGCCTCAGCTATTTTATGCCTGGCTTGAAACACGGGAGGATCTGGCAACACGCGCCAAAGCACTGGTCACGTCAAGTTTGCCAGCGGCGGCATTAATAATTTACAGTAATGAATCCTGCCGCCTCTGCATGTACTCTGTGGAGGACACACATATACATCACTTCCTCGTCCCAAATGTCTTCATCTGGCATTGATGGCCGTTACATTTAGATGGTTTTGTTAATTAGATTGTGACAGAAGGGTGATTAATTACTATCCTATGTACTGGTTCTTGGGCAAGTTTGTCATTTGCCAAATCTTTTGTCCTGGGAGATTGTGTGTGCACGTCATATTCAAGTTCAACAGCCTTTATTCTTTCCATCTTTCACACATTTCTGTTTCTTTCTCAGTAGCTTCTTTTCTTAGCATACATAAAATGAAGGGCATACTCATAGAATGGAACTAGAGTTGCAAAAAAGATATTCCAGAAAGTTACATGAATGGCAGCTGTGGTAAAAAGGAGGTCAAAGGGTTTTTTCAGTAATTTCTTTTTTTTGAGTCTTTGAGACATTGACATGCTGTGAACTGTTTCTTTTACCACGCAGCCTTGAGATAGCTTTTTATGGCTGTGTTGGCTCAGAACATTTTGAAAGAAGTTGTGCAAAGAGGAGTTGTACATGCTAAAATACAAGCAATTGCATTTGACATTGGCTTTGCGACAGCCTTCACTTAGTATAGAGAATTTCAAGCACACATTATGTGGGGAATAAATGAGTGTTTTTTTAGGGTGAAAACATGGACATTGCCAAATCACGTGACACTATTCTGTGTACAAGCTCTAACTAATATCTCCAACTTTTTGCTGTTGTAGGTGGGAAAGGTGGAAAGAAGAAGAAGACCAAAGCAAACGCCAAGCCCTCCAAGATGAATGGCTCCAACTGGGCAAACGTCCCACTGCCTCCCCCTCCTATCCACCCTCTTCCAGGCACGGAGATGGACCACTACGCCTCAGAGCACCATGATGGAGGAGGGTAGGGTCCTGAGTCACTCATTCGGCTCTATTTAGTAGTAATAGTAACAATCCACACTGCAAATTCAATGGTCACATCTATAATATCTAGAGATGATGATCCATGTAATTAAGCATTGAATTTTCCCCATCAAGTTTGAAATAAAAACGGCTATGATGTGCATAGGAAACTGTTCAAAGTCTCATTCTTGCTAGCTAATACCATCTATAAATCCACTAATGGTATTTATTTATTCCTCAGAGAGTTAATTAAGCTGCTAGCACTAAATTATGAGTAATAATAATAGCAATAAATTATTAGTTGTTGTCCATTATAAATAGATGGAATGTTTTTGCTAGTGTGTGATAATCTTAAAACCTTGTTTGACAAACTGTTCACGCTCAGCAACTTTTAATATACTTCCGCCACTGACGACACTGCACTCTGGTCTGACATCAGCGTCAGCCCATCTGTACAGTTAAAAGAAAACATGAAGGTGGTGATACAAATTAAATATCCTTCTCGAGAGGTGTGCTTGCCTTTCAACCCTGTTAATTTCCATCTCGGAGAGTCATCCAGCTTAATAGGCTCTCTGGCAAATGAGTAGTCTTCTACGCTGTAAATCTCGCCACTGTCTTTTAATGGCTTCAGATTAAAACTGTTATGTCCTACGGGATGTGCACTGACAAATTCCTCTAATGAATGTTGGCTTTATGACATGTATTATTTCAGCATGTCTAAGCACAGTTCTGGGAAATAAAAAGCAAAGTTGTTCTGCTAGATCAGCCTGTATTAAAGATCAAGTAAAGCTGTGAAAATCCCTTTAGATTTTTTGCATTTAACCTAATATTTACACCATTACCACAATGCTGTTAAACTCACGATATCCATAACTGTTGACTAGACTGATATTTAAATTAAAAAAAAGTCATGCCTAACACACAACTGGTAGTGGGGTGCCACAGGGACTCGTCTGCGGTCCATTTTCATTTTGTTTCTGTCTTTTGTTCCAGATATGATAGTGATGGTTGGGGCCCGCCATTGCCAGTGCAGACATACCTCCATCAGGGTTTAGAGGATGAGCTGGAGGAAGAGGAAGAGCGGGTGCCCACTCCTCCCATAAGGGGCGTGGCCTCCTCCCCTGCAGCAGTTTCCTTTGGCAAACAGTCCACAGCCACACTGAGCCCATCCCCACGTGAAGAAATACAGCCCATGCTCCAAGCCCACCTAGATGAGTTAACCCGCGCTTACCAGTTGGACATGGCTAAACAGGCTTGGTAAGATCTGAGTTAAAGGTGAATTGTTTTACCGCTAGAGCAGAGATGCCGAAATCAGGATCCGGTGGCATTTTTTTTTAAATTATTATTATGATTTATTTATTTTTTAAATCATTTTTGTTTTGAAATGTATAATATTAATGATTTAATGAATTTGATTTTTAAAAAAATAAAAACTCTAATCTAATCATTTTTTGGGATACCTCTGCACTAGATAAAATAGCTGTTTAACTTTGAAGATCTGATTTATTTTTATTATTTATTTTATTTATTTTTTACATATCTAGCACTGCACCTCATTTTATTACACCGCATTTGTTAGTAGTTTTCAATAAATGCAAGATATTAAATGAAGAATGCAGCTGAATTAAATATGAGAACAATTCATAGTCGTCCACCCCAGACTGTGTAAAGCATTCTTATAAAGCCCCCATGCTAAACCCATGCTTCAACCTGTCTGTCCAAGAGAAATCGACTTCCGCTTATTACAGTCGGCACTGTAAGGGAACGGCCTCCACTTGTCAGGAGGAAGATGTCATGTTACCGCCATAATGAGAATGTTGCTCATAGTGCGTTTTTGACGACTGAGGAGAGCCCATAATTATATCCGAATCCTGGCACAGACCGCATCAAAGCAGAAGCACTGCACAAACACACACGATCCACATATATATAGACACACAGTGGGGCTGTCATCGAACCTAGCTGTCTAGTGGGTGACAGCCACAGCAAAGACATGCCTGTGGTGGTTGCCATTGTATGCTCTTCAAGCTGCAATTAGTAGGTCATTGTGTTAGCATGCAAACCATGGCACTGCTGAATTAGCCGAATTGTCCCAATTCATCGGAGAGATGACAAGGAATGTTCTAGGAAAACCACATTTCGCCTGACAGACAGCACACCCCACGCATTTCTCTTTTGTCTGGGCTTGTCGCTCATTGACACCTTTTGTCTCCAGCTGACAACCCTTGAAGCTATTGCTTGGTTATGCAAACGATATGTTCACGTTTGACTTCTTTGGAATTCTCCGCAGGCACATGCAGGGTGGGCCTTACCCACCCCAGGCCCCCGCGCCGCCCGTGGGCTACATCTCCAGCACCCTAGTGTCCGATATCGAGACAGACCTCCCTGACGAAGACGACGATGAGGAGGAGGATGAAGGATACGAGATGTCGCCGTCAATTAGGGGCATCGAACACACACCAGGCTCCAGCATGGACAACTTGGACAGCTCTATTACGGGTAAGCGTATATTTTTGTGCACTTTTGTAATTAACTTCTGTAATCAATTCTATGAACTTTTCCTGTGAAAGAACATGAAGAATTTCTTTAAAACAAGCATAAAGCCCTTATCTAAACCTTTAAACAGTGTTCAGTTTGGTGCACAGTTAGATGTCCAGTGCAGATTACGTTCTTTCACTGCATGTACTCTAAGCACTGCAGGGGTGGCCATTTCATTTGCTCATTATCCCATCCGTTGTCCTCATAATCTGGGATTTCTATCTCTCTTAAATCATTTCAGGACTCAGTTTGAACCCAGCATGGAAGGTAGAGAAAAAGAAGTGGCTCTTTTTTTTTTTTTTATTAAAAAAGTTAATTAAAATGCAGTCCATTTGGTCAGAGACACCAAACGATATGATCTACTCACATATCAAATTACAATTCAACAGAATGTGCGTGTAAAGATAAGACAGTAAAACAGAGGTACTGATCTCTAATCTAAAACCAGCATGTGTCAGTCCAGCGGGCTCTTTGAGATTGTACTACTGATGTTTTACATGGGAAGCGGTTGTGGTTTATTCACATGTGTACCGCATGTGCTGGCTTTGTTTGTACTAGCATGGTAAAATACTATGTTTTGCTCTGCTTGTCTGTAAATAGCTGTATTTGTTTGTCATTGTCATGCTGTATTTATTTTCACCTCACCTGAAAATGGCCGCGTTTGTTCAGGCATTTGGGGATAAACTCTGATCACCATAATGAGGAGTGATAGACTAAAAGACAAAAAGGGGGGGGGGGGGGGGAGTAAAGAAACGTAGAAAATTGAAACAAATGATTTTACTCAATCACAACCCTCATTGCTTCCGGTTTCCCATGAAGATTTTGAATAAATCTCACGTTCAGGGCTCCATTTCCCCATTGGAGACAGGAGGCACCATTTCCATTTTACAACTTATTGAAAGGGTTTTATGGGCCGTCTGTCATAAGGGACACGTGAAGGGTATGACATTGCGTGGTTAGAAACTAAAAGCCCTCTGTTCTCTAATTTACCACAGGACTGAGGCAAAATGGGACAGTGTTGCTCCTCTAATCAGGCCGAGACGTATGCATTATTATTTTATGGATGGATGGGTGGTTTGGGCAGCTTAGTTAAGGAGGAATAAAGATCACTGGAACATATTTTTCTTTATTGTGCTTGATTATTTATTGCATGCACAACCCTCAGCAGATCAGTGAGTTTGTGAAATAGTGAGGGTGTTTTATACGAGTTGTAATGTGAGCAGTGAGCTCACTGTCCTGCTCCACTCCGCTCCCATAAACCCTTGCACCGACTGCAGATCGCGAGGTCACGTGTCCTGAGGCGGGCGTCTCCGCCTACTTGTCAAGGGGAATGATTACGATGCTTAATGATATGCAGATGAGGGCTCAGGGCAGTGTAAATCAGCTTTAGTGGCAGCAGGGTGTTGGATGAGTTTTACAACTGCATTTAGCTGAGCTGTGAATATTAACTGTGTATTATCGAAACGTTCTGACAGTCAAAAATAGCCTTTTTCGAATCCATAAAATGTTCAAAAACCATGTCAAATTTTTTATTAGCTCCATAATTATAGTAGCTACAGTAGTGTAGCTTCAAAACGTTTGCCGTTTGTGACTGCCAACTCCAAATTAGCAGCAATTTGTGGGAAGTTCTCTTCATGGTACGCCACGCCGTATAAAAACATTTGGGTTTGCAAACTTGAATGTATTTTGGCCGGAGAACGGTTATTGTTTTGCAGCTGCCAGCATTATTATATGGCAAAGAGTGAAAGCTTGGTATTTTCAGGGATCTGTTTTAGGTGGCTGGTTGTTAGAAGGGATGTCGTCTCTGGAGGAGGCAGGAGGCGCTGAGATGTAGTGCAGGTATTCTGCAGGAGCCGTCCCTTCTGATGTGGAGCTCTGTACCTGCCTCTGTCTCTGCCAGCACATTCAATTCATTATATGCAGTCTCGAGGGACTCAACTTTTTTTCTTTTTTTTTTCAAAACAAAGCCATATGCAGTTTCTGAGGAAATTCAAAGGAAGAGACTGCCAGAAAGAGTTTTCCTTCTTTTCTTTTTTTAGTCTGCATCCTATTATTTTTTTTCTTTTAGACAAGAGAAACACAAAATGTATGTTGGTGCTTTGAAAATCTTTGTTATATTTGCAGCTATTATAATATGATTTTTTTTTGTGGGGGGGGGGGGGGGGGGTTTATATGCTAGCAACAAGCAGTATTTACTTTACAGTATAAATATAGTGTTAAAGATTTTCAGTGATAATAATAAATAATACAAAATATTAGAAGTAGTATTTTCTAATAAACTATTTAATAATTTTTAAAGGCCCACTGAAGTGCCTTGGATCACGTAGCTTTGTTTGATGCGTTGACGTAATTTCCACTGAAACAGGAAGCTAAGACGGGACATATTGAATGGCTCCTCCACCTTTTCAAATATCCAAAAGCGTTTCGTTTTCCTCACAGACTGCAAGTCGTACTTGACAGCACCATTGAAGCGAATCCGAGCGCTGATGATACGATGGATTCAATAATAGAGCTTTGGCCAGGTGGTATTTATAGCATACAGTAGGTGGCGGGGCGTTTTAGATTCTATAGAGCATTTGATTGGACAGAAGATGTGATGAGAAGCTGAAGTCCGCTGTGAGGTGAGAGACTGTATGTTTTGAATGCTTTTATCTCCTAAAGCGAATTTTGGCATTGTTTTGGAATACATCAGCTTATTCATAACTTTAAGGCTAACATATTCATACTAAAAGCTGAAAAACTTCAAATTTAATTTCAGGGGGCTTTTAAAGCTGCATTCTTTTAAAACCCTTAAAGAAAAAACTAGATAATGTTTTGAAAGCACTACAGTGTTTGTAGTGTCACCAAGACCTAGGCTACAAATCTGTCACCGAGACCTAATTAGCTCAAGGTTGAATCTTGAGACATACTTGAAACTATAAAAATATTACCCAGGCAACACCAGTAACCATTGTAACCCTCTTAACTTTACTCTCAGATCATTAAACAATAGTCGCGCCATCTCACATCATCTTCCCCGAGGATGTTTGTGCCGGGTTGCTATCAATCAAAAAAAAATCCATGCCATAAATCTGACAAGTGCCAAAGAAGAAGAACAGCACGTAGCCGTGTGGTTGCTTTGATCATGCTGCGTGTTTCTGTGTGAGATATCAGCTGCTTCACCTCAGGCCGCGTGCAGGTGCTTCCTTCCCATCAGAGCAATCAAAAGGAAGTGAGGTCGTGATGTGTAGTCAAGTGGCTGGTGTGAGTTTATATGCAGGATGAAAGCAGGACAAGTTACTTGAGAAAAAATAAATGCCAGAACAGCTCAGATTAGTGAACCAAAAAAAAAAAAAAAACTGCTTGGGTAATATTAAATGACATTAATGTTTTAGTATTCTGTATTATCTACCCTACTCAGCCATTTTGTTGTGGTTATTAGTTTCATAACAGTGACTACCTTATAATTTTGAAGGTGGCTGACGCACCTCCTGTCAAACATAACTCACCTGTGCTCATCTTTATTCAGATGAGAGGATAATCATTCCCAGCACACATCCGAAGCCCCATTATACAGTATTATTCTGATTATAAATGTATTTTTCCATTCGCCTTAATGAAGGCATCAATAACTTATTAGTGTGTACAGCATATATCCTGTCTCAGCGTATACATCCTGTTTTTCTGGAAAACAATAAACTAGAAAACCTAGTCAATCTAACGCCCATGCGGCCGCTCCCCTCCAGGCTCGATGGTGAACGGTTGGGGCTCGGCTTCAGAAGATGATGACAGAAACTTCTCCAGCAGGAGGTCTAGTGCCGGCAGCTCCTCTGACGGCTCACTCTTCACCCATTGCAGCTTTGCGCGAGCCCTGGTGGCGGCCGCAGACAAGGCTGGTTACCGTCTGGACGGCACCAGCCTGAGCAAGAGAGGTCGGTTTGGAGGAAACAAAGGAATTTGAGACTGGAAGTCTGGTGTTTGTTGACTGCAAAATGGCTCAGTCTTAACAGAATGATGCTTCTTTTCTGCTTTCTGATTTTACGCCGGTGAACTCTTGCTTTTATCTGAAGGGTTTTTGAAAGCGGCATGGTGCAAATACTAACATCTTCATGGATTTGCTTGGTGGGTTTTGGCGACGATTGTTTTCACTTAGCAGGGTTTTGGTTCTATGCTTTCAGTTTACACTGCGAACGAATGAATTAACTGGGGACAGATCCAGCGCTTATGTCTTCAGATTCTTTTATGTACTTCGGGTTTGACTTTGTGCCTCTTTCTGACTCTATAATAATCTTGATTATTTAGGACTTCATCGACAGATATTCAAGAACCCACTTTCACAATCCTAAACCGGCTGCGCAATAGAAATGAAATGTACTGATTGATTCTGCTGCTTCTGAATCGAACTAACAAGCTGTCCGCCCTACTTCTGATCAACATGCCATGCTTTTCTCTCAAAATCCGTTTCCATCTCTAGCTTTTCGATAACATTACGGGCTAACCACGGTTCTTTCTTTGCTCACTGCAGATAAAGGTCTACACCATAGACCTCGTCCCGCTAGCCCGTTTTCCACAGATGGAAGTACGGTGGGCACACACAGCCTTGGTCACCAGCGGGCGCCAAGGCCCACCCGTAAACACAAAGGCCCTGGCACTGCTCCGCACCGCCGCGATGCCAGCGCTGATGGTACCAAAGCATGGTTTACACTAGATTACAGATCTCCCTTGCATGCTTTATTGTATTAAAGGGATAGTTCACCCAAAAATGAAAATTATCCCATGATTTACTCACCCTCAAGCCATCCTAGGTGTATATGACTATCTTCTTTTAGACGAACACAATCAGAGATCTATTAAAAAATATCCTGTCTCTTCCAAGCTTTATAGTAGTGAATGGGAGCCAATATTTTAAGCCCAAAAAAGTGTGTGCATTCAACATAAAAGTAATCCATACGACTCCAGGGGGTTAATGAAGGCCTTCTGGAGCGAAGAAATTAGTTTTTATAAGAAAAAATCCATATTTATAACTTTATTAACTAAAATAGCTAGCTTTCAGCAGATGGCCTACGCAAGTCGACTTGCGCCACAAGAGTAACCCCTGACGCGATGTATGACGTATGTATGATGTATCCAATATTTTTTTATATATCTACGATTGTGTTTGTCTGAAAGAAGAAAGTCATATACACCTGACCTAGGATGGCTTGAGGGTGAGTAAATCATGGGATAATTTTCATTTTGTGGTGAACTATCCCTTTAATGTAGTAGTCAACACTGGTTAAAGGAGACAGATGGGGTCATAAGCAAATGCATTTAGAAATATCCAAGCCATTAAAATCATTTATCAAATAGAATGAAATCAATGTTACCCCTTTGAGCCCATTTATGTAGCTATAAAAGATACCTACTGTCAAATTATGATAAATGCATAATGTACTATGGAAATGCTGTTCCCTCACTTTGAATTCACATGGTCCTTCTTGCTTCTATCCCAGATCTGCCTCCACCACCAGAGCCTCCACCCTGCCAGACAGCTCGCGTCCAGGGGGCGAGGAACTTGCCCAACCCCTCTGACCGCAAAGCTTCCTCCTTGGAGAGGCAACCCATGATGGGCCTGGAGGAGATGAAGTGTTCCTTGGACCGGCAGGCCCGAACCTCACTGGAGCGCCACCGACAAGCCCAGGACAGACTGGGATCCATAGAGAGAGGAGAGGAGAGCAGAAGAGGACAGAAAAATGGCCATGTTTCAGGTGGGATGATGGACAGTTTTCCATGAATGTATGCCAGAGCTCTGTTGACAGTTTGGGGTCTTAAATTGAGACATAAAGGAGAATCAGTGTTAGGTTTTGGATACTGGTTCCAAGCAGTGGATACTAGTCAGGCTAGTTCAGCTCCAACCCTGATTAAACACATCCAAACCAGCTAATCAATATCTTCAGGATTTCTTAGAACAGATAAGAGTGCAGGAAGGTGGCCCTCAATGCACAGGATTGGACACCCCTTGGCTATGACAACACCGAACTAGTGCTACCCAATTTCAGCACCAATATTTCCTTAGTCAACCAGCAGGATCATTTTGGTCAACCAACTTCCAAGGATCCAAACTAGCACAATCATACAATCACCAGTTATTCCAATCCTGCTCCTGGAGGGCCAGGAGTTGGAGTTGAGCTCCAGCCCTAATTAGCACATCTGAAGAACCAGCTAATTAAGGTCTTCAGGATTACTAAAACTTATAGTCAGGTAGGTTGGGGCTAAACTCTTCAGGAAGTTGCCTAGGCCACTACCAAATTAGTGCTAACCAATTTAAGTCTGAAATTGATCTTCAGCACCGAGATTCCTTAGTCAACAAGCTTGTCCATTAAGACATTTTGGTCATCCAACTTCCAAAATTTGAAAAGTTCACCAACTAGACCAGCACCAAACTATCTCTAACCAGCCTGGACCTCGTCTTCAGCAGATTTAAAGGGCTTCAGAATTTTTCCTTTCGCACAAACATCTTTATGAAAGAACTGAACCTGATCTTACATGTCCACATGAGTTAAATCAGCCTGACACAGTAAACACGCTCTTAATTCAGCAGAGCAGGTCTGTAAAATATTATCTTGCTATCGTGGTCATCAGAGGCAGATGTTTGACAGCGCCAGCTGTGGACCCTTGGCATTCATTTACGGTCCCTGCTGTAAGGAGGCCAAGCTGGAGCAAACAGATTGCCTTGTCTCCCCCTCTTAGTGAGCTCTTCCATGGCCAACACTGGCCTTCTCCAGGAACCAGCAGACAGGAGGCACACTTAGCTGCACAGATGTACTCTAATCGTTCCAGCCCTCATTTTTCACTGTATACACACACGCTGCAGTGAAGCCGAGCTCCATCTGTGCCTGTCTGATCATTAGGATCCACCATTCTGGGTTTCCATCCCAAACGAAGCATAAAGAACTAGGCCTGGATCTGGCTTGACACAGAGGGGGATGTGGGTTGGGCAACCCGTCTGGTTTGGTCTCATATGTCTTCATTTTCATCTTAAACTTTGGTGTGGAGATATGTTTAGCCGTCTGAACGTATTGCTAATGAGTACAGTTCGGTCAAAGCTGGCACGAGTTGGTCACCTCAGTATTAGTCAGAGAGAAACCAATCATGGACATATTCCAAGCTGGAAAAAGGCAAAAAAATAAATGTATGTTTTGGATATTTTGTACGTTTTCAGAAGAGGCCATATTGCCATACAACAAACCGTCATTCCCATCCCCCGGGGGCCACAGCTCGTCTGGGACGGCCTCCTCTAAAGGGTCAACGGGTCCTCGGAAAGGAGAAGGGACGAGGGGACAGCACCAGCGCTCCACCACAGAGCAGGGTGAAAGCAGCTACATGGGGACCAACGCGCAGTACTCTGGAGAGTTATGTGAGTCTGAATAGGTTGTTCGGGCATAACTTCAATATCAAAGGTGCACTAACAAGTTAACAAGCAACACTTGCTGATTGAAAAATTGTCATTTTTCATATTGACCAAGAAGCCATTTAATACAAGTGAAAGCAGAGTACAAATTTAAAATGTTTTGAAATGAGCTTGTATTTAAAGGAAGTGTGCCGAAACCTTGATGGTTTAAAAGTGTTGCTGGCTGTCAAATAAATTGTCATATAAACAGTGTTGAGGAATATTTATTTATTTATTTAATGGGATGCATTACATTAATATGTTTCTTTGTAATTTATTATTTTAAAACAAAGCTAATTATATGAATTACCCAACTAGTTAGTACTTTTTCATAGGTGTAAATGAAACATGCCAAGTTTCTATATTAAGAAAAAAGTACTTTTTTTTTTCTTCTTAAAATCGGACAGTGAATATGAAACTAAGGGGAGCATCAATGTTTAATTATTTGTTACATTTTTCAAAACTGACTTGCGTGTTCACTTTGTATTGTTTACAGAGTGAGCCTTTTGGATGGAAACTGAAGAATGCCTTTATCTGTTCTGGAAATGCCTCACCTGCTTGGTGCAGTGGACTCGTGAAGCGTCAGAAGGAAGAAGGGGGGAAAAAAGAAAAAAAAAGATGAAAAGGACAAACTGTAAATGTGATGTAAAGATGGACATGCAACCCACAAGATCCGCAACATCCCTCACCTTCCTCCTTTAACTCTTCATTCACAGAAAAAGAAAATGTTAGGGGTGAAAAAAGAAAAAAGAAAACCACCGGAAGGCCACCCAGCTTCGGCGAACTTGCGGAAAGGAAATCGAGTTTCCTGTAAATATATTCTTGACATCGGAGATTGAAAATGACATTATTGTTATTGCATTGCTATGCAAGCCGAGTTCTGTTTCTGCGCTCTCCTCCCTCTTACGCTGTTGGTCGTTTGTATGATATGTGAATTGATGGGCTGTGGTGCCATAGAAATTATGTTGTCATCCATCATTTGTTAATACTTCTCATGAATTAATTGTTGTCATTATAATAATTATTATAATTAATTATTTTCTTTTGCACTGCAATTTTGGTGATAAGCACAAAACCATGGCTCCTGCTGACATGAAGAATTGGAGGAAAAGAAATGTGAAGGGGAGTTTCTGTACTGTAACTAGAGATAAGAAAATATATAACCGTGTACAGAGATATATTAAGAGATGCCTGAGTCTATGCTGGCGGAAATACTTACAGTTCTGACGAAACGAGTTACGAACTTTCCTGCGAGAGGAACCAGACCCTTTCCATGCTGGAAATAGACCGAGATGGGTTCGGAAACTGTTTGCAGGGAAATTTCTTCTAAGTGGTTCTCTTTTCAACACATCCAGCTACCCCTACTAGTTAATACTACTCAATCTAGTCCACTTGGTCCAATTGGTATATATTTAGGCCAGATCTTTGAACTACACTGGACTACAGGTACCAACTTTGCCTCTTCCCTGGCTCACCGTTTGCCGCTTGCTTTTGTTTTGCATTTAGTATTGTGCCTATTTAATTTGGTCCATCTGAGCATAGCAAAATTAATAGACACCAACATGGCTAATGTTTGGAGGTGAATTGTTTTTTTAACTTGCAAGATAATTGGGCTTTTTTATTTATTTTGTATTTTTTTGATCTCCACTCAAAATTTGATTACAAGCACTTGAAACGCGAGTAATTTAAAAGCCATATGAACAATACAACGCCCCTGCCTTCCCGTAAGGCTTCTGCCTTACTCTAGAGAGGTTTTGTAGACGTTATGATCCCGTGCTTGTCTTGAGATTCTGCGTACGTCTCAGATCACGAGTGGAGAATGAAGTCAGGTAACTTAATTTCGATTCTTTTTTTTTTTTGAGCACTTAATGTACCTTGTTTTTTTATATTTCTGACGATGTCCCAAAGCCTTGTTTTCAGGTTCTACTTTACCTATGCAGGGCACTTAATCACTAGGATCCATAAACAAATCCACATTCATTGGTATATTGATTCAAATATTTGTCCTGTAATCACATACGGAAGTCTCAAAATGGCTGTATCGAGCTAAAGCCAATAACATTTTGCGTTTGACTTTGCAAAAATACGGCAATATCTCCCACACGATCGCTAATTATTATTATTTTTTATTATTTTTTTCACGTCCTCGGTGTGGTGTAAAATGTCAATCAGACCTCCAGAAAACGTTTCCACTGTCTTCGGCCACTACATACAGTACGTTTACCGAACAGCCCAGTTGGTTCTTTTCGCTTGATGAAATTTTACATATATAAATATATTATAAAAACAAAATGTACAAAAGGCTGCTCAAAAAAGGATATTTTTTACTGTGGAATCTTCAGGAGTTACTGGTGAAACGACTGTTTTCTTTCGTTATTACCGTCTTCGTTTTTGTACAACGTTACTGAGGAGAGCTCTCCCAGACCGGGGCCGACGTCCCATCCACGTCTTTCTCTCAGAATTCACATCATTTCAACGCTAGTGTCCAGCAGTCTGGAATAATGAGGTGCGAACGAGTATCTCAGGTGATTTTACATCTATATCGGTGGTGTTGATGTGGGTGTGTATAAATGTATATATTCATATGCATCCTCACGTAAGAGAGTTCATTCCATGTTCGCAATTGAAACGTTTC
The DNA here is from genome assembly GCF_951802725.1 of Rutilus rutilus. Taxonomy (NCBI): domain Eukaryota; kingdom Metazoa; phylum Chordata; class Actinopteri; order Cypriniformes; family Leuciscidae; genus Rutilus; species Rutilus rutilus. The sequence goes on from NC_140223.1 coordinate 30,193,041, forward strand.
TCCACCCCTTGTACCTGATGGATTGCTATGCTCTCTCTTCCTTTTTGGCCCTGTCGACAGTGGTTTTCCATTCCTTTCTCTTCCATCTGAAAACGTGCCGGTACACTAAATGTCCATAAGACAAAGATGTCACTTACAGAACATACCAAAATTAATATTGATATTTCTAATGTCTAATGCATTTTAGTGTCTTTTTTAATACTTGTTTCTTTAAACATCACAGTGTTGTTGTTTTTTTGTATTTATTAAGATAATAAAGGTATATTGTGAAAAATGCATAAAGGTTTGTGGCGTGTTTTCTCCTCGATTTCCTGCACGCTTACTTCGTTTCACACCAAGGCTATGTTTTCACGGGCTGAATCGGCTGAATTTGAGATGCTCAGATCATTTTTTATCATTTGTATGCGCAACCTCCCGCTGCTTTCTCAACAGAAAGGCAACAAAAGGATGATAAATACAGAAACGCCGACAAAAGTCATCAATCCTTTCCAGAAATGGCACACATACTGTTTTTTTAATGCCATGTGCTCTTTGTCTGTCCCCCTTTCCCTCTGTACTTTAGCCTAATACATGTTTTCCAGAAATACAGAGCTATAGTACTATAAAAACTTGAAACTTTTGAAGGAAATCTCTTGAATTTCCTTTTATGTATATTCTATATAGGACCAGATAGATAGATGTATCAGGTGTATGTGTGTATGTATGTATGTATGTGTGTATGTATGTGTGTATGTATGTACATTTGACAGAGTTCCAGATAGTTTTTTCTTCTTTTTTCTTTATTTCTTGAGTTGTTGTATTATTGATTTGACTCATTTTTCTATGAAATGTTTATTTGTTAAATTGAGTTCCATGTGTGGCCTCCCCGTTATTATGTTGCTTCACCTTGAGCCAAGTGGACATAACATATGGATGTCAAATGATCACATCATTACAGGAAGTTGGTCAAACCAATTCTATTTATTGGTAATATTAACCGTTAAATGCATGAATGTTTCGCCAATCATTATTACATATTCGGGTCTTTAGTGACCCAAATCTATATCTAACACGGATGGATATATGCCTGTCGCGATACTATAAAACTCTCCTGATATTAGGGTAACAATTACAGAAGAATAAAATAAAGCATAGTTTATTAAAATTTGGAGCTTGGAAGGGTTCAGTTTGAGCAGATGTTTTATACCATCATCACTGTCCTTGCAAAGGTAATTTTCCAGTACATTCAGCATCTGGGTCATATTCCCGAAACATATTCTCAAAACTATCATTTTCAACATCTTCAACATCAATATTTTCATAGCTGACAGCTTCTTGACCAGATCCATCATCAAGTGACAGTGAAACTAATATTTGATCAAGTTCAGTACTTGCTCTACAGTAAATCATTGAGTCATTTCAAGTTTTGCTGATGATACTTCCTATTCTTTTGTTTTCAGCCTGCGGTAACTATGAGTGAAACGTCACTTCATCACTGTGTATCAGACATTGCTTGCTTGTGGAATAAAGGTGAATTATTCAGTCATCAAAGATTCAGTTATTGTTGTGCAGAAAAAATATACTTGCACTGTTAAACACCTCAGGTCGCAAGAGACCCTTTACAATTTTTACAAAATAAATGGAAAAACAGGCATTATTTTATAATTGTATTTTTTTTCTTTCTTATTATATTGTAAATAATGAATTGATTGAGGAATACTAAGAAGGTTGATGTCTAACTTTTAAAAAATAAATTATGAGGAGGGGGGTAGTGAATGACGTCCTAGGTCACTAAAGACCCGAGGTATTTTAAAGGGTTAAAGTAAATGTTAAAAGATAAAACATTATCAAAGATTCTAAAGATGATCTAAAACAAACAGTTCATCATTTACTTACCTGCATGCCATTCCAAACCCGTATGACCTTTTTTCTTTTGTATAACATACAAGAGGTGTTTTTATTCATTGCAATGTTGAGGTGCAAACCAATGCTGTTTGATAGTAAATGATGACACTTTTTTGGGTAAACTACTTAAACACAAAGATGAGAGTGATGTTTTGTCACTTTCAACCATTTCAAACTGTTTTTTTTTTATTCTTTAATGGGTACTGCTTTGATTCAGACCATGAATGAAAAAGGGACAGAGCCTAAACTAGCCTTTGTTTTCACTGAAAAAATGGGTGTTTTTGCATTTATGCCATAACCCGGCTTGTGTTTTCATTTATTCTGACCCTTTGAGTAAACTACTCTGTTGTAAAAGCCTGCAAGGCTGAAAAATAATGACTAGCCCTTTTGTTTTGCCAGCAAAGCAACTTTTCCCCTCTCTCCCAATTTCATGGCTTTTTCCTTCTCATTTTTCACCTGCTTCGCCGAAATGTATTTTCCCCTTTTTGCCCATTTGTTTGGGAAATGATTGCCTTCTACAGTTGCAATATTATCCCCCCGTCTACACCGTTTTATCGCTGGTCCTCCTGCAGATAAGATATGAACTCATGCTTAACTATTGGCTTTTAATTGTGTGTACGGAGCATGACGTTTGGTGTTTGATTTCATTGTGTTGCTGCTGCATTTGAACCCATGACTGCTGCAGATAAATGCATGAGAGTGTTGCCATTTGTGGTTGTTGGAGAAGTGCTGGTATGTGGGTTAATTAAAGGAAACATCCCTGGCTGCTGTTGCTGTTTTCTTTTTTTCTCTCTCTCTTTTTGTATTCTTTCACACACACAGTAATGAGGAATGGAAGCAGAGAGGCCGGTGGTACCAGTACAGCACAATTCATCATTCATGTCATCCATACCAAAGCCAGCTGCTCGGAACAGACACAGAAAATTAGCATTTCACCCCCATCTCTTCTCTTTCTCTCTCGCTTTGAGTCGCTCTTCTTCATCAAACCCCCATTTTGTCACTTCCTCACTGTTAATGGTCCTCTCTTCTTATCATTTAACTGGGAAACTAATTCCTGTCTTTGATTACTGTCAACCGCAGCACAATGACCCATATCCGTCTCCTCTTGTTCTGCTGAAACTGCCGTTTCCCTGGATTAGATGTCAAGGCAACGTAATTATTCTCTTTTTAAACTTCTGGTTTGGTTTCTGTCTTGGCTTGGCTTGCAATACATTTACATGTACAGTTATATAAAGTGCAAAGTAATCAAAATAAATAGCTATTAGGACTGTTTCTGCACACTGGCATTGTTGATTTCACACTAGACTTTGTGCTGCATACACTTCCATTTATTTATTGTCATTATTAAAAGATGTGAACAGTAATGCGAACTGTGCAGATGCTGTCTTTCATGACGCACAAACTCGGACCTGCAAATTCACATTGCAGACATTTGACCATTTGAGGAGGTAAATGTGACAGATTCAATGAACACAATGATGGTTTTCAGTGTTGCGGAGTCCGAAGTATTGCATTTCTGATGCATATCAGAGCTGCAGTTCTACACAGAAAACATATATACACAGATGATTCAAAACATTATGACCACCTGCCTAATATGCTGTTGGTCCTCCACGTGCTGCCAAAACAGCATTGATCTGCCGAGGCATGGACTCTACAAGAGCCTTGAAGATGTCCTGTAGTATCTGGCACCAAGATGTTAGCAGCAGATCCTTCAAGTGCTATAGGTTGTAAGGTGGAGCCAACCGTGTTGGTCCAGCACATCCCACAGATGCTCAATTGAATTGAGATCTGGGGAATTTGGAGGCCAGGGCAACACCTTGAACTCTTCATCATGTTCCTCAAACCATTCCTGAACAATGTGTGCAGTGTGGCAGGGTGCATGATCCTGTTGAAAGAGCCACTTTCACCAGGGAACACTATTGTCATGAAGGAGTGTACCTGGTCTGCAACAATGTTTAGGTAAGTGGCAGGTGTCAAATTTACATCCACATGAATAGCCAGAATTAAGGTTTCCCTGAGCGTCACACTCCCTCCACCGGCTTGTCATCATCCCACAGTGCGTCCTGGTTCATCACTTCCCAGGTAAACGCCGCACACATACACGACCGCCACGTGATGTAAAAGAAAACATAACTCATCGGACTAGGCCTATACTTGTACCAGTTTCGACACTTGTGTACCCATTGTAGGCTCTTTCAACGGTGGACAGGGGTCATCATAGGCACTCTAACTGGTCTGCGCTTCCCAACTCCACACGCAGCAGGGCGATGGACATTCCTCCCATAACCATCATTACAATTTTGTGTGACTTGTGCCACAGTAGGCAGAACCTGATTTCACCAAGTACACCGTTCCTGGATCAACATCTTTGGTGATCCTGGAACAACATTCCAGTCTGAAAATGTAGTCCTAACCATATCCCTTCCCTTAAACCTAACCCAACCCTCCAGTGTTGCTCCAAGATCAACAAAGATGTTGATCCAGGAACATGTTGTACTTGGTGAAATCAGGTTCTGCCCTTCTAGACAGGATAGTCTTCATTGCTCTTTGTGCATTGATGAGCTTTGGGCGCCCAACATCCTGTCGCCGGTTTGTCCCTCCTCAGACAACTGTTGGTAAATTCTCACCACTGCTGACCGGGAGCAATCCACAAGCCTTGCCATTTCAGAGATACTCTGACCTAGTCGCCTTGCCATAACAGTTTGGCCCTTGTCAAAGTCACTCAGATCTTTATTCCTGCCCATTTCTCTGGCATCGAACTAATCTAATATACAGTGAGGAAAATAAGTATTTGAACACCCTGCTATTTTGCAAGTTCTCCCACTTGGAAATCATGGAGGGGTCTGAAATTGTCATCGTAGGTGCATGTCCACCTGTGAGAGACATAATCTAAAAAAAAAAAATCCAGAAATCACAAAATATGATTTTTTAACTATTTATTTGTACGATACAGATGCAATTAAGTATTTGAACACCTGTCTATCAGCTAGAATTCTGACCCTCAAAGACCTGTTAGTCCACCTCCGCTCCATTTATTATCCTAAATTAGATGCACCTGTTTGAGGTCGTTAGCTGCATAAAGACACCTGTCCACCCCATACAATCAGTAAGAATCCAACTACTAACATGGCCAAGACCAAAGAGCTGTCCAAAGACACTAGAGACAAAATTGTACACCTCCACAAGGCTGGAAAGGGCTACGGGGAAATTGCCAAGCAGCTTGGTGAAAAAAGGTCCACTGTTGGAGCAATCATTAGAAAATGGAAGAAGTTAAACATGACTGTCAATCTCCCTCGGACTGGGGCTCCATGCAAGATCTCACCTCGTGGGGTCTCAATGATCCTAAGAAAGGTGAGAAATCAGCCCAGAACTACACGGGAGGAGCTGGTCAATGACCTGAAAAGAGCTGGGACCACCGTTTCCAAGGTTACTGTTGGTAATACACTAAGACGTCATGGTTTGAAATCATGCATGGCACGGAAGGTTCCCCTGCTTAAACCAGCACATGTCAAGGCCCGTCTTAAGTTTGCCAATGACCATTTGGATGATCCAGAGGAGTCATGGGAGAAAGTCATGTGGTCAGATGAGACCAAAATAGAACTTTTTGGTCATAATTCCACTAAACGTGTTTGGAGGAAGAAGAATGATGAGTACCATCCCAAGAACACCATCCCTACTGTGAAGCATGGTGGTAGCATCATGCTTTGGGGGTGTTTTTCTGCACATGGGACAGGGCGACTGCACTGTATTAAGGAGAGGATGACCGGGGCCATGTATTGCGAGATTTTGGGGAACAACCTCCTTCCCTCAGTTAGAGCATTGAAGATGGGTCGAGGCTGGGTCTTCCAACATGACAATGACCCGAAGCACACAGCCAGGATAACCAAGGAGTGGCTCTGTAAGAAGCATATCAATGTTCTGGCGTGGCCTAGCCAGTCTCCAGACCTAAACCCAATAGAGAATCTTTGGAGGGAGCTCAAACTCCGTGTTTCTCAGCGACAGCCCAGAAACCTGACTGATCTAGAGAAGATCTGTGTGGAGGAGTGGGCCAAAATCCCTCCTGCAGTGTGTGCAAACCTGGTGAAAAACTACAGGAAACGTTTGACCTCTGTAATTGCAAACAAAGGCTACTGTACCAAATATTAACATTGATTTTCTCAGGTGTTCAAATACTTATTTGCAGCTGTATCATACAAATAAATAGTTAAAAAATCATACATTGTGATTTCTGGATTTTTTATTATTTTTTTGGATTATGTCTCTCACAGTGGACATGCACCTACGATGACAATTTCAGACCCTTCCATGATTTCTAAGTGGGAGAACTTGCAAAATAGCAGGGTGTTCAAATACTTATTTTCCTCACTGTACCTAGATCTTAATATGTGGCCTTTTTTTGGGAGATAATAAACTATATTTGCTTCACCTGTGACTGATTATAATGTTTTGGCTCTTCAGTGTTTTTTTTATTTATTTATAATAAATAGGTTATTATCTTTAATGCATGCATGTTGCTTTGGATAACATCATTGCCAAATAAATGTGTCCGTGCACTATAGGGTTAGGGTAGGATTAGGATTTGGTCGACGGTTAGTTGCATGTAATTATGCATCATTTACTGTTATTACTCAGAACATTTTCATGGGTAAATACATGTAACATATGTAACAAGGACACTGTAAAATAGTGTGTTACCAATCAGTTTATAGCGCATTTTTGTATTTGCCGAGTTGCTAAGCAGCATTACGTTGCTTACGTGTGCGGTTAGAAACATCATGTACTGCAGTAAGATCCAATCACAGTAAATTCATTTTACATTTATGCTTCCCAAACTTGTCAGTTCTTCCTTTTGTTGGAAAGCAGATAAATTCAAATGAGGTCATTTCTTTTCATTTCACTTTTAACTCCAAGGTCTTGTTTTTTCCTCTTATCTCCCAGCTCTACTATTTTTTCATAGAGTCGGCTCCACTAGGCTCTCATTGCCGTCTTTATAAGCTATCCTTCCTACGGGTAGCTGAGGGACTGCTGTAATTACCCATGAACCCTTGCTGCGGCTTTTCCTTTTGTCAGCCTTAAGAAACCAGAAGGCCAATCTCGGAGCGGCTGTGACATTATCTTCAGATTGAATAAAAGTTGAAGGAACTCTTTGAAAGAGAACATCCATTCAACCACGAATCAAAAAAAAAAAAAAAAAAAAAAAAGTCCGTGTCCACCTGCAAGTTCACCTGTTGGAGGTTTCGGAGATTTGATCCTAGCCGTGGCTTGTCTTCAGGTGGGATTTCCTTGATGAACATCTCTTAATCAAGCTGTAATTGTTTGAGCATGACCTTTCTTGACCCGGTTAATGGGAATTGCCCTGATTAACGATGTGTGCTCAGTCACACAGTGGGAGGCGCCGCCCACACCCACGAGTCATTGGTTCATTCAATTAATTTATTAATTAAAGGGTAACAATGAGGCAGAAAACAAAGGACCAGCCAAAGGACAACGAGGAAGCGATAGTCTTCCTGTAGTTTGCTGTTAAAAATGATTTATGTTTATACGCATGCTGATTGATAATTATAAAGCATCAAGCTATAATTACTCTGTTTGAAATTAAGCAAAGAAGGATATAACTGCTAGATGTAATTTAATCATATTCCCTGAAGACTCTAATATGAGAGGAAAGGTGCAAATTAAACGTCTATTTTATTCAATGGAGTAAGTTTAAAATCTAACTAATTTCTCTAATCCCTATAAACCATTATTTTGCCAAGTATTCCTATGAACATTTTGATGATCCTAGACCAAACAAACAGTCTTAACAAATATAATACATATAGATTACTATCTGTTAGCGTTTTCATCTCATCTCGATAGTATATTGCTTGTTTGGACTTGGATATAGTGCACAGATTTTTATTAATTTTATGGTTTTGTAATGTTTATTTAATTTGTTCCATGGATCAAAGTCAAGGTTTGGAAATGAGAGTGAGTAAATGATGATAGATTATTTCTTTAATATATATATATATTAAAATGAAATATATTGGTTTTATTTATAAAAAATAAAAATAAAAAATGTGAAAAAAATAGCTATAGCCTACCTAACCTGTATTATACAGAACATTTGGCATCCCAGCTAAATACTAAACATTCATACACACGTTGATGTGCACAAGGCAGGGGCAATATAACACATAAACATACACGCATATTAATTGTGACTGTTTGCTAAGCTTTAATGACATACGCATTTGCAAACAAACATGTTTGGTGAAGCAAATGTCATATTGAGTCACCGTTGTGTTCCAAATACCTTCTGTATTTGATCACACTAATAATCGACAGATGTTTAATGACATTAAAATGTCAACATTGAATGAAAAAGTAGTAAATCCACTTCGCAAACTTTGGTGATATGCCAGATCATATTCGCCTCACTTCCAGGAATCTGCGAACGTGAGGAAAATGTCACTCTTTTTATCTTTGCATTTACTTCGGAACTGGAGTCAAAAGGAAAGGTTGGGGTCTTAAAAGGTTAGTTAACCCAAAAACGAAAATGATACCATAATTTACTGCCCCTCAAGCCATCATATGTGTATATGACTTTCTTCTTTCAGCCAAACACAATCAGAGTTATATATATACATAAAAAAAATCCTGGCTCTTCCAAGATTACAATGTTTTTAAGCACACAAAAAAGCGCATCTATCCATCATAAAAGTAATTCATACGGCTCCAGGGGGTTAATAAAGGCCTTTTGAAGCAAAGCAATGAGTTTTTGTAAGTAAAATATCCATTTTTATAACTGTATAAACTATAATCACTGGCTCCATTGCATGGAGAAAAAACAGTACTCTAGAAAAATGAACACCACCACATAATTAATTACTGAATAATTGAGAAATTAGCATGTTAAAATGGTTTAAGGAGCATTGTTGCACAGCACATGTGTCACCTTGCTTAGTCCGGTTATCATTTGCCCAGGGAAACTGAAGAGAATAAAGGTGAGTTGGTAATGGCTGCAGCCTGTAGAATGGGGCGGGGCTACACGTGCAATAAAATACTACTCCAGTAAAAGAGAGGTTTTTAATGTGACATTCTGACATTATGAATTATTAGGGGCACACTTGATCTGAGAATGTCATATTACTGCTGGATCTTACAGAATGTTTCATAAAAACTAAATTAAGAAGGCACACATTAGCCTATTGCAATGTAATTTAGTTATCACACATCTGCACCTGACACGTCTTGGCCTATAAAAAACAATAACACCTGTTACTATAAGTGTGTCTTGCCATGTTATTTAAATTAAAACAACGTTGATATATCGGTTTCATTTCCTTTTTCATACTAAGGTGATAAACTTATCACATTTCATTAATCATTCATAATTCAGACCTGACCCTCATGTTGTGGATAATCAAGCAATACATTTTTGTTTAAATGGGGTTGTTCGTGCATTAGCCTAAATACCAGCTTAAAGGGATAGTTCACCAAAAAAATTAAAATGAGCATTTTAGGACATTTCGATTGTATTTGTCTGAAAGAAGAATGTCATATTACACCTAGGATGGCTTCAGGGTGAGTAAATCATGGGCTAATTTTCATTTTTGGGTGAACTATAGCCAATCCCTTTAATTTAGCAAAACAATCATTTCAGCCAAGGACATAGGACACAGGCTAATGTTTTTACTTTTTCCGTGCATTATGGGCTTTTTGATACTGCACAGATTTTCCAGATCATATAGATTAACAACATACGTCCTACACCGACTACGAACACATTTCTTATCATGTATGGCCAGTATTAAAGACGATCGAGCCAATCAGAGTAGGCGTGGGGCGGAGCAACACGTGCAGCCACGCCCCGCTCTGCAGTCTGCAGCCAGGTCAGACTCACTCAGGTGTACCTGATTGCTCTTGCAAAAAGTTGCAAGTTGAAGAGGTTACTGTATGTAAAGTCATTCTTTCTTTTTAAAACTACTTTCACTTGTGTCTTGGAGACAGGAAAATGTCAATGTGAGTTACACAACACAACCTGGAAGTCGAAACGCAGGAGAGCAAGACATCTCTCTCATCAGTTTTACCCGCATAAACAGGTAGCGAAAAGCTTCACAGTCCCGTCTAGCGTGTCTGGTAAATCCTCTGATTTAGGGACGCATGATAGTGGAGGTTATTTTTAATAATTTGAGTGGCACCTGAGCGTGTGACTCTGATGTGTTTTTTTGCGTGAAGGCGGCTGAAGTTATTAGACATGGCGCTTTCGATGTAGCGTCTCACTGAAGCAGCAAATTAACACAAAGACACGGCGACACATTAAGAAAGAAGGAAAGGGGGATGGAGAAATTTTTTTTTTCGTTTCCTGCTGTATCACTCCACTCTCACCTCTCAATTTCCTTAACCGTTTAATCTCACAATCTGTTCAAGTGTTGACACATTCACCTGTGTAATGCGGAACCCATTAGATGTTTAGCGTGTAACAGAACGGCGTACCTCAGGGGCACACACACACACACACACACACACACACACACGTACGTCTGTATACAAAACACTTCTGAGAGGAGATGGAATGCAATCAGCTTGAAATTGCGTTCATAAATCCATAACAGCGCGATATTTTGTTGGCGCACTTTTAGTCTCTACGCAATTATTCCATCTGCAGATGTGTATTTAAAACAATGAGTCATAACTCTTTAGGCAACTCTTTTCATTTAGTATTTCAATTAAACACAAACATCATCTGAGGCTCATGTTCTCCTGAGGGCCAAACAGTGACACTGCCATTGAATCAAGAGGGTTGGCAGCTGGTTGGTTGAACAATGTGTCATAAAATTAATAATGAAATATCCTGTTGTTCTTTAACATTTGCTGTTATTTTTGTGGAGCAAGATACTTTGGTTTTAACCCTCTGGTGCTCCTCGACCATCATTTTCCTGAACATCTTAAATGCAACTTTTTCCCGCCAGTAAAATCAGTGTAATATAATTATTTTATAAATTATTATTTTAATTAATCCATGCATAGTTGGGATTTGTATCTTTCCCATTAATTTCTGTGGCAGTAATTATTTTTTACAATATTTTCTTATGTGTGTGGTAAAATAGTAAGTGCAACAAAAGTCACCAAGTGTCAAAAAAACATTCAAACCATTAAATTTTTCGGTCAAAGTGACTAAAGAGCACCAGGGTTAAGAAATGAATGAAACCAACGTGGTCACACGCATTTCTAAGAACTTTGATCTACTTGTACTTTCATCTCAGATGTCATTGACCCTCATAATTATTTATTGCATTTTTAGTGAAGTGTAAGTACATTTCAGTTCCACTGTATATACAATTTAACATTTCTGTCTTTAGATGTTAATATAATCTTTCAAAGTAATAAAGTTAAAAGTTGTGTCTTGCTGTCCTCAATGTAGGGGCAAGAGACTGGACAAGACTCTACGATTCTCAGACTGAAAACATTATAGAAATTAAGATGGAGTTGGAGGATGAAGGGCTCAAGGAGTGAGGTATGCAGTTAATTATACATCTTTTATGGTTTGAATTCATTCATTTTTTTCTACTTAAAGGGATACTTCAGGATTTAGCATTCTTTGTATCAGTAGAAAACCCGTAGTGTTTTTCGAATTACTGTGCTTTCCACCCTCATGTCCCCCTGAGACGAGAGATTTATGTATTTTTTTTGTCTGGAAAAAATCCTCCGATGACGCAAAAATCGTCATTTTGCGTCATCTGAGGATTTTTTGGCCAGAGGCTAAAGACTACAGCCAGTAGTAGGGGCTGTCCCGCATGTTTTCAACCCGCCCATAGGGGGATCTCACTTACAGAATGTACACATAGTGTCAGCCGTCTTTCTTTGGAAGCTAAGCTAGCAGTCTCTTGTTCTGTGGAGAAAGCTGAGTAGTAGGGGTTACCATCCTCTTTTTCCCGGATATGTCCGACTGTCAAGATCGTCCAAAATGTCCGGGATTCAGCTTTTGCTTTCTGCAGTCGCCATTCATTGTTTACATGCACACCTTTTGTTTCAATCTAACTGAATTCATTCCGATTGGTGAATCTGAATGTAAAGTTTACATAAACGCTAAACAAGTGATCGGTTGATGTGCTATTTAACATTGCTAAGAAAATTCCCGCTCCTCCGTCGCTCATCAGTAAACAAGCCACCGGCCTTGCGCCATTCTCCCGCGGCCCTCAGCCTCGTCCTGCTCGCCACAGTAAACATAACGAATGGCGACTGTAGAACGCAAAAGCCGAATCCCGGACATTTTGGGTGATCTCGAAATCCCGGGCAGACTCGTCACGGCGACTCACTAGTAGCCTAGTCTTGTTGTTAAACTGCACGCTCTTACCGTTAGACGTGGCTTGGGAGTGGCCTTATAGAGCAGCGAAGCAAGTGCATTCTGGGAGTTGTTGTCTTTCATCCACATAAGCCAAAAATACATTTTCTGGCTTTTCTCAGTCTAGAAGGCTCCAAATTCAAAAATAATTTCACATTTCTACTACATAAATGACCCAATTTAAATACACATTCATCTTTCCAGAGGTTAAGTATCCCTTTAAGTTTAGCGTGTAGTGTCCATAATGCAGTAGCATGCAATATTATTTTTAATTGTGCAGTCTTTACAGTGTCTGTGGGTAAGCACAGTTTTTGAGTTTTATGCAAGTAAATTGCCATTTTATCAGTGTGCATCTTTAGCAAACATAATGCAATCCCTCATAAAATGCTTTGAAAAAGCTTGTAAATGAGGGCAACATATTTTACATTTCGAATTTTGTCTGTATTTCCCAACGCATTATTTTGCAGCTTTTTTACGCCCTGAAGCCACTTAATCTTTATTTCATTCAGACTGGTGACAGAACATACATTTGTCATACTGCACTAAAACCTCCCCTTACACAAAGCCATTGTGTTTAATATTATCGTGGGATTTTTATCACTAAGCCTGCTAAGCATTTTGATCATAAATGTGTACTTGTGTGAGTAATAAAACGTTTGGAAATGTGCAGAGAACAGCATTGTTCTAATGGATGTGCAAATTCTGCCTCGGAGGGATAGAAACCACATCATGTTACCATCCAATTTGTGTTCCACTCACCAATTACTTTCATGCTCGGCTTCCCCCCATCTCAGACCAAAAAGAGATTATCAGTATTGCGTCTGAACGCTGCGGTTCCTAATTAAAAAAACACAAACGAGAGGCATGTATGCTGATAACACAACTGCGAAAATATGGCGAACGTATAGGTTCTTATGACAATATTTACACGTCATGCAATTGGTTTTCAAAAATGTGACCCTCTGTGGTTATGTTTGCTGATAATGCTAAAATCTTAACGGTGTGATGTGTCTGTCAACTGTTGTGTTTTAATAGGTTAGGAATGTAACAAAATATGACTAAAAATTGGTTGATGTTTGTAGTATGTGAAAATGTATTCAATATATATATTCATAAATATTCCATTGATGCTAGTGAAGATTGAAGGAAGGAGTCCCTGTTAATATCTAGCTTTGTTTAGATACAGTTTTAGCTGCTGTTAGCATTTTAGCATTTGCTTGCTGGTGATTTTGTTGTTGTTTTTTTGAGTTATCACAGATTTTACATAAAGACCAGTAGAATGACTAATTTCAGTGTGATGTAAGTTTCCAAAAGTGTCCATATACTTTTTAGGGACACTGTACACAATTTTACACTTTGAAATTGCCATAGAATCCATCCTTTTATGTTGAAAAGTTAGACTGTTTTGTCTGTTTTTCCTCTGCAGGATCACAGGAGTGAGACTAGACTCGACTCTACACTACCGAGAACTAATTAATTAAAGAAGTAAAGGTGGAGTTGGAGGATGGATGCCAAAGGAATTGTCTAAGGAGTAAGGTATGCAGCCAGTCTATGGATTTATGAATTAATTTATAGGTTTTGCATGCACAGTTTGTTCGGATGCTCTTTTTGCGAGTATTTTTCCTCAAACCAGTTCAGCGCAAAATCCACCCCGCAGCCATTTCTAAAGCTTTCATTTGTCATGTTAATCACAGCACTGATTGCCAATCACACAATGCTAAAACAAACACTAAACCTAACTTTAAAGGGATATTTCACTGCTGGAAAGATGAATGTGTATTTATATTGGGTCATTTATGAAAGTAGAAATTATTTTAGTAGTTGGTGCCTTCTAGACTGAGAAAAGCCAGAAAATGTATTTTTGGCTCATGTGGATGAAAGACAACAACTCCCAGAATGCACTTGTTTCGCTGCCCTACGAGGCCACTCCCAAGCCACGCCTACCGGTTACAGAGGGCATTATCGGAAGAAATGATACAACTAGGCTACTATTGACTCGAAACTGAAAAGACGCCGTTTTATCGTGAGATCCCCCTATGGGCGGGTTGAAAACATGCGGAACGAGCTCTTTCTACTGGCTGTAGTCTCTCGCCTCTGGCCAAAAAAGCCTCCGATGATGCAAAATGACTATTTTTGCGTCATCTGAGGTTTTTTTTCCAGACACACAATACAGAAATCTCTCGTCTCAGGGGGACATGAGGGAGGGAAACACGGTCATTCGAAAATACTACCGGGTTTCTACTGATACGAAGCTTAATGCTAATCGGTGAAGTATCCCTTTTGCAAAAAAAAAATTAATTTAACATTATTAACCCTCAGAGAGTCTTCGGTCACTTCTGACCGAATAATTTTCTGTTTTGAATTTTTAAAAATCACAGCTTCATCGGAAGGTTATGATACTTGGTGACTTTTATGGCATTAGGTATGTGAGCACAAAAAAAAAATTGAGTTCATGATCCGAGCATGCTAAGTGGTCATAAAAAAAATAGTCACACTCGTGGTCTTCGGTCAAAAATGACCCCCATAGGAAATGAATGGGAAATTGACAAAAACACAAAAATTCTCTACAAATCGGCCACGATGCAGAAAAAAAGTGCTCAGCAATGAAGGGGTGAAACTCTAAAACATCAAGAGTGAAAAACATAACATAATTAATAATTATAATTAATATATTTTATATATTATATATTATAATTAATAGATTTTCATAGTCGAATCAGAATCGTCATGTCTTGCCTATAGTCGACTAATAGTCGAATCATGTGTATGGGGGCGGGGCTTTAACGTTTCAAAGCCGCGATGTACAGAAAATCACACAAAGATATAGAAGAAAATGTATAAAAACATTTTGGATCAATAAAACTAAGAAATAACATAACTCCAGAAAGGCCACACTGCAGACAGGATTTGCATTTCACATGCAAATCAAATTAAATCGGCTAAATTACCTGTGCGAGCAGGCAAGCCTACAGCACAACATCGATGCACCGAAAAAATAAACAATTAATTTACTAAAATTAAATTAGAACAGAATAGGCCTAAACCTTTCTAATAAATAAAAAATACAAAACGAAATAAATTAGAATCAAGTCACAAGATGAGGAGCAAATGTGTGCAAAATGCCTAAAGTGCTGGGGAACATTCAAAACACAAGCCACAAATAGTTAGATTAGATAACCCTGACAGATTAATAAATAAAATAAAAATAAAGAAATTATTAAAATAACGATAGTAGCCAGAATTTTCAACTTTGTCTTTTTAACTGCAGAAACAACAATAAATGCTAAACTGGAGTGGCAGTCTTTTTAGCTAAAAATGTTCACAGCATCCAAAAATCAAATTATAACCGGCTGAAAAGTTTTGAAATCACTTGTACCCTACCTGATCGAGAGAACAAATCCAGTCTTTCACTCTGTCTGTGTCCGTTGGAGTCTTTTCAAATTGTGCGCGCGGATAAAATACATTCTAACGTGAAACCCAGTCTATGCGTGAAACGTGTTAACGTTGGCCGGCAGAAGTGCTATAATGGTTTTCCTGATGCTAAATCCAGCCTTGGAGAATATCCTTTCTGATGATGTACATCCACACTTTAGATTTTCTTATCCCAGACATTGTTAAAGATTTAAATCTTTGCCGCGAAGACGCTCTGTCGGTCACGGATCGAAAGTGAAACTTAAATCTGTCACGGGGTGTTTGGATTTATTCATGCACGTTAAAAAATTTTTTATTAAAAGCTTCTTTCTTTGCACATTTTTATATACAGCATTATCATAATATGCTGAATATTAACGACATAAAAGCTAGTTCTATGTGAAATCAGACATTGAGCGCCCTCAAATAGCCAAAGTGGCATGATCCTCGTTTCATAACACCTCTGCAAAGATTCGACCATGAGATCGGTAGTCGAATCAGGCTCCTCCTATCGAAGCATCGAATCTTCGACTATTCGGGGTCACCCCTAATAATCCATATAATAATTATTAAAATTATTAAAATAATAACTAATAAAATGTTATAAACCTTGGCAAAAAGTATTATTTGAGAATTTCTAAAAAAAAATACATTCAATCCACATCTTAAAAGTAAGTAATTTGGTCCAAAAACAACTACAATTCACAGGCATATCCATTTAGAGCTATACAGGTATCTAATGGTAAACCCATGCAATAACATGATTTATTTCATTTTATGTTTAATAAATTGATTTAATTTTTTTAATTTAATTTTTTTTCTGAAAGCCTAGTCTCTATTTTAACCGAAAATACTATATAAAAAAAAAAAAAAAAAAAATGTATCATTATTTTCAATGGCAAAAAATGGACTATAAATAATGCATAAATATTAATAAGTTCAATCAAATTGTCTCAAAATACTAAATTAAAAAGAATAAATATTATAGAACAAAAATAAATTGCATTGGTTTTTACTGGGATGGAGGAAGTTTCATTTTTAGGTGTCCGGTCACTTCTGACCGGGAAGGCACTGAGTGTGACTGCTAAACGAAGACTCTCTGAGGGTTAAAAACATTTTATTTGTATTTTTTCAAAAGTATCTTTAAAGGCCCACTGAAGTGCCTTGGAACGCGCAGCTTTGTATGATTTCCACTGAAACAGGAAGCTAATGTGGGACATATTGATTGGCCCCTCCCCCTTTTCAAATAGCCAATAGCGTTTAGTTTACCTCACATACTGTAAGTCGTACTTGACAGCACCATGGAAGCGAATCCGAGTGCTGATGGTACGATGAATTCAATAGTAGAGGTGTGAATAAATTCTAGCCATTTCATTCTTAACCAACGTTGAGTTGGAAAACGGAATAAAACTCGAGCGTTTGAGCAACCGAACTCGCATCTCCAACCCATATTGCTCTGTGACGTGTCAACGGTCGCTTTGGCCAGGTGGTACATGCCATTGAATGCTGTTTGAAATCAACTCTACTGACAACCTGCTGTTGTCTTTTTTTTTGAGAGCGTTAGACAAAGAAATTGTTGCGGTGGAGCTACCAATGTAACTCTGTTTATCTGATCTTGATCTTGGATTAGCATCCCTACTGCAAATACAAACTAAGATCCATACATCTGTGAAACGCTATACGAACACACACTCTACCCATCTGCCCTTATTTCTCAGTTTTTCTCAGCACTGATTGTGAAATTTCCCAGTGTAGAAATAGCAATTTGTGCGTTTTTGTATTATGCATATAGTTTGAAACCATCTATTGGATTTCTATTTTAAAGGATTAGTTATGCAGCACATTTATAAGAGCTTGTTGCACGAACGCATGAGTGCACACACCAGGTATAGCATCCCTCTGCTTCTTCCCATCGGCCTAATGAAGATGGATTTATCCAATCTATTCCCTGACACCAGAACCAGAACAAGCCAACCCGTCCCCTGTGTGGTGTCATCTTCTTCTTCTCCTCCTCCTTTGCTCTTCCGTTCCTCCGTCGTGCGTTTCGCTCCTTACAACGGATCAGTCCGCCCCGATGCGCCACCAGACCAAGAAGTGAAAAGGGCAAGAAATTTGTCACTTTCCCCAACAAGACCCTCACCAGACATAAGAACAACGGCATTAATCATCTGACATTTCAATATTGTATTACCCTTTCTGGGGAAAATCAAGGGGGTCATTAAACGGGTAAAAGGAGATGGGGTTGCTGATCAATAGAACAAGCCTCGAACAGAACCTTGAGCTTTACTGCCGTCTGCAGATTCACAGCTGCTGTCAGTAGGTATGATAGGAGACGGCCTTAACTAATTGCCTCTACGTGAAGGGCATGAAGTGGCGTTCAATGCATTGATGGCGGCAGTGAAGAGAACACTTAATCAGCAGGCAATGAATATAAACAGGCAGAGACCACCAGAGGGGAGCTCCTTGTTCGTGATGAGTGTCACTGGAAGTGTGAGGTTTTGTCTCTTTAATGCAGTAAAAACAGCATTCAGTGGAGGATTACGAATGTTGAGTTTGAGATGTCATCACAGAAATGCTTTTGTGAGTGTGAGGGTTGAGGGGGTTCATGCCCTCCAAATGTTTTTATGTTCTGTTTTAGAGCAGAGGCACAGGGAAAGTTTTTCTTCAAGGATGAATTAAACGAAGCGACAGACTAATAGCGAGAGATACCCAAGTCGTTTCTCTCGGCTTTCACAAGTCTCTCCTGGCCGTTCACCCGTGTCTTCACCTCTCATCATTCATCATGCCGCGATCTCGGTGTGTCTGTTCAGCAGGTCGTTTAACTAAGAAAACATGCCAATTTTAGCCGTTTGTGTGTCCACGGTCCTCTTCAAACGCTGTTTGGACGTGGTCAATCATCGTCGTGCTTTAGCTTGGTCAGAGTTCAGGTCTGTGACTGTGGAGCTCTTAACAAAACAGTGATTAAAGACTAAAAAGTGACTCCTATCTTAATACGCACTTTCATTCTTTCGTTGGTAACATTTAATAATCACAATTAAGTCTTTCATTGGTTGAGTTTCCCTGAAAAGCATAAACACTTTGGCCCTATGTTTGTTTGAACCTGTTTTTGCATTTCTGTTTAGTGATGGTTAGCAATAATGCAGTAGGGCTGGGCAATATGGCCAAAATAATTATCACAATACATCATTTTTCAAATCAGTCAATATCGATAAGTATCACGATAAATGTCAAATATTTATTTCTTTCAAGTTTAAAGGCAGAATTTTGCTCCTAAGTGAATGTTGTAGAAATCAGACTGTTAATTGTGGTTTTAATCTAGTCTTTATTCATGACAAACACTTCACATTTTAGAATTTTCTTCATTTTTTCCTTTACAAAATAAATATCTTAATAGAAAAATGAATTTCTTAGTTTCTGCATGTGCTAACGGGTGGTTTGTGTTGCCTGAATTTGATGGCACGTATCTTCAGAGTTTACGGTGCAGACTGCGATATTAATATGTTTTGTCTCTTAGAAATGTACGTTTAACAGTAGCTTAGGACAGTGGTAGCTTGAGTTAGGATGCAGATGTAAATTTGTTCAAAAACAGTAACATCTGTAAAAATTGTAACAACCTCATTTCTATATGGTAAAATTGAAATATTATGACTGTTTGAGCTTTCTTGAAACTAACCATTGGTCTTCCATAGTAGCATATGTTTAAACCATAATAACCACAGTTAAAACCACGCATATAGCACATCAATACCATTGTAAAATGTAACTATATGGTATTTGTATGAAAAACAGTAGCCTAAATGCATTTAGTATAAATGCACAAACGCTATATCACAAAAACACTGTAATTGTATTCCATTGCTCATTTAATACCTACACGTCTACATTAATAATATAAAATTTTATACGAGTATCCCACATTTCTGCCACAATAGTGCAGTTAGTGTTACTACAGTAAAACCATGGTTAAATGATGGCAATTTGTAGATTTGAAAAGTCTTCTGACTGTCTCGTTGCACACAGTGTTTCTCCTGTTTGTGTTCGCTCTATTCAAGTACTTCTCACTGGATCTCACAGCGCTGTTCAGTGGTCACGTGACCGAGATAGATCGGCGAGTAAACGCATCTGCTCAAGTAAACTCGCGCCGCGCTGCCCGTTTGGACTTTGAGCCGAGCGGATAAATGGTCCATCCATGTGGAGCGGTTCAAATGAGTAGCGCTGATTCGTTTCGCTTTGAGCGCATAAACATTTTATCGAACTCTTGTTATCGTTATATCGAGGAAAATTCTATCGCGATAATTATCGCTACATCGCCAAGCCCTATGCTGGAGAGATGGATGAATCCAAGAACGAACAAATGCTTGAAGGGTTGTACCTGTGCAATTCCTTTTTAGATATGAAATAATTCTATGAATTTCTTCTTTTTTTTTTTTTTTTTACATGTACCTGTTTTTGTAGATTAATGTACAATTTGAAAGGTTCACTGAAAGTCTTTTGGCTTTAACAGGCTCTTCTAACATTTACCATGTGGCATTGCAGGTCTGTAAGGAATTGTGCCATTTATCAGCTTGGCATGTCATTCCTTTTAATCATTGGTTTATAGAGACATCTTGGTGCATAATTCATCCATTCATTCCCTTTAAGATGGAATGTCTTTGTCAGCAACTGTTGATTGCTTTACACATTTACGTTCTTCCTGTCATCCGCCGTCGATTTGGCTCGTTCAAGCGTTCTGCTTTTGGCAGGGAGATAGTTGCATAAATTTGACTGAGCTTCTTCTTGACTGAGCCTTATAATGTAATTGATGAAAACTAATAATAAAGTAGAGGAAAAACTGTCCGTGACTCATTGGCTGGTGGGACGCGTGGGGTTACGTCAGCCTGTGAGATGTGCGGGACCGACTGTTAATTGTGAGGTCTGAACACGGATGGAGTGAGTTCTGCAGAGCTGAGCACTGGAAGGACTTATTAAAAAGGAGTTATTAAAAAAAAAAAACCCTGCAGTTTGGTAGCTGAGATACTCAGGGGAAGACCAACTCCACACAGCTGAGAGGCAGATGATTGGAGAAAAGCCGGGCATCGGTTTAATTGAATTCGACAAATTTGTTCACAAAGTTCAGAGGAAGTTTCCAGGGTGATGAGCTGCTGTTATTTTAAGTTCTTGTCTTATCAGGAGACTCTTGCTGTGTTTGGAAGGAAAAAGAGGTGGAGGAAGGGATGGAAAAGAAAGGAAGGAAGGGAGCTGCGTATAAAGATAATGGGATGATGTAAGGATGGAATGGACAACAAAGAAAGAAAGAAAGAAAACGAATTGATTCCAATCAAAATCCTGTCATCTCTTCTCCACAGAGAAGACATCGTAACTGAAACGGAGAGATGCGGCTTCTCCCGCCGTGGTGGGTGAGCAGGTGGGATCGAGTCTACACTGGTCTCTGTGGGCAGCAGCAGACAGGAGGACGGCTTTCCTGACAGCATACAGCTGTTTCTCTTAATTACCTCCCGTTATGCGTGTGGGGTTAATTAAACCAGTTTGGGTGAAAAATAAGACATGAATTTCCTAACAAAGGATATTAGGTTAAACCCTACACATCAACGGGAAAAACCCGTAATGTTTTCCTGTATTAGCTCAGAATTTAGCGTCTCATTTAGCTAGCGAACGTTCATTAGCGCCACAACATCGCTAGCAGAAAGCAGATTGGATGGTTCGGTTCATTTCCTTTTTCCTTGCATCCGTTCATGTTATAAAAACCAAAAGCTTGCATTTTCTAGTCAAGCACATGCTGTTTTCAAAATAAATTAGCCAGTTTCTTCCTGAGTTCGGTGAAGCTAACGGCTGCGTGCTCGATAGCAATGAGGGACTCTGAATTGACCCAGAGTCGCCAGTTACTGTGTGTCACCTTATAATAATGACCGAGATGTACTCATCTCTAGGCTACATGTATTCATAATATTTGCAGCAGAGTCAGTGTATGCGTGTGTACTATCTTTAATCACCTGTGCCTCATTGTGCGCGGCACACACACCTTAGCTCATTAAAATGATGGATCGAGCCAGAGGGGAAGCTCTCGGTCGCTCCAGATTTGTTCTCGTTTAAAAGGCGTTTAATAGGGGAACACCTGTAGGGAACTGCTCTCGTTTTCTGACAGCAATCAAGGCGCCTGGCAGATGCACAGGAGAAGGCATGCGTTTGGCATTTTAGTTTCTGTACGTCCCAATATTTGTCTGTGGATTTGGAAGTGAAGCGTGCGTATAGTTGTCATAGTGCAGCGGCTCTCAATGGGGATGTGCTGAACACTATACGATTTCAAAATCAACTTGTTAGTGGGTTGCCTAAATGACTAATAGGCCTTAAAGAATCCAGATATAATGAGGCTTGGTGTTGGGTTCTAATAAAAGACATTTATTATGGGCCTTTATATCCTGTCTTTAAGAATACAAACCTAGATTGAATGTAACAAAATCACTATATGGCTTTTGGTTTTAGTCTGGAAAATGCTTGTTTTTGACACTTTAATGTATGCACATATCAGTTTTCCTAGTCAACCAATGTTATGCAAATAATTTTACGTATTGTTGATCCTATGCATGCAATTTATTGCAATATTACAAATTTTGATTTAGTACATATTTATTAGCTACTTTTCAGTTGATGTCCAATGTAAAAAAAAATGTTTTTTTTGTTTTGTTTTTTTACAATCGCTAGTACAGTTTCTTAATACTTTGGTAACTTTCTCTTCACTCTTCACACAGTTCTCATAACCAACTTTCAACTCGGCACAGCAGTTAATTTCACATTGAAAATGTACTAAAATTACCAAAACATTTAATTCATGTTTCAAACCAACTCATTCTCTCAACTCAGCAAACATTTCACCCAACAAACACTTTGTCACTCATTAAACAATGACCTAAAATCACTAACAGCAGGTAGCATTATACAAGATTTTCTTCTTTAGTAAAGTTTCTTTACAAAACAAGAATGACACTGCAGTATGTTCCATAATTTATGTTTACGTTACAGTACAAAATGATTCCCTAAATTATATACATTTTCCCCTTTTTTGTAGTTGTTGACATTGAAAGATTAATCTACATCTAATTGTTTGGACTTTTTAGATTCAGAATTTATTTCAATATGGCATTATTGTAAAAATGTGGCAAATTTCTGACTTATTCAATTTTGTATTATGTTAGGTTTTGAACTGAAGTTTAACAGTTTTGAAAAGAGAATGTAAACGTGCAAATTGGTGTTTGTGTCTAAGTGAAATATGAATTCATGTAATTTGAAAGATCATTGAATGAATTTAATTTTGCAATGATAAATGATCCACAGTTTAGCTCACATAGACTGTTGTGATCACTGTGTGAAGAATTTTGATAGTTACCTAAGTATTGAGAAATTGTAAAAAAAATAAAAAATAAATGTAAATTGAAAGGTTAATACTTGTGTGGATTCAGATTCAGAATATATTTCAATATAATATTACAGTTGAAATGTAGCAATTTTGTATTGTTAGGTTTTGAACTGAAGTTGAACCGTTTTGAAAAGGGTTTGTAAACGTGCAAAAGGTGTATCGATTTTTGGTGGTGGTTGTAATTAGAGCTGCGCAATTTTAGGAAAATTGAGAATCACAATTTTTTGTTTCGAATAGAGATCACGATTCTCCCACAATTCTGAACAGACAACTAAATAAAATAACGTAATTTACTAGAGGTTCTGACAAAATGTTGTAGAATGACTCACTCATAAAGAATTCACTCGTTTCATACTGAATGAAAATCGTTGTCATTTAGGGAAAAGATTGTGCGTGTCTGAATCGAGATCATGATCTTTTTAGATCAATCGTGCAGCTCTAGTAGTAATGTAGTAAAATGTAGTAATGCATAAATAAACCAAAAAAACAAGCAGGTCAGTTTCAGTATTTTGATTTATTTTTTTCTTCATTTTTTTAATGCTTTTTTGTTTTAAGAAACAAATGCTTGCAGATGTCAAATGAATTAACACTCACATCCTCACCCCTTTTATAGCGTGACTGACACAACCAACCCACGAAAGCCGGGTCCTCGGCCAGCCAATCACGACCACCCCAGATTCTCAAACCGACACCCACTTCCTGTTAAGTGCATAATGTAAATCGAAAAAATGATTTCTCTTTTGAATAACGAAAGTGCACAGGTGGAGCAATACTTTCGTAAACATAACATCCCTGCATTATTCCTGTATATTTCTTTCATTTTTGCAGGATATCTTGAGCTGGAATGAGAATCTGGAAAAGACACCGAAGGTCAGGATGCAGGGATTTGTTTCCATTCATTCACTCGTTTGTAAACAGCTTATCCTTTTTTTTTTCTTTTTTTTTTCTCATAACCCTACATCGACAGGTTTAACAAGGCCTTTTGTCGTACCGTCCGCGCTCCCCTCGCGTAAGACAAAAAGGTTAATCAATAACATGGTTCAAAATAAAGTTTAGTGATTGTGCTTTTAAAACCAAAGTCAAACATAGAACAACAAACATCGACAATGACAAAAGAATAACAGTGCATTACAAAAAACAAAAACGAACAAACAATAACCCTCAAAATGTGGCACTTTTCCTGGGGCAGTTTAAACACTATTACAATTTACAACCAGGATGGCGGCTATAAAAAAAAATTATATTAACTGGCGTAATTTAAAATTATTCAAATAAGTCAAGGAAGACAAATTTAATGTACCACAATGGATTATAAAAGACAGTTAGATATGTATACACGTGTATGTACATGTCAGCCTGTCCCTTTGTGCCTGGAGTTTCATTACAGTAACCGCTGACTGACAACCTTCTCGCCAAGGTGAACAAAGCCATAATCAGTTTCAGGAGCTTACGGACGCATCATATTGCATTGGATTCAAAACAAAACTGCTTTAGCCCCCTCTCAAATGTACCCTTCGTTTTTGTTTTGTATGTTTTTTTTTTTTCTTCTTCTGTCTTTTTTTCTTCTTTAAATGCACATTGAAATTAAGGTAAATAAATGAAGAATGGTTGGTCAGTTTTCCAAACGTGACTCTGGGTCGGTTGTTTTCCGATACCACCGAGATGGTCAAACTGCACTGAAGATGGTTGCTGAGGACGTTTAAACAGCCTTTTTTTCTTTTCTTTTTTTTATCTTCAGCTCTCCACCATCTGAAAAAATAAATAAATATTGAAGCATTATAGTAAACATCATACAAGGAAAAAATACACATGTACCATCATGCACATTAACAGTGTTATTTATTATTCTGAATGAACTTTAATTCGTGTTTTATATATATTTCTATTTAGCTTTCAGTTAGTTGCCAAGGCAAAATGTAGTTTTTTCACCTAATATTTTATTTCAGAATTATTTAAATAATTATGTAATTTATGTGCGAGACTTCCCAATGCATTAGCCGGAATAGGTAAATAACTACAAGAATAACAACAAAGTGCACTAATTATTAGGGGTGTGACGAGATCTCGTGCCATGACGGTGTGTGAGGGTGAAGTTAGCATAGAATATGCCACCGCTACGTCTACATTTACACTGTCGTTTTGCTTTTTATAGAAATAAAAACCACTTAATTCAGTTGGATAACGGTCACTTCAATTCCACCCAGCTCATCCAACACAAGCTCGATCATGTGACAAGATGACTGACAATATTCACAGAGTACGCAAAATCAAAAGAGAAACGCGAGCGCGCATTCAAACGCGATTTCAATACCCCACATTTTAAAAGCGGCTTCCTGAAGCATGCGAATATCTCCCAATATGAAAGCCATCTTAGGCTGGGCTGTGCAGTTGTAACCATCTCTATGCTCTGTATCATGCTTGAAGAAAAAATTGGTCTCTATTTGCACTTTGAATATTGAGAGAGTACTTTGATTATGGTTGCACTTAATAAGACTAAGAGAAAACGGTGTTATTAATTTTTTATTTGTACTGTTTTTATTTCTATGATCAATTTGTGGAAAGGAGTTCAGTTAGGAGGTCAAAAGTTTTAGGAGCTCATAAATCGTGCAGTTTTAAGGTCTGAAGAGATGTGGAATCATACAGGAGAGAAGCCAGTCAGTTGAGTTTGTGGCAAAACCTTATACAATGCTTGAGTATTGTCTTTTACAGCATATGATAATTCATACTCAAAATAGAACTGAAATGACATTCATTACAAGATGATTAGTTAAAACACTTCAAATGCAACTGCAGACTATTTTTCTAGTCATGTATTTCATCATTGAGGATTTCTTAAAAATACTGTGTAAAAAATCTCGTGTCTCGTCTTGTGAGCTAACGGTCTCGTCACACCCCTATTAATTATAGAACTATTTGCACTACAAACCAGTATGTTTTTGTACAGGTGAAATAACTGGAAGCGGATGACACAGGAAGCCTCGCACATTCAAGTTACAAATGGCCATGCCTGATTCTCAAGAATCTTAGAAATGCAGATACATTTGGGGTGTCAAATTCTGCTCCTGGAGGGCCAATGTACTGCAGAGTTTAGCTCCAACCTGCCCCAACACATTTGCCTAGAAGTGTCTAGAACACCTTGGCCCTGTTTACACCTGGTATTAAGATGCGTTTTGTTCGATCAGATCACAAGTGGACAATGCAAAATACAGGCGTAAACAGGGTCTAAAAACGTTTTGAGCTTGTCCACTTTTGACCACTTCCAGAGGTAGTCAAAAACCCACTGGACCGGATTTGGTCAAATGCGTTCGAACAGCCTTTAATTCCTTTAAATTCCAGGTAAGTTAGAAGTGAGGACATACCTCAAGCTCCTCCCCATCTATCTGGAAGGCTCCTGTGGTGTTTAGCCCAACATCTACAGGGTTTCTGCGGGCCCCTGGAGCCCCCTCGCCTCTCCGCCGTCCACCGGACCCCCGAGAGGACAGTGAACTGGAGGAGCTGGGCTCCCTCTCTCCACGAGGACTGTGGATGGCAGGGAAAGATGGGCGACTATAAGGTAGGATGTCCTCTGAGCCTGAAAGAGACAAGATAATGAAAAAGGTAGGTAACTTGACCATTATTTATTGTAGGATTTAATGTGAGACAACAGGAATGTAGTGCAGTACCTGGGTGGTGGCGGCTCTTCTGGGCTGCACCGGCATCCTGTTTGCTGCTTTTCCCCGTTCTTTGACCCCTCTGTATATCTTGGCCCTCCCGCCGTTCTGAAGAGCTGGTCCGGGTGTCTGAGCCATCCCGGGGCCTGGGTCCGCCCGGACCCGTTCGCTTGTCTTTGCCATCAGCAGAATTGGATCTGGGTGACATGGCCCCCCGTGGTCCCTCCGGGATAGTTTTGGCCGGGTGTGTTGGAGACTTCAGCATGGCTGGGGGAGGAATCGGAGGAGGTGGAAGATCTGTGAGGAAACAAAATAAATGCCTAGTTCTGTCTTGAAACTCTAGATGGCGCAGGCTGATAGGTCCTTAACGAAAGCTGATGATAATTACAGCGTTAACTACTTGGCACAAGCTGATTGGTTTGTGTCGCATCTGCAGCCAATGAGCTTGATGCTCAACATTTAAATGGCTGGTTAACATTTACTATAGAAGTTTGCAGCGCACTTTGAAACCTTCCCCAGCTCCACCTGGATAAATCTGCTATGGGTAATTGATATATGCTATATGTATTGGCAGTAGCAAGTTCCTGTACTTTCAGCAGCCGCATGAATCTAGAACAACAGCAGTGCAGCAGATCTATTCCATCAAGACTAAATACATTAACATTGTCAATTACATTACCATGCTAAAAAATCTTCTGAGAGTTGTCACAGAAAAGGCATTCACGTTTTTGTGAATGTTTGACAATATCTTGTGTCAGTGTACTAATGCTAGCATTTGCGTTTACGTTTTAGCTCACTCAAGACACGCTATATTCACACATGCTTGTGTCCTTCAGAACCAGACGTTTAGCTAATTGACACCAGAACTCATTTGTCTGGCACCCGGAAGGTGCCATGGAAACACAGCTGTGCCGTTGCATTGCAACCCTCCAAACAGCTGCACGCTGGAGCTCTTTCCCACCGAGGTGCCGCTAGTCAGTCGAGAAACTGTGAATGACGGTTCATCACTGTCACTGGATGTCTCTGCGCTTCCCGTGCCAGTTATTCAGGGTTGTTTACGATTGCTGTTCTTGTTAAATATCATGGCCTAAAAAAAGTCTGTCGGTGATGGATCCTGTAAACTTGTGCCAGGGACGATGAAACCCGATTACATTTTAAATCAGCATGCCCAGAGACACAAATATACCCGTTACGTAAACATTGCGTCACTAAGACGGCTTGATGACTAGTTTAAAAAGTGCTAAAATTGTGCTTGGGCGCTGCGTCAACATTTTTACACATTCAAGGTCAAAGCACACCGAGCGCGTGTCTCGTTTTGTCGGGGAGAGCTTAGCCCACCTTCATCACTGCTCTAACACTCAGCAAAATACGAGAAGGATCAGTCGATCGTGGATGGTTTTTCTAAGTCTTACGGTGTCTTGCAGTAAGTCAGGCGGCGGATCGATGCCAGGGTGAGAGAGACGGGGCACATTTCACAGGGGCGGAAGAGAGCTGTTAGATTTACGAGGGGTCTGTGCTTCATACAACAGCTAGCGCTACTGTCCTTATTTGCTTGTGTAGTTTCTGCGTCGCCATGAAATTACTAGTAAAACATGTCCTCCTTGCTTTTGAATGAAAGCTTTGTCATCGCAGGAATAAATTACTTTTTAAAATAGGAAACAATTGTAATGTTATTTCACAGTGTTGCAGTAAATGCAGCCTCAGTGAGCTGAGACTTTAAACATATTTAAAAAAAATCTAACCAACCCCAAACTATTGAAAGGTAGTGCATGTCTTATAAAATTAAAAATTGCCTGTTACATGAGATAAGATAGCAGTTTTAAATCAACCTGAGCTGCATTCAATCAGGCACATAAAACATATTTCTACTGTCTTCCTGTATTTTATTTTAACTTGGCTGCAGTGCAAAAAAAATGTAATGGTAGCCAACCAACCGAAACCTCTAGAAAATGGCATCAGCTAGAACTAATGGGCAAATGGCATGTCAGCTTGGCTCATGAATAGCTAAATTTAAATTATTCCTACAGATCTGTTTTTAAAGTTTGAAAATAACTGTCGACTTGCATTCTAAGAATATTCATCATTCAAATTCGAAGACCTTGATTTACATGGTCTTGAATTGATTTGCATCTAGAATTCCTTTTTTATAATTCTATATATTTTCTAGTTATGCTCACTACAAAAATATCTAATCAGCTAAAAATTGTTCTGTGAAATTATTTGAAAAACAGCTGGAAAAGTCGTGAAATTGATCCAGCCTACATGTATTCTGTTCCTTTCAGCCGCTTTACGTGTTTTCTAACTCGTATTTGACAACCAAAGACGTCTGACATTCCTGTAGAAAACTTTTTCCTTAATCTGAATAAAAACTTTTAATAGAAAATAAGACAAAGAGAGGGAGGAACGTCTGGAAAAGACTCTTATTTTCTCTCCAGACAGAAGTGGAGGCAGATGAAAGGTTAACAGGGCCTTCTGGAGAGGAGTTGGAGGAGGACGAGATAATAAGCCTGGTGTCACCCAAAGCACTGAGCAAACAAGAGCAAAATTAACAGAGGCGGGAGGGATTGCATGTTTGATGCGTGGTATTTGGGGGGGTTGGTAGGCAATCTGTGTTTCATATCATTTAGTTTTGAGTGTGTTTGTGTGAAACGCATTCAGACGACAAACTCCTCTGTGCGAAACACTGTATTTAAACCTCCCACACAGCGTAGCTCGACTAAGGCCTATCAAATCAAAACGCACATTCAACAGAAACTTCAGCTGACACAGACTGATCAATCTGGGTCTCTTCAGCGGCCAACAGCGAACAAAGACGAGAGAGAGGGAACGGAGAAGATTAGAAGAGGGGGAGGAAGAGATTACAGTGAAGGGAGGGAGCGAAGGACAGATGAGAGGGGCTAGTTGATCTGATAGAGCCAACCAAGGCCTGTGTGTGTCTGATATTAAATCTTAGTGTCAACACACAAGGACAACTGACTCAGTGATGAGACGCAGCAGATGAGAACGTGCACACAAATACACACTTGCACAAATGTGAGCAGAAATTTCAGATGCGTTTGTGAGCACTTGCTTTTTCAGTTCCACACGCATAACATGACCTTTCTGAGGGCTTCAGAGCTTTTCAGAAACTTTGGATCCTGCTGCAATTTCATTAGAGACTCAACAGGACTTGTCGCTTATGACGCACTGTAGCTGGACGCCACTGTTCCACCCCTTCGTGCTCTTCATTATATAGTGTAGGTAATTTGCACATAATATATCTATGGAGTTTTTAATCAACATCAAGATTTTAGATTAAAATGTACTGTATATGAATGAATTATGTTAAACTTATGTTAAACAAATAATCTTTTTGTATGTCAGGCTCATGAGATGAGTTTTGTTAATTTAATATTATATTCTAAGTAAATGCAATATAAAAAAAATAAAAAAAAACATTAATATATATATATATTTGAATATATTTGAATATACATTCATAATGTAAATGATAATACTTTGCTAACATGTTAATGTTTAGTCCCTTTTATTATATATATATATTTTTTTTAAATGAATACATTTTAAGAAAAGAATAACAACAAATGAGATTATAATGTAAATCATATTTATAATGTAAATTATATGTTTGGTAACATTTTAATGTTCAGTGTTTATTTATTTGTAATTTATAATTACAAAATGCAGTTACATTTTAATCTTCCTTTTTATTATTATTTCTTAAAATATTTTTTAATATACTATTCTGGTAATATTTTAATGTTTTTTGTTTTATTTACTTGAGAAATTATTTTAAAAAATTTAAATTAAAATAGTAAACATATTTAGTATTCATGAATCCCATCCCCAATGACAGTGTACAGAGAGCAGAATTGTGTGTGTGTGGACGTACCCTCTGTGTAGGCCTCTCGCCGCTGGTAGCCTGTCTGAGCAGCTGGATGTTGTTTTTGCCTCTTTAGGGGCCTCCTCTGACCCGGGGCTGCGCTAACGTTACTGTCTGTGGACACTGGGCTGCCTGGACGGTGTCCCGCAGGGAGGTTTTGGTATTTCCGTGCTGCTGGCAAATTAGAGGACAGAGAGTTTGCTTAGTTCAGCTCTATTAAAGGCTGCAGATTTGACTACAAATTAATTCAGAAGCTGTGGAATGTATTAAAGTTAGTGTCTTCATTTGAAATCATTAGCATTTAAATTCATGAGCAAATATTAACAACTTTCGGTGGAACACTTCCATATCCTCCATAATGTGTGGCATATCTTTAAGTGAAAATAGAATATTCTGTGGCTTTGTCCCTCAAAAATGTATTCAGGAGGAGGTTTAAAGTCTTGCTAAGAAACGGTATACATGTTCCAGTACCTCCAGACACTGGAAGCTGATGGTGGCCTTTCCCAGGATGCTTTGCCACTCGTAGACCAGCATATTCGGCCGCAGCTGCCACGGCCTGAGCGAAATCAGCATCGGTAAAGAAAGATCCGTCTGACGAGCTGACGGCGCTGGAACGACCCGACGAGGCGTTGTCCTCCTCTGAAGCCGAGCCCCAGCCGTTGATCATAGACCCGGTGACCGAGCTCTCCAGGTCGCAGGTGCTGGAGGCCGGGGTCTGTTCAAGGCCCCGCAGGAGAGCCCTCTGCTGAGGCAAGTGCTGCTGGTGAGGGTGGCTGTGGTGCAGGTGGACTCGAGCCACCTCTGCATCCGTCTCGTCACCCTCTTCCTCGTCCTCTTCTTCCTCCAGGCCATCCGTGTCCAGGCCCAGGGGGCTGGAGATGTAGCCGTACGTGTGCGGCGGGGAGAGAGGGCGTGGTGGAGGGGGTGGGCTCACCAAGAGTCGCCTAACAGACGTCAAATATATCAAAACTAAATGCTGCGGAAGTGGTTTGAAAAGAAAAGCATTAGCGAGCTGTTGCGTACCTGCGCTCATGTAGGTCAGGGTTGTCCTGCAGCATGGGATGCATCTCCTCCTGAGGGGACGGGGTGAGGGTCGCGGTGGACTGGTGACTGTAGGACACGGCGGCAGGGGAGGAAGCCGCTCCCCGTACAGGAGGCGTAGGTCCGCGCTCCAGCTCCACCTCTTCCTCCTCCTCTTCAAGCTCGTCAGGCTGCAGATACATCCGAGATGGCGGCAAAGGGCACTGCAGGTCTGTGTCATAACTGAAGACCGAACAAAAGAACGTGATTAGAACATAAAATAGGGACATATTTAGAACCGTCTATCTTGAGTTTCCCACTTATAAATTGTGATGTTTGTGCCTAATCATGTTAGGTTTTAATGTTTACTAAACACTTTTTTTATAATAATAGTAATTATATCAATAATTTATATATTAATACAATTTATTAATTTAAAATGAATAAATACATATTATTAAAATTTTTTATATATATATATATATATATATATATATATATATATATATATATATATATATATATAAACATTTAATATTATTTAAATTCACACATTTTAAAATAATAATAATTCATAATATTAAATAAAAATAATAATATATTCATAAATTAATAATAATATTATTAGGGCTTGATGTTAACTTTATTTGCTCACCAGTAACTGTGGCTAGTGGTTTTCCAAAGTTACTTGGTTTGACATGTATACCATGAGGAAAAACTTCCATTTAGATATTTTTTATATTATCTGATAATTTGGCGGCAGATAAATTAGGCTGCTGTCACTTTAAGACCTGACGCATGGCTCCATTATACTGTTACACATGCGTTTTCTTTCTCAACTGTTTACGTTCATTTAAAACTGACTGCGTTTACATGAATACTCGCCAAGACCGGCATTTTGACATTATTTTGTGTGTATTTGACTGTTTAAGTGCAAAAAGCAGCGAAGAAAACCCTCAATTTAATAGTGAGAAGCAGCTTTATGAGCACTTTGGATGTGAGCGTAAAATGCGGGAATGAGTCAAATTATGCGCAATCGCAAGCCGAAATTCAAGCCCTGTAATACCAACAATATTAATACAGAGAAAATGAAACGAGTGGGTGAGGGGAGGCGGGTTTGTGTATCAACTCGCTCAAGCGAGAAAGTGCAGCTGGGGTCTTTTATCTATTCTGTGGGAAATAAGTATTGAAAGTGTTTCAGATTTTTCAGTTTTGATATGTATCAACACTACATTGCACTTAGTTTATTATTTCAGGTGCCTTTTTAAAAGACTACAATTGAAAAATGTATATATTATATATAAAATTCAACCCACCAAAGTGGCTAGGAGTGACATTGTTACACGCCACTGCTGAAATTTGTATTTCACACCAAAAGTGAAAACCTGTTTGTGTGTTGACCTCACCTGTCGTCCATCGAGAGTGTGTATTCCTGACATGGTGGTGGATTAACCGGAGGCGGCGGCAACAGTTCGGTCCAATTCATTGTGTTCTGTTTGGCCTGTTTAGTTGTTCGCCCACCTTTTTTCTGCCCTTGACTTCCTGTAAAGCAAACAAAAACACAAACAGCTATAGTAGTTCTTAGCCCACAATGCCATCTGAACTCATAAATTAATTTGATTGCAAACCAAAATGGGTTTATAAACTCTGGTTCATTTCATTTTCTGTTAGTTTGTTTGCTGAGCTTGATGCATGTGTGAATCAAATGGCACTTTTACACTCAGGAGAAGCAACATTAATGACACCCACACCATAATTTATGCGGTGTAAAACGCTTATGTGCATTATCTCTCTATTTGTAATTAACGCTGCGCTCTCCATCAAAAATGAGTCATTTTTCAAAACTAACACTCTCCATTGCCCAGAGGAGAGGTAGAGTGAGAGAACATTAAAAAGAGAAACATTGGAGGCCAATTAACAGAAAGGAATTAAAATTCAGAACCAATGAGCTGTGAGGACCTCCACGCACTCAGACCCTCTCTTTAATTACCTGAACTTCAAATACAATATAAAAATAGATACGATGCATTACGCTAGCAGCCTTGCATGCGCCGCAGAATGGGGCTCATTTATCTTTGTCCCGCAACAAACACCAGCTTTCTGACAACATTATCCCCCCTTTCTTTGAGTCGGATGGATGAAAGCCGGAGTAATTAATGACGGTGGGGCGAAACGCAAAAAGGGAGGGAGGATATCCTCCAAATCAGAAACATCCCCGGAAAATGCGGCAGACCTTAGAAATCTGCAGGGAACATGGTTTTAACTAAAGAAATTAGGAATGAGGGAGTGATTGTTGCTGCCGTGTTTAAGATATGCGGCCGTGCACCTCAGAAATCATGAGGAAGAATCACCCCCTTTTGTTCTGACATAAATGTTTCTCTTTGTTCCCCGCAGTTTCTCAACAATGAGCAAACGATTTGAAAATGTCCTGTTTTGCATATGATTTACTGCCTCTTGAAGTGATGAAAAGGCTCAGAAATAATGGAAATGAAAAGAAAATAGAATAATGGGTAAATTGCGAATGTTTAGTAGGTTATGTATGCAGGTTTTGTAAGAAATTTACCATCGGTTGGTTGGTTGGATGGATGAACAGATAGATAGATCAACAGAACAATAGACGGATGTCTTACCAGAGGTGCTGCTTCCCCTGTCCGAGCTGCTGTAGGTTCCTCCTGTGAGGGCGTCCTGGGCCTGGTTATAGGGGATGGTGACTGAGATGGGACCCTCACCCCGGTAGTGGTCTAAGGAGTTACAGTCAAGAGATTGAGTTTTCATTATATACCAGAGTAACTGAATAAAAATTATTTTGTGAACTAGACGAATGAAAGCTCTTATAAAAGCAGACACTTTAAAAGAGAACGCATCAGAGTGGAACATCAGACAGTCGAGTGGTAAAAGGTTACAAAAGGGTTTCAGTCATAAGCTGTTATGACTTGTTGGTGACTGGTTTCAATTGTCTACCAAGTGTGAAATATCACACCCACACACACACAGTTAGATTCATGCAAGTTGAGTTAGAAAGCAAACACAATTACCTTTTTAGTGGCACAATATAAAGCAGCAGATAATGGATAGCTTTGAGCTTGAGTTACATTCCCCCTTATTTGTACAGTAATCTAAGATCTCTGGCTTCACACTGTTCTGAGACATCCGACACTTCACAGCCTCCTCTTTACCTTCATCCCCATCCAAACAGTAAAACAACTGCCATAAATATGGATTAAGTTGACTAGCAGAGCGTCGAGTTAAATTACACATATACACAACACGAGCAGCTGTGACAGATATAAAAGGGGTTCGAAAGTCAAAGAGCCAGAAATGTAAAGGTGCCAGAGATGCTATTAAGTATCAAAATTGCGTAACACTTTTATTACGGTCTGAACATGAGGAGACAATTATTCAATAAGACAAGAAGAGCAACAATTTGATGATGCACCTTTGTGGTAAACCCAGAAAACACGGCATGGGTTTCTTTGAAGACTTTGAACTCGTCTTCACGAACAAATTTTAATAAACCTGCTTTAACTTTTTGGGTACGTTTTGAATATGAGGAGACAACTGAATAACAAGACCAGAAGTGCAGCAATTTGATGACACACCTTTGTGGTAAACCCAGAAAACACGGCATGGGTTTCTTTTAAGACTTTGAACTTGTCTTCACGATCAAATTTGAATAAATCTGCTTTAACTTTTTTTGGGACCGCAATTAAATCCACAGAACTCACCCTTGTTCAGTTTGTTTTGTTCCATGACGTTATACTGCAGTGGTGTGTTGATGTCGGCCTGTTTCTGAGGCGTTCCCTGGCTGCTCTTCCAGCTCTGCTTCTCGTTAAGGTCCGCACTTCCTCCTCCACTTCCGCAGCTACTGCTGTTCATGTTGTTGTTGGCCAGGCTGGACTGGATGAGCTGGGTGGTGGCATAGGGCGTGGGCTGACCACCGGGTCCCACGAAACGGCCGTCCTTCAGGTTGGGGCTGTTGAAGGTCTTCATCTCGTTGATCTTGTTGGAGAGGTCCACGTCGCTGTAAAGGCCTGTGTCTGGAGCCAGCAGGTTGCTGGCCTTGTTGTCCATTTGGTTGCTGTAGTTGGCAATGCAGTCAGCTGGACGATAGAAGGAGGGGTAAGACATTTTGATAGCCAAAGGACTTGGTAGACTGTTTAGGACCTATGGATTTGAAAACTAATGGATGAAACTCATGGAGCGAAGACACTAGGTTGGTTTTAAAATGCAGATTAGCTTTAAAACCGAGAATGATGTGTTCAGACAGAAAGGATACTTGGAACCAAAAATTTCTAAGATGATGTGGATCACCCGAAATTCAAATACTAAGATAAAACTCCCTGATACCGTACAATCTATTTTTTCCCTAGTCCACAACACAAGCCAAGCGTGTCACTTTAAGTTTCTCGAGCTGCCGCGCGAAAGGCATCCCGGCTCATCAAGCAGGATGTTCCAACACGTCCGAATCAAAAGCCTCCAAAACGAGGAACGCTGTAAAAGCCCATCCTCTGACAGATCCAATTTTCCCCGGCTCATAAAATATTCAAATCCTCCCTGGGATCTGAGCAAGAAGCTTGGCGCGTAAATACCGCGGCCTGCCATTGGACAGATTTCGAGCGTAGCTCATGTTTCCATAAGTAGGAACGGCTCTGCACTTCAAAGGTTGACGTATCAATGATAAAAGATCCCATGGAATGAGACAAACTAAGTCGTAAGTCTTTCCAGAGAAGCCCTGTGGGTACTGATCCGGTTAATATCCTGGAGATTTTTTAGTATTTGGCACACCAGGCAAGCGGGTGTCAAGCTTTTAACATGTCATGCTGTGAGAATCACTCAACATTTATCCTTCATTCCTGCTTTGATGAAGGCGACATGGATAAAAATCTGTTAGTGAAAACACTCCAAATAAACGGATATCAAAGGTAAAGCAAAGCTTTTGGGTTAGAATAGCCCCATCTATGGTTTCTATGAATGGTATGAACAAACACAAAGCCTAATCCTCAGGTCTACCCATGAATATGGGAGCATATTTCTTATATTCAATA
This sequence comes from Rutilus rutilus, assembly GCF_951802725.1. Lineage (NCBI taxonomy): Eukaryota > Metazoa > Chordata > Actinopteri > Cypriniformes > Leuciscidae > Rutilus > Rutilus rutilus. The sequence goes on from NC_140223.1 coordinate 30,229,678, forward strand.
GAAAGACATTTTTCTAAAAGGATTGGATCCATTTAAGGGTTCTGTAATGAATGAAATGCTCTTAGCCAATGGCTTAGTCACACAAGCTGATATCTGGGAACAAAAAAGCTCTTGTAGTAACGTTTAAATATCATTAAATGAACCAACAGTGACACCGCTGTCCAAACTAAGACTTGCTTTGTGAAAACTGGGTGACTGTAAATTAACACTACTTTGTCACTTTCAGTGTATGTGTCTCTTTGGACTCACGAGTCAACCTGGCGTTCTTTTGTTTGTAAAGTAACTTGCTGACTCCTGAAATAAAGCCACCTGGAGGTGCTCCATCACTCCTCCTCTTTCCTCGCCCTTTCTTTTTCTTTTTTTTCTCTCTCAGGTCTATTTTGACCTCTGTTACTACTCCTGGTTTCCTGAATAAGCGAGCACTTAGAGAAACTGCATTAAAAGGTTCTAACGGCGGTATGGAAATCAGGCGGCTGATGGGATTAGCTGGACTACAGCCTGCAGGGCCTTTTCAATATCGGGAGCTTTTATTTTCCCTAAAAGTCCACGTTCCAACAAATCACACAGTCGTGTGTCAAAGGAAGGACACAATACTTATATTGCATTCCATTAAACTTGGAAAGTTGGAATTTCCTGCTTGGAACGGTGCAATAGAACACCACTTCTTCCAAGCTGGAAACTTCAGTGGAAATTAATAAGCCAAAACTTCAATGAGATTTAGGAAAAAGGCATTGCACGAACACGGTGGTAAAAGAGGGAAATGATCACCGTTAATGGTAATTGGTTGCTTTAATTCAAATAAAACACATCATTTAGTCACAGTTACCATAATAAAACCTGTTTAGCAAGTCTTTTCCTCAATTGTAAGTAAGTCTTTCAGAGATCGTCTTTCCTCACTTGACGCTTTGGGTAAAAGTGCTTACTAAATGAATAAATGTGAAAAATAATCTCTATTGATAATCATAATTTTGTTTCTTTAAACATCAGCTTCCATGCATTTTAAACTAAAATGCTACATGTTTGGAAGTGCAAGATAAAGTGGAATATTTGTACACCACTACAACAACGAGACAGGCTTACCTGGGCGGCTGTAGGTGGCCAGGTTGCTATCACTGTTTCCGTTGCTCCCGGTGCAGCAGTTGATGGTGCAATCGTTGTGATTGGAGCAGCTGTTGGGCCAGGTGTCCGCAAGCCAGGGCTGGGTTGCCGGTTCACCTATATTCAATAAACCCGGCCTAAAAAACACAGACACAATGTGATTTATTACAAACTTTAATTTGGAAACGGTAAATGCACAAGGTACCCAGTCTTGTTTTAATTAGGTTTTTAGACTTTTTGTCACTTTTATTGGCTCAATACGGACAGGAATCATTTTAGGCCAACGCAGTAACATTGAAGTTTTAGGGCTGGGCTAACTGTTTGTCTGACCAGTGGCAGGCAGAGGGAAAACCATTCCATTTGGTGGTGCTGAAATGACACACTTCAGCTTTAAATAAGAAGCCCGTCCCATCTTCTTCTATCCCAGTGCATCTCTCAGGGCTGTATCTGTGCTAAATGGATTGTTTGCGCTCGAGTTGCTCGTGGCTGATGACACCGTTTCCCTGAGGCCTCGTGACCGTTAGATCTCTGTGTGGATTACCCAAGCACTGGAGAACATTGCTGCTCCAGCCTGGGAAAGAAAAACACGAATGAACCGAGCCATCGCTAAAGGAAGAGAGCTTGGAGCTCTAAGCGCATGCCAGGGTGTCACAGTCAATCACCATGATCTCAAGAACTGGAGAAGGCTCTGGGTAAACTCATATATGAATACACCCAGAGCCGTAGTAACCGTTTCTAAATAATCTTGCACTTAAAGTATGAGATTTTGTATTTCAAAACACTGTTTTTTGTTAGACAATTGGCTAATGTGATAAAACAAGGTCACATTAAAATGATTCAGAGGAAACGGATTCAGAGATTTTTTTTTAGGGACGTTTATCAAAGGCACAAAAAGAACATCAAAGAAAGAGTTTTGTGCAACGTGATGCTTCAAAGCAAGCGCTCATGCCTTATATCCCTGCAGCATGGTCTGTCTCTTTCTTGTATTTTTCTAACAGACTCTTTAAGCTTCAAAACCGGCGTAAACCTTTCCTCCAGGCAAGGGCAAAGACCTCCTCAATGAAAAGATAGACTTTAAAAGACGTCACAAAGGGAAAGACAAACTAAGTATCGTCTGCAACTATTCAAACAAGGACAAAGATGTAACACATGCACAACTGCACATGAGCATGGGTGCACCTGCATGCAAAATTATTCCATTAACATGGTAGAAATGAAGGGCTTTTGTCTCATTTGGGCTCTGCAGGACTCCGTCTCAATGTACAACCTCCAAAGGCGTCTTTGCCAAGACAAAAATGCCCCCCAGTGTCAACAAAATGCAACTACACTACAGTACACACCCTCCACATGGACATTGTTGGCTCCTGATGAATATTAGCGTGGCTATTTTAAGGTGTTAAGTAACAAACGTGTTTTTTTTTAAAGAACATCTCACCTTCCCGCACTGCTGACGGCCTCTCCTCCTCTCTGATAGGCCACTGTAGATAAAAGAAATTACATTAATGAAGAAAAAACAACATAAAATGTATTTTAAATGCATCCTTTTGTGTTCCACAGAAGAAAGTAAGTCATACAGGTTTTGAAAAAAACGTAGTTGAATAAATGATGGCATATTTTTAACAATTTCAAGCTAAGAATGCTCATCCAAGCTTGCATATTTTCTTTCATATCTTGCAAGCCCCTGCGTTTCAATTAAAACCAGTAAACGTATGGAAATAAAGCTTGCTTGGTTGAATTTGCTACTAAAAACAAGCGTTCTCTTTCTCAATCATCAGTGCCTCTCTCGCCCCTTTAATAAAAAACTCCCAAAACTAGTTGAGTCAACAGCAGTTACAGAGAGATTGCACGAGATGAGAAATAATGAAAGGGTCTAAGTGTCTTTCTCTGGCATGTAAAAGTCATCCGAGTTCAATCCTCACGCTAGGCCAGTTCCTCTCTTCGTCTAATTGGCCACAAAACTTCTGATGTCACAGCTTCCTATCCAGCGTTAGCGCTTTGATCAGCTCCTTTACCAGTTCTAAAAGCCCTCTTTAGTCAAGCACTCTTCTCTTTAAGCACTTTCCTCCCTCTCTGTCTTTTATTTCTGACTTCGTTTTATGCTGACAAGTCCATGCGACTGAAGTTCTCTTTGATTATCCATGTAAACCTCAGACTGGGGTTCCTTTCTTGTGGCGAGATGTATTTTTAAAGAGAGCCCGTGCCTCCCACACTTTCGCCCGGTGGTGTCATATTTGTTTTGAGTTCTGCTGGGCAGAACGAACGTGACTGAAGCCAGTGTTGAGGGACACTTCATTACAATGGCTGGAAAACATTATACCGCAGTGCACTTTCCAACTCCACTGGGCAGGAAGTCGTCACACTCTAGGGATTGTGGGAATGATGTGCATATGTGCTGTGAGGAAGGTGTGATTACCTGTGGGGGTGAAGGTGAAGGAGGGCACTGCAGACACACAGAACAAAGAGAAAGAAAAAGAATGCATTATTCATCAGATTCATATTTAGGATTGTTATTATTCAAAAAATGAACGATTCATCATAGCAGTACTGTGCTGTTATTGGAAAAAGTTTTCAATAAGGCATTTGTCATCATATTTTAGAGTCTCTGATGTAACAGGTCTGTTACCAATTACACAGAACATTAAAACCTCATCATAAATACAGAGTTCATTTCATTCTCCTTGTCATCTGATCTCTGTGGTTTTACAGTTGTGGGTTTGTGTGTTTTATTCACTCTATATATCTGCATAGAGGAGAAAATATTGATATCTAGATTTTAGGGTATTCAGAGTGGTTGCTTATACTTGCCCAAGTAAAACGAGTTCTCTTAACTATATTTTGTCACTATATGTGGAATTGTAAATATAGAATTTTCCCTCAATTTATATGAATTTTTATCATCCGCAAGGTGAAAATAGCAAGTTTGATTACAGTGTCAATAGTAACACTGATACTTGCCACAAAAGCTCCACTAAATGTAATTTAAACATGATAAAATAAATCATATTTAATGTTATATAGTATTATTACTATAAATCATTCATATAATTATATTAATATAATGCATTTATTTTAATGTAATTTAATAATAATATTTTTATATAAAATGTTTATTTATTAAATATTTTTATTTTATTTTATTAAACTTTTTTATTTATATTAATTAAAATGTTTAATTTAAATAAAAAATATTACATTACATTAATCCAGACACGTAACATCAGATGGCAAGCATTCGTGCCAGGCTGCACTTTATTAACTTTGACTTAAATCTATTATAACACATGCCCCTCGATCTGATTTAAAATCTAGTTTCTTTCATGTTGATCAAAGGCTCCAATAAGCAGATGAACACGGCTGAATCAATCTGAGCGATATGGGGTCAGAATTCATAATAAACAGCCCATCAGAAACATCAAAGTATCAGCGCAGGAAGCTGTTGCGCGTGATGCCGTCAGGATTGTTTTTTTGCCAGCGTTACATTGATACATCAGAATTCAACACCTGCTGTCTTCACCTTCTCATCTTCGCATATTTACGGGAAAACAACCTTTAAAATTGTCAGCCGCCGCCGTCCTTTTCAAATGTCACGTTTATCGGCTGCGCCGTTCTGGTTCTTGGCAGTGCTCTGAGAAAAGATGAGTCTAATAGATTGGCCAGTTTTTTTGGGGTGATTTTATCCTGTATGCATGATGGTTTTGAAGCAGAAGTAGATTGACGCTTGGCAGGCCAAATGCAGCATGGGAAAAATATAATTTGATGGACGATAAGTAAATCAAATCTCGGAGGTCTGGGGATGATCTGTGTATTTAAACAATTTATCACACACTCGCAGGTAAACGCACGATACACGATACATCTTTCCCAGCCACATCACCCCGTTCCACCCGGAAAACAGATTACCACTTCATGTGTTTACTATTATCCTCCTTTGCTCAAACACGTTCACGCTTAAGAGACTCGCAGCAACCGGTTCAAACATGGCAACCTGTGGATTCTTGTGGCTTGCAGAGCAATACAGGAAGTGGGAAAGTCTTTAGTAGCTCAAAAACCAGAGGTCAGAGGCCCTTCCTGGTGTTAAAAGTCATTTTTTTCAGGCACAAAAGACGCTACTTTTTGACATACTTTCTGCAAGGCATAAGTTTATACTATCATGCACAACTGTATTGCTTCTAAGCTTCCAAGACTAGATAACATGGTTATAACTAACTAGACTAAGAGATGACTGGACTTAATAACATTTCTTTAAGTTTGCAAGCCATACAAGCACATATCCACAAGTAATCCTTATAATGTTGAGCCTTGCAATTAGTCTTTGTGTCGTGTAAGATATGTTTTATATAATTCCACTAGCATTTCAGAAAGAATGTTTCTTTAAAAGCTGCCTGTCAACCTCCTGCAGTTGTCAAAACAAGAAGTTGTTGAGTCATCCTGGTAAATGAATTCAGGTGCTCTCAACCTTGAAAAATGGACATATTCATTTTGGCTTTTTTTTTTTTTGTGCTCTTGTGGTCGACACGTTCAATTAACTTGAATGCGTCCCAGCCTTGGGAGTCTATGAATGCTAACGCTAATGAATGGCTTGGATCTTTTCCTTTAGATTCCTGCCAATAAACATTCCATTAGCTTCATGTCCTTGAGACACGCTAGCTATACCAGCATTGTTCCGTTCACCATCTCTGTCATCTCTTCAATGAAGGAGAAAACGGAAAGAAAGCTCTGAATTTCGACTGTAAGGAATTCATTGTGATTCATCAGGGTCAAACGAGGAAACGGCTTTTTAAAAACACTGGATTTCTATGGCCGTGAAGAGATCAGACTCATCTACAGGCTAAGTCAAGTATTTTCATACTAGCTTTAATAAAAGAGCCTAACGTTTGGGATTAAACCTGAGACAACACAAGCCAAACACGACACTACCAGAGGAAGAAAAGAAGATAGTCGATCGTAAAACGATCAAACATCTGCCTCTGACTAACACATGAACACACAGACTCCATATTAAAAGATCAGATGAGAGACACGCCACGCCTTCTTAATAATAGCTCAGAAACTCATAATTATTAGGTTGGGGTGACTAACCTCTTACTGATGTTATATTTGATGTATTTTTAAATCGTTATGTGCGAATACACTGTCAAATCAGTAGTTTAGCATCAGCAGCGCTGAAAGAAACGTCCTGAACTTCTGAAGTGAGTGGACTGACCTTTGCGGATGCCGGCGTAGCTGCTGCTCAGGCCGTTTCTCTTCTTACGGTGACGGTAGAGCCAGATGCTGAAGACCATGAGGATGATCCAGCAGGCTGCGCCGATGCCTGCGATGAAGGCCGGCTGGCGGACCACGTCCGAGATCTGCTGAGAAATCGTGTTCTCATCGTCCAGCGGCGGCGGGAGAACGCGACCCGACGAGTCTGAGATAAAGACGATGAGAAATGAAACATTTGACATAAACCATATCACTGATGCAAAAATTAAAGGAATAATCCAGGTTATATACACCTGCAGCAAAAAAGTGTTTTGTACTGTAGCCTTTGGCTTGCTCAGTTGGGGATATTTTGGGGATATTTAATTTTATCAATCAATAAATTCCACTAGAAACAAACCTTGTTGTATTATTTTAATGTAATACTGTGAAGCTGCTTTGATACAATCTGTATTGTGAAAAGCGCTATACAAATATACTTGACTTGACTTGATTTTTCAATATAAATGTAGATAAATTTAATATTTAAGTCAATAAACAATATTGTTTCGCATGTCAGAACTTGTCTAACTCACAATATTCCTTTGAATGTATCAAATATTTTACAGATGATAATATTAACAATTAATTTGATATCAAAAATAATACTTGACATTATAAACATAGCAAGCCATTATTCTACTTCAAAACATAAAACAGCAACAGAAAAGAATAGCTTTATTTAGTGCGGTTCACTTCGCTATAAATCGTATTCATGATTAATAACGTGAATTTTGTTGAAGTTGACTTTGAACTGGAATAAGAAGTAGAATGGAAAGTACAGTGCTTTTATCTATTATGTAAAAGATAAATTATGAATGACAAGACATTGTCTGTCAGCAACCAAAAAAAAAAAGCAACTTCCCTCTCTTATTCTTTTTTACATTAAAGAGAAACTAGGGCTGTCGACCCAAAAGATATTTCACTCTGTTTGACTTGTTTTCCTCTTCCTCCCTGTTTCATGTGGGCATCACTTTCATCATTTGACTATGTTCAGATTTTTTTTTCCAGCCGGGGGGCAAACAGGTTCCTCCGAAACCTGAGCATCTCTTCCTCATCCCCCCCTGTATTCCCTGCTCTGTTTTTTTTGTTAGTCTGTTCTTTGTGCTTCCTCTCTCGGAGGATTTGTTTGTTGTTGGGACGTGACTTAGACTCCGCTGAGAAGCTAGGCCAGGACAGGTGCGTAGGCTGCAGAGATGCAAGAAAGCCCACGGTGTGACAAATGCTTTTGAGACCAGCATCCTCTGCTTCCAGTGGCCCTTTTTTACCTCGGCGTAAGGCCACAGAAGCACACTCAGCAGGGGAATCATGGAATCAGATCAGTCACTCCGTTCTTTCATCCCACACTGCAAACTCACTGCGGATCTGTACGTGAGGTTACAGCTCAACTCTGAACTAGAAAACATCTTTCAATGTGGGACATGGTTTAGTATTACCCACAGCATGCTCATTAATCTTTAGTTATATTTATTCTTATGTATTTTTGAGGTAGTATTGTATTTTATTACATTCAGGGTTTGAAATTAACACCCGCCAAATGCGCGTAAAAATCAACTGTGGCGGGTAACGCCGTCAAATCACTTGCCAAGTTGGCGTGCGACTTATGTTTACTTTGCTGGGGAAGTTCGTTTTAGCCGAATCTGCGCATATCTGGCTTACTTGAACATACACATCAACTACGCAAAAAATAACAGCGCGCTTGTTCATTTGCATTGAAGCAAAAGCGAAGATTAAAAAGCATTTGGTAATCAGAAAAGACATTGCTATTTTCCAACATCCTACTTTTTTATGTTCTTTGTACTGTATTGATCTGTCCACCCAAAACACATTATTTGGTGAAAAGGATGAGGATGAAAGAGGAAGGGAGGAGATGGCTGGATGACAGGATTTTGTTTGAATAAGAAATGAATGTATGAAATCCAAATTTTATAATAATAATATTATATATAGAGAGTATTTTATATATATATATATATGTATGTATAAGATGTGACGTAGTTAATCTGGTTAATTTCTTTTTCTTTGGCTAGTAGAAGTTCTGAATGGCCGGTAAAATTTAGTAGCCAAATTGGCCAGTGAGCGAAAAAGTTCATTTCAAACCCTGATTACATTATATTAGTGTTTTAAAGGTGAACTAAGTAACTTTTTTACCTTAACTGAACAGCTTCGGAGTCATTGGAATGGTTATATTACTTATTTCGGGTTGAATGGTGGTCGTTTCGCACCCCCCTGGTGCCTGTGAGCGGAAAATTCGCAACTTGCAACTTTGAGCCGGCGGGCCGCCGGCGGGCCGCCGGCCACCGCGTCAGGAAGTATCGCGTGATATCAGGTCTCGCGATGTAAACAATTGCTTTACGGCCAAAAGAAATCTGCTAAAATGCTGTCATTATTGCGCTCCCTCACGCTGTTCGAACCCGAATGAAGAAGACGTTTTAAAGAATGTCCCATCTGCTTTGATGTCGTTGATCTACTAGCCTCTGGTGTCTGAGAATCGCTAACGAGTTTTTACAACAGTGTTGTCAAATATCTATTCCGAAGCTGTGGGGGGAGCTCTAGAGAGAAACCTGCGAGCAAAAAGCGAGAATACAGCGAAGAAATCCCGAAACTACTGAGCCCCGCTTTAATGAAGATGCTACAGAAAAGTGTTTATTTCGTTACGTAGTTGAAACATTTATGCGTGTTACATATACTTTATAAGTCTTGGTTGTGGCAAATAAAGTTTCCACAGTTATATACCACATTGTTCATCATTTTCAGTAAAGTGAGTAACATATCAAACGATCTGTGACAGATAAAGCGATAGTGACACATGGTGAAAACATTGTTCCTCACACTTGTGTGTTGTGGCATTACTGTAGGATCCAATATAGTCGTCACTGCATCTTTCATTTTCAGTCTCTCTGAAAATCCTGCATCGGAAACGTCTTGTTTAAAAACGAACCCGCAGTAAACTGAAGCGAACAAACGAACATTGTCTTGCTTTGTTAAAATTAAAGTTCATCCATGTTTGGGATCACAAGGAAGGCAATGCAAAGACTGTTTTTTTGTCACAACTTGGCACTGCAAAACGTCAGAAGTTGCTGGAATAATCCTGTGTTTGCGTCTCTCTCGTATTTACTAGTATGACATGCGCTGATATGTGGGCGGGGCTAAAGAGGCAATATGTCGAAGTAGGCGTCGATCTTTCGTCACACTATTACATCATACTTGTTTTTTTTTGTACTAACAAGGAAGTTTTGAGTTCTGAAACTTACAGGATATTTTATAGTACATGATTGACCTCTTAAATGTCAAAAGATCAAGGAAAATGTGATTTCTCAATTCACGACTCCTTTAAAAACCAGCTCATTCTACGATTGAGAACATTTACTGTAAGTTCAAAAAGTGATCAACCGTTTTTCTTAGTGTACTTTCATGGACGTGTCTCTCTTTGTGCATCCATCACGGTTTCAGAATACAATTTAATCACTTTCTGTCAGATATCTGACTGTAAAATAGTCTCTGATGGCACTGCGATTGATGTCTTATTGAAATCAGATTTGCATAAACGGATGGCCTATTATCCACCTGTATGCACTGGTACAAAACCAGGCTGGGCCACAATCATTTCCATTTAGAGCGGTTTAACCGTTGCCACCGATGTCTTGAGGCTGAACAAGTTAAAGCTTTTTAAAGGTTATGAAGAAATAAACTTGTAAAGCAATTAAAGGCTTTAAACTGCACCTTATGTCTCCTTTATTCTCCGATGAGAACTCTGATAAGGTTGTTCTTTTAAATTACATACATTTTGGTGGCTAACCACAAGGCAAGTTACAACCGTGCCGTTCACTGTATGTTTTTTAAAGAGAAGGCTCAAATAATGTCCATTATCATCAACCTTTCCAGTCATAAGAACACAGCCGGGTGTTAAAAAGGGCCGGTAGCTGTATCAGAGTGTTTGTTGTGTTTCAGTAACCCATTATCAAGAGAATCAACAGTTCATATTGTGCTCTTGTTTAGCTGCAGTATTCAATCAGAACAACATAAATCCGACTCACCCAGCTGGAAGGACGTGGCCTCGCTCTTGACCCCGGGACCGGCCCCGGTGCTGGCTGCCACCTCCACCCTGTACGTGACCCCTGCGACCAGGCCGGGAATCAGAAGCGAGTGTGTGGAACCGTCCACAGTGCGGTTAATGTGGTATCGGCTTTCGTTACCAAGACACCAGATCTGAGGGAGGAAACGGGATGGGAGACAAGCGTTTAGCACTTAATAAAAAATGATTTATGTTGAATAACAAGTCTGTTCTGAACAAGTGAACCTTTTTAAGTGATACTAACACAGACTAACCGGTCAAAAGTCTTTAAAACTTTGAAATAACACAAATGGAAGTATAGGATTTTATCAAAGAACTAATTTAAAGCATTTAAGTCTTTTGAAAAAAATAATTTTATGATCATGGCAAGAATACATTTAGTAAAGTGTGTCCAAACCTTTGTGTACATTTTTTATTTATTTTTTATTAATTTAATTTTATATTTTGTTTAAAAAACTAATTTCAAGCATTTAAAGAAGTCTTTAGAACAAAATATTTTTTATATCAAGATAAGCATAAATTCACTCTGGTGAGTCCAAACCTTTGTGTAAAAAATATTAGTTTTTTTATTAATAAATTTTTCTATTTTGTCAAAAAAAATAATTTCAAGCATTTAAAGAAGTCTTTAGAACAAAACTATTTGTAATATCAAGAGAAGCATAAATTCACTCTGGTGAGTCCAAACCTTTGTGTAAAAATATATTTTTTATTTATTTATTTGTATATTTTGTCTAAAAAGATAACTTCAAGCATTTAAAGACGTCTTTAGAACAAAATATTTTTAATATCAAGAGAAGCATAAATTCACTCTGGTGAGACCAAACCCTTGTGTACAAATATTTGTATTATTATTAATTTATTTATTGATTTATATATTTTGTCTAAAAAAATAATTTCAAGCATTGAACAAGTCTTTAGAACAAAATATTTTTAATATAAAGAGAAGCATAAATTAAGTGTCCTACAGGTATGTGTATAATTATTATTATTATATTTGTGTCTAAAACCTAATCAAGCATTTAAACGTTTTGATCAAAATATCTGAAAAGCATCAGTTCATTTAAGTGTGTCCAAACTGTTGTTTGTACAAACAGACAAATAACTTTCACTTTATGTTACGTATAAATATCTCTCATCTGAAAAATATGACTGCCCTTTACATAATACAAGTTTCCTCAAAGCTGATAAGCCAATCAATTTGAATGTTACCGTCAGCCAGGGTTGCCAAGTCTGCGATTTCCCCGCGGAATTAAGCTACATTTAAACTGTCGCCGTAGGTTGATTTAAAGGTTTGACATATTGCACATTTTACTGAAATGCTTGCATAAAAAAAAAGTTATATTGGACTAATGATCACTATGATATAGTGGTGTATACTTTGAATAATAGTCATTGTAAAATATGTATGTGAGGTATTGAAATGGCATATTTAGAATTTTGATATCTGGGATATGGTCGTTGGGCTAGTTTTGTAACGCAGATCTGGCAACCTTACCGTCAGTCGTCCAGTCCTGGATAAATTCACACACTATCATGTAGCGCTAAAGTTGAGACGTGTCACGAAAACAAGATTCACCACCTACAATAACACTCCCTATCTGTGGTACCGACATTCCGTCTGTTTTTCCCTGACATGAAAATGTCGTTTTTCTTTGTTTTCATTGCGCGCAGTGAACCCTGGTCTGTTTCCTCCTCTCGGGAAGCTCAGCCAGCCGTGCCGTCCAAATGAGCGTCAAAGTGTGTGTGCGACCCTGTGCGTGAGCAGAGCTTGGATCAGCCACCCTCACCCTAACACAATCACAGGCCCGGCAGGGGTCCCATTCACCGGAGTGAAATGTGATATAGCCCCCTCTCTGACCGCCTAACTTCCATTATAGGGTCAGCGCACAGATCTACACTGAGCTCAACGGAATCACACATAGAAACAAAATGTTTTTCCATGCTGACGTCCCTCTTTTCAGAAACGTAAACCAGATTTAGACATCCCCGAAGGCTTCGAAGGGGGAAAAAAAGTGGATTAAGTGTAAAAAGAGCGAAAGTGAGATAACGAGGAAGGACGTTCTGAGGGTTCTGAAGTTCTCCTGAGGCACAACGGGGCAGAAAAAAATAAGTGTGCGAGAAAATTGATTAGTGAAAAATCCTCCTCCGCCCAATTTAACAAGCATGAAATTACTCACTAGCTTCTCTTACACTGCCTGAAAACATTTACCTGGAAAATTAACTGGGACTGAACGACTCAAACCGAGCCTCTTCCCGTCAGCCGCGGCCTACGAACTAAACGCTGAAACGCCGCAAACCCATTCAAATCTGAGCGCCTGAGAGGAATATCGTATTAATTTGGCTCTGTTATCTTGTTTGGACAAGTAAAGCACATAAAGACATGCAGAAAGAGAATTAAGGATGAGTATACACCTGGAGTATGCATTCCTGAGTATACACTAGGAAATTGTTCCCGCAATCATAATTGTATGTCTAGTCATATTGCAAAAGTACATACTAGCAAAGGGGGCACTAAAAGACACAAAGCGTCTACAAATAAAAATGTAATTTATAATTTTTTTAGGAAAAATAACATATTCTGCCACATTAAGCAGTCAAATGGACATTTTGGTCAAAAAGACCATCAATAAAATAATAATGATTTTTTTTTTTTTTTATTATATACACTTCATAGCAATGTAAGTATATGCTCTATTTTATATATATATATATATATATATATATATATATATGTGTGTGTGTGTGTGTGTGTGTGTATGTATGTATATATATATATATATATAAAGCTGTTATTATATATACTTACTACATAGCAATATAAGTATATACTGTATATATATATATATATATATATATATATATATATATATATATGTGTGTGTGTGTGTGTGTGTGAACCTACAAATATATCAAAACATGCTTATAAGGGAATGTTTTGGCACATTGTTAACCAGGATATGGAAAGAACCCTATATGAGCGCATCTGTCTGGCGAAGGTTGTGGTAACACCGTATATTAACCACTAGATGGCAGCATGTCACAACAACTAAAAACCCCTCAAAGAAAATCAAACCAGTATCCACTAAACTCTCTCCATCCATTCGCCACCAGCACATCATAAACCGAACGGACTGCGACCCAGTAAATATGATTTCCTCTTCCACTTCCTATTTCCTTCCTCTACCTCATCCTTCACTCTTTTGTTTTTTTCCCCCCACACTCTCTTTGTCTGCCTCTCTCATTGTCTGTTTCCTCTGGTTCGTACCTTATACTCCTGCACCAGGCCGTTCTGCTCCTCCTCTGGGGGCGGTTGCCAGGATACCAGGATCGCTGTGCCGTTGTCTCCGCTTCCCGTTACGGTGACCCCCTGGGGAGCGGCACTGGGCGCTGCGATAAGAGACACGAGCGGGATGTTACACACACCTTACAGTATACACGTGTGTTTGTGCATGTGCATCTACGTTCTTCAATTATGCACATATGCAGGTACATGTGTGCATTTATAAACAAACATTATGTACACATGCATATGGACTATATGTCTCAGTGCAACAGCTTGTGTATATGTGTGTGTTCTCCGAAACACATGTAAGCACTCATTTTAATAGTACACACTCAGCGGTATTAGTGAACTTAAATAATGAGCGGCGACTGCCAAGCAACATGATTCGGGCGTCGCAGTGCCAGATGCCTACTTGAGCTCAGGGTGAACAGAATGTTGTCACTGTACTTCATGTAACTATTATCCACTTTATACAGACATCAGTGTTAACACAAAGCCCCGGAGTGAAACATTTGTTTTGTGTTTGCCGTCATTTCAATTTGTGTTTCAAACTAAAAAAAGCAGGCGCACAGACAGGAAAAGTTGGAGCAAACCGAACTCGCTGGCGTTCTCCAGAGCCACAGACGGACACACCCTCAGAACAATTAGCACAGCAGTCGTTTGAGCTCTCGCTTTTTGGCTTCTCGTTGTTGGCTGCTTGGCTTTCCTGAAGCTTTTTAAACGGCCTGCTTTGCCCTCCCTCATGGGCCACAGACCACACGTTAACATAAATGAGAACTACTGAACGCAGGCGGACGCCTTTCTTACTCTAGAGAGGACCGAATGTAGCCTGCAAATGTGATCGAAACTGACCCGCAGAAAGCCTTGAACGGACAAAAAGTGCATTGAGTATCCTCATAAGAGCAGTCTTAAATGAGTTAAATGAAGTCTTAAAAGAAAGTAGAGTTGTGAGAAAATAGGATGTGCATCAGATCCGCGTCATGTGCTTTCAGATCTTAAAGTGACAGCAGCCTAATAAACTTGCTAAAAAATATATATTAAAATCGTAAAAATTCGTATTCGAATAAAATGTATCTATATTTAATTTATAATATATGCAATATAAGACTGTGAAGTGTTTGATAACTTTACTCAATTTCAGAATATTTCCTACGCGTTATATCAAATATCTTAAATTGTTCCTATATTAAATTGGAGATTAAGTGTGAAAGTATTACAATATAAAAATGTATTAAAAAACGTTAATGTTACACCTAACATTTAAGTTTTTTAATACATTTTTATATTGTAATGCAATTAATCGCGATTGATAACAGAAAAATGTTGATTGACAGCACTAATGTATATATACATATCTTATATATTATATAAAAGAGCATTAAAAAATATTGTATTAAACCCAAATATTCAAACATGCAAGGCTGCAAATCCCATTCATTTGTCATCACATGAGAAAGGAATGGTGGGACATTACGCTTTAAAGCACACAGAGCGCACGGCCAGATGGGCGGAAAGCTCTGCTCACCTTCCTCGAGGGTCTTGCCCACTTTGATGTCGCTGTCGGTGCCTTGGAACTCGTTGAAGAAAGGTCGAACTTTGAACTCATAGGTCACGCCCTTCTTGAGCTGGGTGACGACTGCGCTGTGCTCCCCCGGGGTTCGAACCTCAAACATGGCCCATTCCACACGCTGCTGAGCGCCCTCTGGGGACGGCCGGTACATCACCTTATAGCCCTGGATGTACTGAGACTGCTGCTCCACCTACAGGAAAGAACATGGCCAAAATTAAGGATTACCCAGGACTAGGACACTAGGAAGCTGTAAAGAAGTTAGCAAAACTATGCTTTATTATCAGACATATTTATCATTTTTATTTATGTACTATAACTTTGGTTACAATTACTTATTTTCCAGAATATACTGTAGTAAGTCACTTTTTTATCATCTGAAATGTGCTGCGACTTGCTGGTAGTTCAGTTTCACTTAAATAATAAATTCGCTTAAATAAATTTGTTTAGGCGTTTATTATAAATATTGTCTGTAATGCATACCACTTTATATTTATGTTATATTCTGAATACCATTAAATTGAAATCATTTTTTGTGGAGTACTTAAAAAAAAAAAAAAAACATTTATAGGTTTAATTTGCAAAAATGAAATTTGAAGATTCAGATTTGAGCTTCTAACTTTTTATGTGAAGGGATTTTGGTAACACTTTACAATAAGGTTCATTAGTTAACAAACTAAGAATGAACAATACGTCTTCAGCATTTATTAATCTTAGTTCATATTAATTTCAACATTTGTATTGTATTTGTGTACTAACATGAACAAACAATGAACAGCTGTATTTTTATTAACTAAAATTAACAAAGATGAATAAATAAATACTGTAACAAATGTATTGCTTATTGTTAGTTCATGTTAGTAAATACATTACCTAATATTAACTAATGAACCTTATTGTAAAGTGTTATATGTGATTTTTAAGTGATTTTTATATCAGAGGTGTTCAGCACTGGGATCAGTCCATATGGCTGTGGAGGGGGTAGAATTGAACACGCTTGTAAAGATTTTAATCAATTCTTGATCCGCCCCAATAAAAGCAGATGTCGTTTCAGCTGTTTTTGATTAAATGCGTATAAAGTGCAAACAACACAACATGTTAAGAAGGAAACATGCTGGGAATATTTCTGTTTGTGTGTGCACGTGTTAGTGTGGTGAAAGTCTGGACGGATTTAACCTCAACTTCAGAGCTGTTTGAACAAAGATTCATTTGTTCACTACCACTAAATGTGTGAAATTTATGATTAAAATCAGATAAAAGGCTATTTGCCAGTGGGTTAAGAAAAATAAACTTAAATAAACTTTCCAGTTACTTGGTTACTAATTAGTAACTTTTACGTAGGTAACTTTTTCAGAGAGTAATGCAATAACACTGGTTTTGACTACACAAAATTTTCATTTTTGTGTGAACTGTCCTTTAAATGAAAATGTGCCGGCACTTACAGTCCACTGGACTCTGACGGAGGACGATGAGAGAATTGTGGGATTGTGGAGGTGAATGACAACATCTCCTAGTTCCCTCTGGATCTGGCCATGGTCCACTCCCTGACTGGTTGGTGGGATGTCTACTCACATAAACACAAACCACACAAAAAAATATGTAATACATGCATATATGTTTCTAAACACAAGCATATATGCATATCAAAACCCCCAGAATACACAAAATGTTTAAAACACATGACAGGATACTTGTCTGTGAGGTCAAAGGTGAACTGACCTTGTGTTTTGACCGCGTCGCTGATGGGGCTGGGGTCGCTCAGGCCGTACGCATTGGCCGCTCTCACCAGGAACAGGTAGACGGCGCTGGGCTTCAGATTCTTCAGGACGAAGCTCTCGGTCTTCACGTGATCCGCGAGCGTCTGCCAGCTGCTACCCGCCGCATGGCTGCCGTCCATACACACATCAAACATGAGTATTTATACTGCAAATTACTGCAGGCCAAACTTTATATCGAAATTTTGTCACTATAAACATTATACCAAACAATGAGGTTACCGCAAAATGCCGGGCTTATAGGAAAATGTGGACATGGGTATGATTATTTATGACACGCCACAGCAAATGGACTTGGTATTTACAGATCCCCCATTAGCTTGTGAACTGTATTTACAAACGTTGTAAAACACGCGCTTGTACAACCAAACCAACCAATGACAAATAAGTATACAGTCAAAACTTATGATGCCACCTGAAAGCCTCTATCACATAAGAGGTGGGCGTGGCTCCAGTGTTCAGGTTGGGCTTCCAGGACAGAGACACTGAGGTACGGCTGACGTCTGTGACCTCTGGTTTGGAAGGGGCGCTGGGGATGAGGTTTGGATCTGTGGGTCGGCCAGGCTGAACCGGAGAGCCGAACTCTGAAACAAAGACACATACACAAACATAAGCACGTCATCCTGTGCAACTGCTCTGGATTACACCCAAAAACAGGTTCATATATATATATCAGGGTTTCTCAAACTCGGTCCTGGAGGGCCACTGTCCTGCACAGTTTAGCTCCAACCCTGATCAAACACACCTGAGCAAGCTAATACATGTATTATGGATCACTAGAAACTCACAGCTAGGTGTGTTTGATCAGGGTTGGAGCTAAACTGTGCAGGACAGTGGCCCTCCAGGACCGAGTTTGAGAAACCCTGATATATATATATACACACACACTGATGAGCCAAAACATTATGACCAGTCAGAGGTGAAGCCAATATCGTTGATCATCTCCTAACAAGGCCACGTATTAAGGTCTGTGTAGATTAGAGAACTGGAACAACATTTATTGAGGTTTATGCTTAAAAATAGAAAAATATTTGCCAAATAGGGTAAATAAATTAGGTTTCCCTTTGAATTACATTTCTTTTTCCTCACCCACTAGCATACAAATGTATCCTGCTTTAAATATGTTCAGTTATTTATATAGGACTAGACAAAAATACTGGAAATGTATTTATTTTTGTTTTGTTTTGCAGTGCAGCGGCTCAAATTTGCATCAACAAACAATAGCCCCTTTCACACAGCAATCCCGGTAAATTACCGTAAAATCGCCAGAACGACTTTACCGGTAAATTCAAAAATGTGCTGTTCACACAAGCAACAGCGTTCTGGCTTTTTACCGGTAACAGACCATTCACACATCAGTTCCAAAATACCGGTAAACTCTGTGATGATGTCATTAACCGAAAGTGACCTTTAAAGTTGACAAATCTCTTCATCCGCCCGGACGAGGAGAAACGCTTTAGTTTCGGTATCACTCCAATTTGAAGAGATTTGTAAACAGTGCTGTGAAAACGCGTCATCTGCGTCATAATTTTATGAATGGCCCTGAGCTGATGCTCTTTCAACAGCTTCTGACTGGCTCAAATCACTTCTTACGTCAGCGCGTTCTGACCTCGTACGTGCAAAATACCGGTAATCTTCATTCCGCGTTCACACAGCGCATATACCGGTAATTTACTGGTAATGTTAAAACTTCCCTTACTGGTAAATTGCTGGAACCAATTTACCGGTATATTTGAAAAGGTCCTGTTTACACATGATCTGTTACCGGTAATTTACCAGTAGAGACTGTATGTGTGAAAGGGGCTAATGAAAACCATTTACAGCTGGACGAAGGTCTAATTTCGACTTAATTTCCTGTCGATGGTTTCTCAGTGCTTCCCGCTCTATTGTCTGTTATCTTGCGGTCTGTCTGTCTGCCGTACCTTGCACCTCCAGGTAAGCCTTCCACGATGCCTCTCCGCTGGGGGTGGACGCGGTGCAGGTGTACGTGCCAGTGTCTCCCAGCTGAAAGAAGAAAACAACTCCATAAATGCACATATATGCATATACATTTATAATGCTTTTCCTACATTCAGCTCAAAATAACGCTTTTGAAGCTATAGTTTCATTTAAAACAAAATACAATATGACGCGTCCCTCACTGAGACGTCTATTCAATGTATCATTTTTATATTGAAGATTTTTTGCTTGCTTATTTGCAACACGTTGCTCAAATATTAAAATGACGTTCAGAAGATTTTCACAATATTTACGATTTAGAATGTATGGAAAGCTACTTTTTAGATGATTATTAGATGGTTGTAAAAAAAATGGTTAAAGGTGATGTGTGCGGTTTCTGCTCTGCTAGCATTTGGAAATAAAATTAAATATATAAAATAATCAACTTTGTAGGATTCCTCATATTCATTAAAATAAAATGTCCCCCCTTGCCTTTATTTCTAAAATAAATGTTAAAAAAAACAATCACTTTAAAATTCATCATTTCGAATGTGTAAGTCTGCAAAAAAAAAAAAAAACTATATATATATATATATATATATATATATTTTTTTTTTTTTTTTTTTTAATGCATGTAGCTAAGCTACAAATGATTTGGTAATATGAATGTAAATGATCTACTATGCTTCTAAAATGCAATAAATTAAAAAATGAGAGACAGACAGACAGGATGAGACAGAGTGAGACAACACATAATAAATTAATCATTGAAATAAATCTGTGGTTAATTGAAGGACATATCAGGTATTTAAAAAATATATATATATATATATATTTTAACAAAAACTGTTGAGAGAAAATAGATAGACATATAAGAACATCAACATGTATGTTCCTTTCTTACAGCGCTTTCTTATAAAATAATGACAATAACAGTGTTTGAATGATGTAGTGTTGGTGTATGCTAATATCTTAAGGAAAAAAGGACACATTTAAAAACACGTCAGCCGATCTGTCAGTCAGTTTACACAAAGTCGGCAGAAATAGATAGTCTATCTAGAGCTACTGGTGTGCGTGTGTTCGCTTAATGACAAGTTCATTAATGCGAACCGCCCGAAGCGCAACAGATAGAGATGCATCTCCTCGTTTCGCTTTATCTCTCCTCTATTCTTTAAAAGAAGCGAGACGTCTTCAAGTGAGACATCTACGTTAATTAAAGTCGCATTCTGACAGCCTACACTGCGGGGACCTTTGACCCCTGTGCAGGGGGAACCTGGGCACTCGTGTGTGTGTGTGTGTGTGCTGTGACAGGAAACGCTCCCCTCCCCCTCGCTCACGTTCGGAGGGTGTGTGTAACTCCACGCGGCTGACGGGGGGTGACAGCGGGAGTGTGTGTTCGCACATCAAAACCTGCAGGCTGACTGACGGCTCTCTGAACACTGGCCGTCTGTGCCTGAGATGATGTTTGTGCTGTAGTGAGGGATGAAAGGAAGTCTTGTGGAGTACTGCACACATGCATGTCTATGTTCACTCACACATCATGTACAGAAGTGCAAACCTTCAAAGATGCAAAAATATTATGCCTGCTTTGCAATCATTATACAATTTTGATAATTAAAAGGTACACTATTGTAACTTCTGGCCCTCTAACGGTTAAAAACAATGCATGCATTTTGTTTTGGTTGTGCTTCTGTGACTGTGCGGATGAATATGGTTATCCTACTGCTCATAAAACATTCACTACTAGGCTTAAGAGATCAAACCAGTGTAGATGAAAAGGATCTCAAGCTGACTATAGCTGAAGACGCTACTGTTGCTTTACCCATTAATAGAAATGGTACTTGAAAATAAATTCCAGCACAGCGCTACAACAACCATAATGAAATGACCCTTCACAATAGATCATGCTTTACAATCAACTCTGTTAGAGAGCTACATATGGCAATTAATCTGTTCAATAAAATACCTTCCTCACCTGTTGAGTAATAAAAACGCCTTCTCTGAGTCGCTTTTACGACATTTCAAATCTCCAAAAAGCCAAGTTAATGTTGATTCTTGTTTTATTACGAGCTCTGTTGGTTTCTCTTTTTGCCAGCAGACTCTCCTCTGTTCGGCCTTTTAAAACGGGTGATTCCCCGGAGGTTTGAGATTTATCTTCTCCATATCAACCTTTCTCGCTCGTGACAACTAACCTCTAACTTCCACAGATACACGTCAAAGTAGCCGGAGCAACTTTTCTCTATTTACGGGTATGATGAGACACGCACGGACGAGTGACGTATACGCAATAACCCACGAAAACCATCGCGACAGGACTAAAATATAAACACATAACAGGCTTATCATAGTGAATCATGGTAAGACAAAAACACGTCTTGGAAGATTGATGATGTATTGACTCAAAAACAACAACAAAAAAACAGTTACATAGTGTACCTTTAAGGATGTTTAATCATACATCAATATAGCTATACATTGCATCAATAATTTTAGACCCTTCTATCTGTATTTTATATTTATTTACAGAGAGGTGCAAAAGTATGAGACCACGCTGAAAATATGGGATTCAAAATGTATTTTAAACCTGGAAATAAACAAAGATTTAAGAAAAAAATGCTACAAAAAAAATATATATATATATATTTTTTTTATCTATATTTGTCTGTTTTTTTTTTTATAAAAAAATATCTAAACATCCTTAAAACAAGATCAATGTACTGGAGAAGCAATATGCCAAATGAAATATGATGTTTTCAGAGAAATTAGTAAGTTATATGCTTAAAAAGAAAAACAAAACAAATGCCAATAGGGTAAACCAATACACTTGTTTTCCCTCTGAATTAGTTGTTGTTGTTTTTTTATTAAAATGAAAAAGTTAAGTAAAATAAAATACAATTATTTGTACTACTTATTCTCTGTAATGAACTTACAAGCTAATAAAAAGTCAAATTTTTATCATGATGATCATTCTGTGGGAATGTGGGCCCTTGCAAACAGTTTATTTGCAACAAACTTGCAGCGAATATGCGACGAATCTGCGGCAATGTTACCCAAACATGTGCAAAAATAATATTTTATAAGGGAAGCTGTGATTTTTGATTCTGTCAGTGAAACCTGCAGTGCTGTCTGAGGTATTCTGAATAAAACAGCTCAAAAGAAAAAAATCTGCTAACTTCAGCTCAGAGAGAAGCAGCAGTTAACCGCATCCAGTAAACCATCACGCCGCATTCAGAAACCTACATGAATAAAATATTAATAAAAGTAAAAAAGAGAGGCGCTGAGTCTGAGACGAGCGAGCGGCACAACACAACCGCTCACAATTCCCTGTAAATAGTTGTTCTGTGTGGTGTGTTTGGAATGGAAAATTCCATAAAAATCTGTTACTAAGGAAAACCGAACAAGGGAAACAGTACTTTACGAGAACAAGTTGGTTTGGTGCACCAAACGAACACATGCTCAAACCTCCATACGTGAGCGTTTTTAATGCATCAAAAGGGTCACAGAGGAGTTACAAAGCTATAAATCCATGAAAGGAAAGAGTTCTCATGAACCGGAGTCACGTCCCCTGTTACTGTACATTAATCTGCATGATAAATATGTCAGGCTTTGATGTAGTTCTGACCCCTCAGAGCCACCGTACCTTAGCGTAACGGATCTGCAGGGCTCCCGTGTCGAGTTGTTTGAGTCGAGAATCATGGGTGGACACCAGGACCCCGTCTTTCCTCCACAGGATGGTGGGAGACGGCGTGCCGGTGGCTTGGCATCCCAGGACCACCGTCCCGTCCACAGCCACGGTCTGGTTGGTGGGACCTTGGCGGACGATGGGGGGAGGTCTGTCTGAGATCACTGGGAAAGAAAGAGAGAGAGACACACACCCTCAGAAACCAATCACTGCCGAGTGTTATACAAAATAGTATTCCTAATGCTCATTCATATTAAAATAGAATAAATCAGCTTTGTAGTATTATATTAGTATTCCTAATAATAATTAAAAATTATTAACATCATTTTTTCTCTTTCTAATTTTTTGTCTTTCACTTGCCTTTTTTTCTAAAATAAAAAGAAATAATTATAATAAAATCAATCACTTTTAGATGAATTTCCATGTTGTATTTTTAAGTATTTTGGATAAAAGCATCTGCTAAAAAAAAAAAAATTAAATAAAAATGTAATTCATATTCAAACATTCTTTTTTCTCTTCCTTCTTTTTTGCTTTTCCTTGCCTTTATTTCTAAAATAAAATGATTTTTTTTTTAAATCAATCACTTTAAAATTAATCACTTTGTTGTATTTGTAAGGCTCTTAGATAAAAATGTCTGCTAAATTAAAATATTAAAATAAAATCAGCTTTGTAGTATTCCTCATATTCAATACAAATTGTGAACATTATTTTCTCATCCTTATTTTTTTTTCTTTTCCTTGCTTTTATTTCTCAAATAAAATTAATATATATATATTATATATATATATAATATAATATATATATTATAAAAAATTTTTTTTATATATATATATTTTTTTATTATGTATATATATATATATATATATATATATATATATATATATATATATTTTTTTTATATATATATATATATATATATATATAATAAAAAAAATGTATGCATGTAGCTAAGCTACAAATGGTTTGGCAATATAAATGTAAATTATCTATCATGCCACTAAAATGCATTAAACTAAAAGACGAGAGACAGAAAGAAAGGGTGAGACAAAGAGAAAAAGAGTGAGAGACAGACATATCGGTCTCATTTGAAGACAGACTCTTAAAGCTATCCCAGACCTACTAATATCATTATAATAACTATAATGAAACACAACTGCAATACTCCAAACCAAAATCCAAAATACATCCTTCCACATTTTCTAAGAGCCACAGAAGCGAGTGCGTGTACGGTCAGAGGTAAAGAGAACGAAGAACGCAAATAAAAATAAATGTAACCAAGGAAAAAGAGCATGCGAGTGTGGAATGTCTGGCAGCAAACGAGCTGAGTACATGTTTTAAGAACGAGAGAGAGAGAGAGAGAGATGGAATCCAATTTTCTCAACTGGAAGCAATTTTCTAATCAGTCAACAGCAGTAGCAGAATGAAGCCAAACTAGAGACGAGCAATTAATACCGGCAGCATTTCAACAGCACTAAATCTCCCTCACACACACCAGCCATCATCACCACACTAAAACACACCACGTCTATTAAAATCACCCCCCGCAAGTCCTCTCCTCTCTCACTGAGGACCCAGGCCATCTGATAAACGCTGCGATGTTTACGTCCATATGATTGTGTTCGACAATGCCAGAAGCATTACCGCCATTTACACGGCTGCCATTTGCATAAACGCCACTACAGCGCGTTTTCAAAGCCGTACAACACTTTCGTAAGGACCATCAAAGGCATGAATTATGTATTAGATGACATGCTTGCACATGCACGGTTGTCGACGCTGTTGTAATTACTGAATCATCATGGCGGTGACCTGTTATTACTATCTGTGCCGGCAGTAAGAGCGAGGCCAGAGAGCAGATTGTTGCTAAAATAACTGATATTATTTCTTTACCTCACACTCCTTCTTTTTGTCTTGCTTTGGTGTTTTCTTTTATAGACAGGCACTCAACAGGAGATTACATTGGATGAGAGGGAACTGCCGAACTGACGCTATATTCTGTTGAAGTGTCTTCAATGTTGGGGTAACGCATTTTTTATAAAATGTTGTTATTTGCGATGCATATAGGATTTTGATTAAATAGCAAGTTCTGATATTTGCATTGTTAACTTTAACGTGGCACAAGCTGATTGGTTCCTGTCGCATCTGCAGCCAATGAGCTTGCTGCTCAACATTTAGATAGCTGGTTAGCAATCACTGTAGCAGTTTGAAGCGCGCTTTCAGATTGACTCAGAAACCCTCCTCCTTCCCCAGCTCCACCTGTATAAATCTGCTATGGGTAATTGTATATATGGTTCTTTTTAATGACTCTTTTGGTCAGTGAATCGTTCAGAGGCATTACTGAATTCACAACTGGCATCCTTTATCACACATATCATGTATGATATTTACAAAAGAGAATGTTACAATATATATATATATATATATATATATATATAAAAATAATCAAATTAGTTACGAAAAAAAAAGTTCCTGGCGAATAACCCCTCTTATACTGGATTGTGCGGAAGAGGATTAGGGTCAGGCAATAATAATAAAAAATAAAACCATCTCAAGATTAAAGTCATTATAATGTGAGAGTAAACTCGTTAAATTTCGAGAAAAAAAGTCAAAATACAATCTTGAGAAAATACGAATTAAATATCGAGAATAAAGTCGTTGTGTTTCGAGAAAAAAACTCGTTAAATTTCGAGAAAGAAGTCGAAATACAATCTTGAGAATAAACTCATTCAATTTAGAGAATAAAGTCGTTGTGTTTCGAGAAAAAACTCGTTAAATTTCGAGAAAGAAGTCGAAATACAATCTTGAGAATAAACTCATTCAATTTAGAGAATAAAGTCGTTGTGTTTCGAGAAAAAACTCGTTAAATTTCGAGAAAAAACTCGAAATACAATCTTGAGAATAAACTCATTCAATTTAGAGAATGAAGTCGTTGTGTTTCGAGAAAAAACTCGTTAAATTTCGAGAAAAAAGTCTAAATACAATCTTGAGAATAAACTCATTAAATTTCGAGAAAAAAGTTGTTGTGTTTCGAGAAAAAAATCATTAAATTTCGAGAAAAAAGTCGAAATACAATCGTGAGAATAAACTCATGAAATTTCGAGAATAAAGTCGTTGTGTTTCGAGAAAAGAAGTCGAAATGAAATGTAGAGAATAACCCATTCGATCAGTGTTCATGGCATAGCCTACTGATAGAGGACATGGCAGAGTTGGATCACTTAGTCAAGCTATATTTTAGACTTTCTTTCAGTAACAATGAATAGAACATTCTTAGGTCTAGGTCGGCTAGGTCTTTTTAGAAGAAAAAATCAGTCCAATTTGCGTGATGTACTCGCTTTTGTCCAACATGAAATTCATCGAGGTTTCGTGGTTTCCCAGGATACCATAAGACGCATTATTAAACTTGTTGATCCTCAAGGTGTGGAATTTCGACGAAGGAGACTCTTGAGAAGACGCCAGTACACTTGCGCTGGCCCAAATGCACTCTGGCATATGGACAGCTATGATAAATTAAAACCGTACGGCATTGCCATTAATGGCTGTATAGATGGTTACAGTCGTTACATTCTGTGGATGGAGGCGTACACAAACAACAACGATTAATAATGCGTCTTATGGTATCCTGGGAAACCACGAAACCTCGATGAGGTTGATATAATGAACACTGATCGAATGCGTTATTCTCTACATTTCATTTCGACTTCTTTTCTCGAAAAACAACGACTTTATTTCTCGAAATTTAAGGAGTTTATTCTCACGATTATTTCAAGTTTTTTTTCTTGAAATTTAATGAGTTTTTTCTCGAAACACAACGACTTTATTCTCGATATTTAATAAGTTTATTGTCAAGATTGTATTTCGACTTTTTTTCTCGAAATTTAACGAGTTTAATCTCGCATTATAATGACTTTAATCTCGAGATGGTTTTATTTTTTTATTATTGCTTGGCCCTAATCCTCTTCCGTAGGATTGTGCTGAAATAATCAATCTGTTAAAGCATTTGTCATGGCTACACAAAACTAACAGCCAGAAATCTGAGAAGTGAAGGATAAATCTGTGTTTATCCTCATAACGACCTTATGGAAACAGCTCAAATGGGTTTTACAAATAAATCCGTAAGCAATATAATGAGTAATGCATTTACAGTGCAAAATTGAGCAATTCATATATTGCAATCAGAAAAAAAAAAAGAAAAAAAAAAAGTTTTATAAATATATATATATATATATATATATATATAAAAAATGTTTTTAATTAAATTAAATTAAATTAAATTGAATAAAAACTTTTTGGGAATAACTTTCCCAAAACTAAGGAGCAAAAATAATTAAATCTATCTTTGCGTTTACCGTCTGTAACCTCCAGCAGGGCTTTGGTGATCACACTGCCAGCGATGTTCAGAGCCTGACAGCTGTAGTAGCCTCCGTCCGAACGCTCCACCGCCGTGATGGTCAGATCTCCCGTCTGAGAGACAGAGAACCGGCTGGAGGGAGGAGGAGGTTGAGAGGAGAACAGGAGGTTCTGGAGAAGGGGAAAAGGAAATGATGTATGAACAGAGGTAGAATTTGATAACAAAAAATAGAACAAAAAAAAAGTTCTAATTTCTCCAAGAATATTCAATATGTGAGAAATAAACATCTTGACAGGACTTGCACGTTTACACCGTGTGCCTGAAATTCTGAGTGTGTGATGAGTGAAACTGATCAAAGCACGACGGCTTGAGGTGTGTTAGAGGTGTGGAGTGTTACAGAGCCCATTAGATTTGTGTAAATGTGCAGATGGCCTTATAAATCTACCAGCCTCATAAATCTGACTGACTTTTACGGGGGGAGGGTGCCATGCATGTTATATGTTACTGTAAAAGTGTGCTCAGGAAATGCATCTTTGAATCACAAGCGAAAGCACAAACATACAGAGATACACTCACCTGACTGCCTTCTTTCTGCCAAAATATAGCAGGCTGAGGACTTCCTGTGGCTTCGCACTGAAAGGTCACGGTGCGGCCCATCCCGGCTACTTGATTCCTGGGTCGCACCACAAACACAGGAGGAACTGCAGAAATAGGAGTTAAATAAGTCAATTACCAAAGACAATATTTTGACTCTTGGACTGTAAAAACGAACAAAAACACATTTACATGAATGCATTTAAAATGGAAGTCTATGGAGCAACACATTAAGCCTTTCTTTCATAAACTAATTTGTATTTTATAAAATAAATATAGAAAATTTTTGTGGAAATCTTGATTTTTTTTCAGGATTCTCTGATGAATAGAAAGTTCAAAAGAACATCACTTATTTGTATAATGTCTTTACTGACATTTTGATCAATTTAATGCTTCTGTGCTGAATGCATTATTTTCTTAAAAAAATTATAATATCATTTATTATGTACATTTATTATGTATGTTTTTTTATTCCATTGTAAGTGTAACTGTAAATGCATTTTCTAAGGTTAAAAGACTTTTAAAACAACGTTATGAAATGGATTTTCGGTAAAACTACGTAGAGACTTTATGAATAACACATTATAAAGGTATTCATAATGTAGGTTATAATGCCTTATATCTTTTCATAAACAATTATAAGCAAAGATATTTTATATATAGATATAGATATATGAATGGCTTTAAGTAAAGTGTTTATAATATTTTTATATTTTCTATTGAAACTTGGTTTCTATTCTATTGGTCAATAATCTTTTGTTTATGTTACTGGCACACACTTAGACATGCCATGAATCAGAGATGAGTTGTTAGTATTTTTGGACCTCTGTATATTCTGGGTGTACATTTCTGCAAAAAATTTATGTTGTCAACTTTTACTAGCAAATCTCTCATTTTGATTTCAGGGGGTCTTTGATATCAGCCAATTTTCTTGGATATAAATACAGTAGAGACGGACCGAGCTCAAGCCTTCAGCGTCAACGGCAGGAAATAAAAGAGAAAGTCATACTGGTGTTTAATGGAAGGATATGCAGGTATTCCGGAACATAAAAACATACGTAGACGCAATATAAAAACGGCACGATCGCCACGTCTGCTTCATTTGCATGGACAAGGGCACAAAGCAATAAAATTTACATGTAGATGGGGGGGATAAATTTGGGCCATCTGTCCCGTCCTGACACTCTTTAATGGAACCGACGTCGTTGGGATGCCGGTTTTTCATGCATCTTAATGACTCGGAGTGGAGAGACGCTGATTCCTGACGCAAACTCCACTTCAGAGTCCATAACAGCACGGAGCCATTTCATCTTGTAATAAGGATATGTTCATAATATGTGACACAAAGTATGACCCCCTACGACGACAAGCGATTCCTTCTACCGGTGAACCAATCTTAAACCTGTCAAATCATACACTGCCGTAAAGCGTCCGGAGGAATAAAGCTAGAATTTTCAACTAAGTGGGAAGAAAATGAGGCAATTTTGACGTTACCTTGTACGCTCAGAGCGAGCATTAGTTTTTACCCAGGCCTGCTGTGCTGTCACTGTTGCCGGTGACAACCCAGACAAGCGTGCTGATTGGTGGAAGGATGGAAGGTGGATGGATGGTGGTTCTGACAACTTCCTGTTGCTGTCAATGCAGCAAAAATGGTGACGGGTGACAATTGCAACTTACCAGACACAACTGAAAGAGGAACAAAAAAATAGAAGCATGATAAAACACAGATGCGAGAGATGAGCAAATTAACCGCACACAACATGAAGCAAAAATGACAGGAAATGCTTACTGAACAAAATCAGTGCAGTGATGTATTTATGAGCATAACACAAAAACATACAAGAAACATAAGGTGTGGCAAGCACACACACACATTGTAAATATATCATGAGGCTGAAATATATGGCATAAACCACACAAAGAAACTATTCTATCAGTCTTGAGTTGTGAGCGTGAGGCATGAATGGAGGTTTTATTCTTCTGGTCTGGCCAAAGGTTTTATTAGGTGGACAATGTGACCTGGAGTCTGACCCTTTTAAAGCTACAGTGAGTCATTTTTACACCACTAGCCCGACATAACAACACTGGCTCAGCCAATGGCATTCATTTGGAGGCGGGACTACTAGCTTGTCTGAATACTGACATTATTTCTCAAAAAGATTATTTTTGCAAATCTGTTTATTACCGCTAGTGTGTAGAAATGAAACACTTAAACTTCTACTTTAAAACAAATGCAAATTCTTAAAAGCTTGAACAGCGATTTAGACAGCATTTTAACCCTCTTGTTGTGTAAAAACCCTCAATCTCCAGGACTCGTAGCTTTAAAAAGAGTGAAAACAACATGAAATGGCATTCAAAAAGCATTTAGCATCCATAAAGTGACATTTTTCCAAACTACTATTTTTGCCGGGTGGGTTTCATTTGTTAACATTATTTAACTAGATTAGATAACATAAAATAACAATGAACAACACCTCTACAGCATTTAATAACCTCTGTTAACGTTAACAATCAACTTAAATTTAAAAGCTGTACCTAACACTGTGAACTAACATGACAAATAATGAACAGTATTTTTAACTAACATTAACGAAGATTAATAAATGCTACAAAACACATTGTTTATTGTTAGCTCATGTTCGCTAATGCATTAATTAATGTTAAGAAATGAGACCTTATTGCAAATTGTGTAAAGATGGATCGCGCACAATAAAACCGAGGACATTTTGTTAAGCAACTACAGTAAATAAGCCAATTTTAAACTTTAAATGCAATAACTCAGGCCATTTGGAGTCAATCCTGCGAGATGGACAGAGTAACACAAACGAAGGGTGAGAAACGAGGGAAAGCGGTAGATTTGAGAACAGCTGCTTAAAAAGAACTCGACTTGGACGGGGCCGTTTGCTCTTTTGGCAATGGTTGCGGCTCTCGCTCTACTTTGTTTCCATGGCCCATTAGCGGAGCTACTCATGGGACTCGCATGGCATTCTAGCACTTTCCTCAAATACATCAGTACTAATGACTAAATCGCCAGCTGAGAGAGGCCTCGTTTGTACCCAACATTATCTTTTCATGGCCTTTTAACAGTGAACTGACTCTTATTCCAAATTACTTATCTCTGAGAATGTGTGTGTTTGTGTGTACATGTGCGCTTGACATTTACAAATTCTGAATTGACAAATCGTTTAAAGAATCAATTGACTGTTCAATGCACCTATGATGCCAAAACATGCTGTCTAGGAAGGCAGCTGAGCTCACTAATGCAGTTCCTTCAAAACACCAACCAGACAAAAGACATTCTCGAATACAAGTCATCATTTTGATGAATCTCATTCCTTGGCATCTGGAAAGCAAGGTTATGCCAAAGGCAAGTTTAGTAATAAGCCTCTTTCGCTGGATAGATTGGTTATTGAAGCAGACGTGTTTATAAGTCTGGTTCCAATGCTACTGGCCCGCTAAACACACATGTAAAATAATAATTCAGCAATTTCTGTAAGCAATAAAAACCAGTAAAAGCAATAAGCGGTGCAACGAGGAGAAGGAGAAAACTGCTCTGGGGTGTCAGGAGACAATGTGGACATTGTTCTCTGAAGAGTTGAGCCTTCAAGAGTGTGAAACACACTCAAGAGGACGAAACAAAATGGACCTAGAGTGAAATAGATGTGTTCTTATACATAAAGCCACCTTTATGTCGTAGTGATTGATGGTATTTTTATTAACTTTATTTATTACAGATAATAATACATTTTCTTTGTTAAATAGATCCTTGTCCTAGACCTTGCCATTTTAATTTTGATAATCCACTACCAAAATTATCCAATTCTAAATCAAATGAGTGACGTAAATCTAATCCAAATCAATATTTAAATATTTATTGGGAAAAATATCAATTAGTACACACATTACGACAATACCTAGGTTGTGATAAAATATGAATTGCAATTAGTGATAAAAGTAAAGGAATTTTGACCAAAAGTTGAAAATGTTATTTTGTTTTGTGCATTCAGGATGCAAAAAATACAAGCTCCAAATTTAACCCAAGCTAGACGAAGGTTTCAGTAATGTTAAACAATGTAATTTCTACAATAAGGTGTTATCAAAATCAATAAATCATCTGAGATGTGGAAATGACACTGTGGCGGGAATGATGCTTTAGTAAAATGACATTTGTCTCACAAAACAAAAAAAAACTGTTTTCCAACAGCTAGGGGGGAAAAAATGGGAAGGAATATTCACAACGATCCAGCATCCATTCGGACAAATCAATCTGACAACCTGTCAAAGCTGAAAACGTCTGTCAAAAAAAACTAACAGCTGTGAATAAAGGGGTCAAAAACACACACACTCAGATTCCTGTCCACCAAAAGCATTGGTTGCTTCAAATTATAGATTAGCGCTGGCAGGATCAGAGCGGTTTGTCAAACAGCGTGAGATGAGATGTTCTTACCGTGGACGGTGAGGGTGGCGCTGGCCTCCGTCTTCCCCATCATGTTCTCCGCCTGACAGGTGTAAGTACCGGCGTCTCCTGAAGTCAGTCTCTTCAGTTTGAGAGTGTGGTCCTCCCAGATCTCATGCCTGAGAAGACGACGATACACAAACATAGATGCAATTAACCGAGGCCATCCTGATACACTTCATGGACTCTATCTTATCAAGAGGTTCTTTAAGACTTTAAAGGACAGGCATTTCTCATTTGCATTTAATTGGCTTAATATAGGCTAACTAGACGTTTTATCACTCGTACCGTCCCTTGGGTAGATCTCCGTCCTCTTTCCTCCAGCGGATGGTGGGCACGGGGTCTCCTTGAGCTTCACACCTGAACTCAACACTCTGGTCCACCAGAACAGACTGACTGCTCGGCTTTCGCAAGAAGCTGGGCCTCTCTGCACACAAACACAAAGCGTATTATGTAATACAAGAAGTTTCCCAGAATTCCCTATGAGATATTCCCTTCGCTGATCCGATTATGAACTTCCAGCGATCTACTGAACTCTGACTTGTTGTTTTAGCCTAAACTTTCATGCAGCTAATCCTAAAGTAAGCTTCCTATCTGAATTATTTATTAAGATCATATCTCTTTGATGTTAGGATACTAATAATCTGTTAGAGGGACAGTCCACCCAAAAATGAACACTCTGTCATCATTTACTCACCCTCGAGTTGTTCTAAACCTTTATGAGTTTCTTTGGTCTGTTGAACACAAAATAAGATATTTTGAACAGTGTTCATTACCAAACTGTTTCTAGTCCCCATTGACTTCCATGGTATATATATATATATATATATATATATATATATATATATATATATATAATTTTTTTTTTTTTTTTTTCATACTATGGAAGTCAGTGGGGTCCATCAACTGTCTGGTTACCAACATTCTTCAAAATATCTTCTTTTGTGTTCAACAGAACAAAGAAATTCATACACGTTTGCAACAACTTGGATATGAGTATATGATAAAATGTTCATTTTTGGGTGAACTATTACTTTAAAAATAGGACTATCTAACCCACTGATATGAAGAAACATCAGTACAGTCCCTTTAAAGGCATGTTTATCACGGCAGTTCATTTCATGTGTTCTGATTTCTTGAACAACCAATGGAATGGGTTAGGGGAGGAGCTATCTATTTGAACAACCAATGGCATGGGGAAGTGTATTCAAAATCTGTTATAAAACAGTCATTATTTTTGACATTCTGTTATGTGACTCTACTGCCACTAAAGATGGCACACTTCACCTCTAAATTGAATCTGAGGAGATGTTTTTGGAGGAATTATGTTTTGCTCCATTTCTTACACTTGATCTAAATTGAAAATGACAATAAACTTGACTTGACTTGGCATGGCTGGTGACTTTCTCCCTGTAATGTGTAAATATGCAAGCAGACATTGAATAATGATGGCGTTGAGGAAGGCTGTGTTGCAGGGATTAAGGAGGGAAGGTCAAAAGCCACAGCTCTGATGTGGAATAGTGTAAACTGATATGTTAAGGTGTTGGACGACACAATGTATATTTTTGTGTGTATGTGTGAATGAAGGGGAGTGTGAAGGGTGAGCTGGTATTTGTTTCATGGCAAACTCTGATGATAAGGTTTAAGGGTCCATGTCTCCTAAACGGGGTCAATGACACGCTGGAGTCTTCCTACAGCTAAGCACACAAACTCTAAACATCTGGATTCTCTCCTGCTCTGCCCATAAACAAACACTTCATACAACGTGTGTGTGTGTTTAAGTGAATCCATCTGCATGCTTTTCACAATCAAATGCACCAGAGGTTTGTGTGGGAACCTGATTATATATACACATGTGCGTCTTAAAGAAGGCAGATCAGATGCGGGAGTATTTGAGAATCAGACATCTGATTAACTGAAATACATAAATTAAAGCAGAAATATATCGAAAACTTACCAAGAACAGTCAACTCTGCGATCTCGCTCTCTCGTTCCCCCATCATGTTGGTTCCCACGCACACGTACTTCCCTGCATCCGTTTTGCGGGTGTTGGTAATCATCAGTTTTCCTCCTCGTATCTGATGGACAGATCACATGAGAAGTCATAAATATAAGGATTAAAGGACATAGTGACACAATGCGACACAATGCAAACCCCTCCATAATCACACAAAAACTACTGCAAAAATAAAAAATAATTATATATACACATGTATATATACTGTATTATCAATATATCAGTGCAACGTGTGTTGTGGCTATTCAGGTGGCTTATAGCTTCCCTTTTTTTTCTCAGGCAATTGTACAGGCAGCTGGGGGTCCGCTTTCACCTGAGCAGATCAAAATCATACACAACAAATCTGACCCCCGCATCAGGGGACCACACGGTGAGAGTCAATGAGGGGGATCAGAATGTGGCGGCTCTCCTACGGCCCCCTACCTGCCTGCACTTACACAGGTCAACATGTGGGTTCACTTTATGGCAGATAATGTCATGTCTCATTGATTATCATTCACTGCGGTCAGTGTTGAGTCCAGCGGCTGGATCTGACTGTGTTTAACATATGTGGAATGTGTAAACAGAGTCTCAGTGACAAAGACCAGAGGCATTCGCTGTATATTCCATAATTTACAAATTAGATACAGATATTACACTTATGAGACACAAATGCCACATTCAATCTTCAATCTGCACAAAAATGTGACACTGTAGCTAAAAAAAAATCATGGATGGATGAATGGACGGATGAAACAACGATGAAACAAAAGATGATGGGTGGTTGATGGATAAATGGATGAATGAAATAAGATGGATGAATGAATGAATGGAACGATGAAATGTATATTTGGAACGATATTTGGAACGATAAAAAACGATGGATTTTGAATTGGATGGATGAATGATGGATGGAACAATAAAAACAAAAGATGATGGATGGATGAATGATGGATGGAACAATAAAACAAAATGGATATTTGATGGATTAATAGATGGATGAATAGAACGATGATGGATTCATGATGGATGTTAAACCGGTTAAACCGGATGTTAAACCGTTAAACCACATGTTAAACCGATGGATAAATGGATGGAATGAATGGAACGATGAAAAAGATTATGGATGGATGGATGGAACGATGAAACAAAAGATGATGGATGGTTGATGGATAGCACGATGAAACAAAAGATGGTTGCTGGCTGAATGGAACATTGAACATTGATGGAACATTGAAACAAAAGATGATGGAGTTTTGATGGATGAATGGATGGAATGATGAAACGGATGGATGGTGGATGGTTTATGCGTAGATGGAATGATGAAACAAAAGATGGTTGGATGGAACAATGAAACAAAACATTATGGATGAATGGAATGATGAAACAAAATATGAATGGATGGATGGTTGATGGAACGATGAAACAAAAGATGGTTGGATAGATGGAACAATAAACAGACAGCCAGCCAGACAGATGAAAGTATGGAAAGTATAAATAATAGTATTAATGAACATTAAAATGTACATTTTTCACTCTGTTCACAAACTCTCAGAGGTGTAAAATAAGAGTTTTATCTGATTGGTTTTACAGTCATTTACATTTAAAGGACTGCAAACATCTAAACAAAACATTCACTAGGTCTCATGGGACGTCTCTGAGTACTTCCAAACCGTACACGTTCTAAAACGTTCTGAAGCATTCTTGAGCCCTGTCGCCTCTCCTAAATATTAATGGTGGAAAAGAGTCTTTAAACAAAGGAGAGGTCAGAGGGGAAAGGAAGGAGGGTGAGTTTATTTAAGGCACCCTATGGTGTTGGAGAGGTTTTGAAGTGTCATTATGTTACTGTTTGTTTGAGCGAGAGCTTAACGGCTGAAACGGCACAAGACTCGCAAAGCAGACAAGGTCAGGTCAGACGTAGGAGTGGGATAATGTGTGTGTGAGTATTAAGGAACTAATACAGTGAAGAACCCAAAGGAAAAGTGAGAATGTGCCTCAGGAAAAACTCAAGATCCATTTCAAAAGATAGCGAGCTGCTTGTTGCAATGTATTGTGGTATTGCCTTATCTGTTAATGAAAACATGTAGCAGAATCTGAAAGCGCACCTAAGAAACTTAACAACTGTCTAGATAGGAAGCTTGCTAGGTTCCATAACAAAATTACTATCTGATTGCTATGACACGTAACATGCCGCAGAGCTCTGCTAGACAGCCCAAAAACTCCTCTTCACGTCCAAAGTACACGCAGACACATATTTGGAGTTCCATCACAGCAGGACAGCTTTACTCTCGGTCCAGAGTCAATGAACACGCCTTCGCTCCCTCCGTCCTCGGATGCGATCAATCTGAGCATTGGGAGATCGCTTTATTCGCATGCCTTTTGTCTTGTGTGGTTTGGCTCATACGTGCTCATTCAGGGCTCACGGTGTGGAGTCACTCAGCAGACCATGATAATCACACACCGACTCAGAACAAAAAGCTGCAAAACAATACAGAGCGCGCTGCTCCAGTTAATTTGAGCAGACTGCAGCAATTACTGCTGAAAAGCAATTAATGGCCACATTGGAGCTTCTTAATTTAGAGATAACAGTGGAACGCAAAACAAATGAATAATGCTGATGCTCATTGCTGTATGCAGAGCTGTAGTTGAGCCAATGTTTCGGGAAAAAAAATCAGTTAATTGCTGTGAAGTGCATTTTGCCCCCAAACAAAAAAACAAAGACAAAGATGCTTCTTACAGGAAAACAACATGTTTACACTCTTTGCACAATTAAACCATTCTCCATTCTCATAATGGCCACTCTCAAGTCTCATTGCTGTAATAAAAAAAAAAATATATATATATATATATATATATATATATATTTTTTTTTTTCATCCATATGTTTTTTTCTCACTGCTGTAATAATAAAAATAAATAAATAAATAAATAAATATATATATATATATATATAAACACAGACACACACACACACACACACACACACACGTGCACACACACAGACACACACACACGCACACACACACACACACGCACGCACACACACACAGTGGGGAGAACAAGTATTTGATACACTGCCGATTTACAAAGCATGTAGAGGTCTGTCATTTTTATCATATGTACACTTCAACTGTGAGAGACGGAATCTAAAACAAAAATCCAGAAAATCACATTGTATGATTTTTAAATAATTAATTTGCATTTTATTGCATGACATAAGTATTT
The DNA here is from genome assembly GCF_951802725.1 of Rutilus rutilus. Taxonomy (NCBI): domain Eukaryota; kingdom Metazoa; phylum Chordata; class Actinopteri; order Cypriniformes; family Leuciscidae; genus Rutilus; species Rutilus rutilus. The sequence continues at coordinate 30,266,953 of NC_140223.1, forward strand.
GATCACCTACCAATCAGTAAGAATTCCGGCTCTCACAGACCTGTTAGTTTTTCTTTAAGAAGCCCTCCTGTTCTCCACTCATTACCTGCACCTGTTTGAACTCGTTACCTGTATAAAAGACACCTGTCCACACACTCAATCAAACAGACTCCAACCTCTCCACAATGGCCAAGACCAAAGAGCTGTGTAAGGACATCAGGGATAAAATTGTAGACCTGCACAAGGCTGGGATGGGCTACAGGACAATAGGCAAGCAGCTTAGTGAGAAGGCAACAACTGTTGCCGCAATTATTAGAAAATGGAAGAAGTTCAAGATGACGGTCAATCTCCCTCGGTCTGGGGCACCATGCAAGATCTCACCTCGTGGGGCATCAATGATCATGAGGAAGGTGAGGGATCAGCCCAGAACTACATGGCAGGACCTGGTCAATGACCTGAAGAGAGCTGGGACCACAGTCTCAAAGAAAACCATTAGTAACACACTACGCTGTCATGGATTAAATCCCCTGCTCAAGCCAGCGCATGTCCAGGCCCGTCTGAAGTTTGCCAATGACCATCTGGATGATCCAGAGGAGGAATGGGAGAAGGTCATGTGGTCTGATGAGCCAAAAATAGAGCTTTTTGGTCTAAACTCCACTCGCCGTGTTTGGAGGAAGAAGAAGGATGAGTACAACCCCAAGAACACCATCCCAACCGTGAAGCATGGAGGTGGAAACATCATGCTTTGGGGATGCTTTTCTACAAAGGGGACAGGACGACTGAACCATATTGAGGGGAGGATGAATGGGGCCATGTATCGCGAGATCTTGGCCATCAACCTCCTTCCCTTAGTAAGAGCATTGAAGATGGGTCATGGCTGGGTCTTCCAGCATGACAACGACCCGAAACACACAGCCAGGGCAACTAAGGAGTGGCTCCGTAAGAAGCATCTCATGGTCCTGGAGTGGCCTAGCCAGTCTCCAGACCTGAACCCAATAGAAAATCTTTGGAGGGAGCTGAAAGTCCGTATTGCCCAGCGATACCCCCAAAAACTGAAGGATCTGAAGAAAGGTCTGTATGGAGGAGTGGGCCAAAATCCCTGCTGCAGTGTGTGCAAACCTGGTCAAGAACTACAGGAAACGTATGATCTCTGTAATTGCAAACAAAGTTTTCTGTACCAAATATTAAGTTCTGCTTTTCTGATGTATCAAATACTTATGTCATGCAATAAAATGCAAATTAATTACTTAAAAATCATACAATGTGATTTTCTGGATTTTTGTTTTAGATTCCATCACTCACAGTTGAAGAGTACCTATGATAAAAATTACAGACTTCTACAATTCTACATGCTTTGTAAGTGGGAAAACCTGCAAAATCGGCAGTGTATCAAATACTTGTTCTCCCCACTGTATATACACATACACACATACATACAGATATACACACATATATATATACATATATATACATACATATATATATATATATATATATATATATATATATATATATATATATATATATATATATACATATACACATACATATATATATATATACACATACATATATATATATATATATATATATATATATATAGCTTATTGTAGAATGATATAAACAGTGAAACGATTCCAGTGCTGATACTGGTAGAATATCGCACGGCTGGAAAAGGCTTTCAGCCAATCAGATTCGAGAACCAGAAAGACCTGTTGTGTATATATATATATATATATATATGTATTACAATTTTGTGCTTCCTTTAATTTTTCTAAGCATATTTTTATTTACATAATTTAAGACGGTACAACAACATATCTATCTATACATACATATGGCCAATATTAAATTGTGTGTGTTTGACCTACATTATGAGGACCCTTATAATGTAGTGTGTATTCAGGTTTCAGGCCATGCCCCATACATTATGAGTACATGCCGATGTCCTCATAATTCAAATTGCTAAAAAAAACATACCAAAAACGTTTTTTTCATTAAAAATGTAGCAACGCAGAATGTTTTCTGTTTAGGTTTAGGGGCTAGAAAATGTCATTAGCTCAGTATAAAAACCATTACGCCTATGAAACGTCCTCATAATGATAGGAGTACCAACATGTGGGTGTGTTTGAGATGACCATACAGTTTAATGTCTACATAATTGTAGACTGCAGACTACAGATAAGCTACACACACACACATACACCACCACCACCACCACTAACATCAACAACAAACTTGATCTGGTTTGATTCAGCCATTCTAATCAGCACAATCGCAACATCATAGTTACACATTGTCATAACTTTGGAATGGTTGTCGTAACACATTCCTTCATTGCCTTTTTAGTCAGTGCTAAGCAGTAAAATGGTATTCTCAAAAAACCCTGTCTACGGTTTGATTAAAAATAACAAAACCCCCCAAACCACCTTTAGCCTTATTCTACACAAATAAGCCACGTGGAAAACGAGCAGCGGCGTGCACATCAAAGTCACTCTTTTAACGACAAAAGAGGCCTGATTTATCCCGTTACTTAATTTCCCACACATTTAATTAGAAAAACCTAATTGGTGGCCCTGGTTTAAAGACTGCATTAAATCAGCAGAGAGAGAGTTTTCGGCTCGTGAACGCTGGCGAAGGCAAACTTTCATTCCCACATGCCCTTCCAATCAGATGAATGGGCTCCATTAATTTTCCCCGACAGAGTCGGCCATGACGCAGTTTAAACACTCATCAGCAGAAGCCCTAATCGGCCTTCATTTGCTGGAAAAATGCAGCAGAAGCAATTGTTATCCACATGCATTAAATAAGGGAACTTCTTTTCGCTGTGTCTTTTTTATTAACAAATCAGCAGGTCTTTGTTAGTACCTCTAAAATGAAAATTAGGAAGTGACCTGGTTTGATTTGCAAACACAAGGCCGGATGTGAAGCTCATATTTTTTATTGAATACAGCAACAGTAAGTCATCCATAAAAAATGTGTGTTATTTGAGCAGTAAATTTGTTTGAGTCATCAATTTTGAAGTGGGACTACCGTTTTAGGCGGATAAAATTCTCGTTATTCGTACTATCCCACAAATCCTGTCAGCCGAGCTTAAAATCTAACTTTGATTTTCAACCTTTATATGTTTACTATTCGTCCATGTTACCCAGACAGAGAAATTCACGTTTATTTCTCAGCAAAAGTCCACCGGATGATGTGTTTTGCGGTTGCTCTGACTTTTGACAGCTCCAGAGCTTTCATGAAAACTACAGATTATACTTCGGCATTTTTGTATTTCGTCGGATCAACAGAGGGTTATTAACAGAACAGTTATTGTAAGGGTTTATGACTGAAAACTGTATCGTGCTTTGTCTACTCTTTAAACAGCATTATGGTGAAAGTGGAACACTATGGCTTACCTGTACGAGACAGCGTTTTTCTTTCGGGAGGAACTACTGACAGAATGGTAGTTTTTGCTAAACCCTCCATTTGACCCAAAACACTGTGCTCATGGTCATCCAGTTTGAAGTGTTGACTACAAACACAGAGGTTAAGATTTTCGCAGCGTTCTCTCCATATGTACAATTTTTGCAGCTTTTAGCCATTGCCTAAAACACACTGGATCCTTCACAGGAAACGGAAACTCATTCCCGCTAAACGTTTACTTTTTGAATTCTTGCACACAGGAACTATAAGTCGACAGCATTATGACTAAAAGTTTGCTAAAAAGTATTTCCTTCTAAATCAAGGCAATATTTGACTCTGATCAAGTGTATCCAATAGTTGCAGACTGGTGGGAGTGGCCTTGGACGGCAACATTCCCAGTGCATTATGGGTGTTGAAGTTTTCCTACCTATTGGTAAAAGGGAAGACAACATCCTTTTTTCTCTGTTTTCTCTAGTCAAAATTACAAAAATGTGTTCGCCTTTCTACTGCACAGGCACAGGCAGACAAGTTATATTGAAAGCCCATTTTGCCAGCTGTGAAGTATCTCTTTAACCAGCCAGTGTAAAACACTCTTCCACCAGCTAGATGAAGCAGCACTAACCAGCTGGAATCACTGTCAGATATGCTTACCGTTATCCTCTCATCTCTGTCGTCGATGGTGACTCCATCTTTCTTCCAGGAGATGGTGGGTTCTGGGTGTCCACGGGGCGGCTGGCACTCCATGACCGCTGGCTCGCCCGCCGCCACCATCACGTCCACGGGGTTCTGTCGGAAATCATCTCGAAGAACTGGTAAAAAGAGAGAGAAAAACAGGGATATTAGAAACACGAACAGCATTTCTATCAGGAAACTACACACGCTAACATTTAAAGAAGAGGAATAACAAATTAGAAACCATGAGAGGATCATTTTTCTACTCTTTCCAAGTGCAAACCACCTCTAATTTACTTCAAACATACAAAGATTAAACCTAAAACTTCTGTTTACATTAGCTAAAAAGACACAAAAGAGGGTTTGGAATATAAAGTGCTCTTCCTGCATGGAAATGTAAGTGATATTAATGTGGGACACAAGATTGAACATTCATCTAGACCACTGCTGAAGTGTGCAATAACGTCTGAACCCAAAAAACACACACGTGTTTAAGTCTAAGCATCTTAGTCGACCCTGTTACCCTTCTGACGGATTTGCTTAAAGTGTTCCCATTAATCCGAGAAAGCATGCCTTTCACAGTGCCATGTAGATACTGTACAGCAGCACATTAGATTAGTCCAATGTTTTAAATTATACACACATGACATGGGAAAAGCACATGTGGTGAAACACAGCAACTTGACTCGAGATATTTTCCAAAACCCAGTGAGCTGCCAACCTAGAAACTATTTAAGTATGTAAAGTAAACCATAATTGCTTTTGCAAAGCACATTTCTGATCTTATTACAAATCTTATTGGGCATTTTTACAAAAAAATATTAATGTTCACCTTGTTTTTGGAAACATTACAATTAATTTTTTCTTTTTTTTGAAAGAAGTATCTGTTGCTCACCAAGGTTCCATTTATTTAGGCTAATCAAATATACAGTAAAAACAGTACAATTGTGGAATATTATTACAATTTAAACAGTATATATTTATCCTGTGACGGTAAAGCTGAATTTTCAGCATCATTACTCCAGTCTTCAGTGTCACATGATCCTTCAGAAATCATTCTAATATGATAATTTTGAGTTCAAGAAACATGTATTATTTATTATTATATTATTGTATCCATATACTATTATTATTAATATTATTACTATTGTTTATTAGTACTATATGTTAAAAGATTACCAAGGTGAACATGTGTGTATAATATTTTTAATTTATATTTATTCTTAAATATTTTATATAAAAAAAAAAAAAAAAAAAATATATATATATATATATATATATATATATAAAATTTCTTTTTTATTTGTTAAAAGAATAAATATTACATAAAAAATTAAGCACGTATCAGTAACGCTCCCCTTTTTCATAAAAGTACGTGCAAGTTGACAAAATGGAAACTTCTTTGGGCTCTCACGCCCCTGAACGTGTTCCTGTCGGCACGATTACCCTCAGCTCTAGATCAAAGTGAGATGCTCAAGGTAACCTGAACTCCTGACTGCCTCCAAATTCCTTTAAGACTTTAAGCACTTAATTGGCCATATGATTCCAGTTTCTACTGCTTGTAATGTCACAGCAGGTAAAAGTCCTCCTTTCCCCACTGAAAAATGTCCAAGCGGAGGTGATTCGCTGAAAGAAATGGAAATAATTTCTTCTCCTCATCTCTTGCTCTCTTTTTCCATCATTTCTCTGTAACAATCTCTCAAGCATATCATTCCTTCCAGCCAAGGGTTTCAACAGGCATCTCGTTTTCCTCGACCGGCTTAATTAGGCAGTCTATAGAGGAAAGACACGCATGCACACCAGAAGATCACTGGCCGGTGAGAGAGATGAGGGTCAGTGTCTAATGTGAACTGTGTTCGCTCTCCATGGATCAGCTAAGGGATTCGGATTTCCGCAGCGGATCAACAAACTTGGATTGAGTTTGCAGAGTTGTGTGAACCCACCTCACGCTTGATTTGCACCCTGAGCTGAGAAACCTGATAGCATGCTTGCTTTCTAACAGGGCCTTGTGGGGAAAGTTGTGTGTGTGTACATATGTCAAGTTCTGAAAATGTCTACAAAATGGGAATGGAGTCCTGGAAATGATATAAACCACTGAAGTGAGACAGAAAGAGTGACGGCAAGAGAGAGAAACCAAGCCCGTCTCTTTAAAGTGACAGTTCACCCAAAAAAGTAATATAACCTGCTTTCTTCTATGAAACACACACTTTTGAAGAACATCGAATATACTACACAAGTCATATTAATTACTTTTATTCTGCTTTTGCATTCTATTTGAATGCATCAGTCCATATTCAGTGTAATTGTATGAAAAATGATCTACCAGTATACTGTTCGAAATTTTTCCTTTTTGTGCTCACAGAATGTCATATTGGTTTAAAATGGCATAACGGTGAATATACAGTATGATAACATAATTTTCATTGAGAATTATGCCTTTAAACCTCGTGGTCAAAACTGGCACTGAATGAAAAAAAAAAAAAAAAACACAATAAGTATATCCCCTAGTAATTTTACTTGACTAAAAAGCTTCAAATATGTACACAAACTACTGAATGCTCAGTCTCTTCTCTACTAAACCTGGCAACCCAAAAGCGCTTGTTCAGTTTGCAGAACTTTATGCTTCACAGAAATTTGAAACAGATGCGGTAACGTCAAATTAAAATGAGATTTGCATTGATATGCCTTCGACATTAATGAAATGAATATTTAATACCACACATGGGCTACAGAGGGATGATAGTAAGAGCTCTGCTGGGCGGAAATGAAATGGATTTTGCTGAGCCACCACTGAGGGTTTTTCTGGAGTGTTCTACTGGAGCCATTGGGGAACTGGAGATTTGCTAAAAAAAGCACTTCAAAAACCCAGAGCTGGCAAAGACGCAGGGAGATTTGTCAGGAACGGGATTGTGGGCCTTGAAGAGAAACCATGGGGAACGACCAAAATACAGCAGTTGCAGTAGAATAAATATGTATTATAATCACAACGTCTATCTGCTTAGAAGTTTCCTAAACATCATCATGCTGAAAAGCCCAGCAAATGGTGTTTTATGGATGTTGGTGTGCTAGTTTGTCCCCAGCAGACTGCCTAACCTCATCTGGTTTAGGATTACTTGCACTTTTAAGCCAAAAAGATCACAATAATTCACCGGTCTAACTAGCAAGAACCTGGTTCTTCACTAGCTTAACCAGCAATGTGTTCACCAAACTAGCTCTAACTAGTCAGGAATTCAGATGTGTAGGTTTCAAACCATGGGGAATTCTGCTACAGACAAGGAAAGCAATTTTAAGCAATTCATAACTTCCAGCATCTGTCCAATCGAGTATCACGTACAAAACGAAATGTCATTGGGGCGGAAATTGGGGAATCGTGAGAATATTTAGAGGAACAGAAACGAGAACGTGTACTGTATGTCAGGTTTGCGAGAACAATTCCACATGAACAATGTGCGTATGCGAACGCAATCGTTCCCAGATGTGAACCCACGGAAAACCGCCGCACATTCCCTCTCCTCCAGATCATCTGTCCACATGGTGCCTGCTAAACATAATACAAAAATGGAGGGATGACAAATTAGAGCGAGACCTCATTTAGAACGCTCTTCGCCTCCCGGGTCACCGCGCCATTGCAGGTCAGACTGAAGCTGGAGTCATGCCAGTCGCTGGTTATCCAACACTTAAGACCACCCGCTAAAAGAGTGCGTTCAGAAGAATGAAGAACGGGTAGGAAAAGCCAAAAAAAAATTAAAATAAATGCCTTTACAAAAACTACTGTGGCGGCACGAACTAAGTGACAGTAAAGCAATTCCATGATACTTTTGATATATACCATGGTACCATGATTTTAAAAGGTAAATTCTAGCTGATAATTATTGTTAGACTGATGCAGTAAATAAATCAATTTAAAGTGTTACCAAATCAATTAAAAACAAAATAATAATTACTAAGATTATTAGTTAATTAAATAGACCAATATAAATAATTATTTTAGTATAAATGTATTACTTTTTTATTAAAATGTTTTAATCTTATAAATTTATTATTGTTTTCTATTAAAATGTATTTATTTATTTAAACTTATTTAATCTATTTTGTCTGAAAAAAATCGACAGGTGAACACGAAATTATAATACATCTCAATATTATAAAGTTGAAAATATACTGCATACTGTTTTTAAGATTTGCAATATTACATTCAAAAGTGTCATTCCATTTTATTGTGGTTTAAAAGATTACATTTAAGTGGGTTATAGAAGATGGCAAAGGTAATCTGAAAATAAAAATAGTGGAAATAAGCAAGCACAACTAAATATCCAATATCACCTGACTCTGTCACCTGACTACTTTATTAATGGATGCTCAACATTCCAAAGAAAAACAATAATAATAATCCTTTACCAAAAATGAAATAACTGAAATTATGCCATTTAGCCATGTTTCTTTTTTTTTAAACTAGCATTCATTATGGCTCGTAATGCACACTTTTTTTCCTTACTGAATTCAATGTTTAACTCAAACTGCTGTAGTAAAATGGACAACAAATAGCAATACACTCTGACTAAACAAGTATAAATGCAAAAATTACTAGCTAGCCAAACATCTAGTGGACGATAATCTCGAGTTTCCTTCCACCTCACCAAATGCCTCGTCCACTCTTCCTCCCTCCATTATTTTCCACCAAACCATCATGAGTGCCCACCTCATTCATCACTGCCTGATGCTTGAACCCTCTCCTCTGTCTGTAGGGTCTCCAGGGCTGGTGAGGGCCAGAACTTGCCGCTGGAAATGCACACTTTAGAGAGGACATACTATACCTGCCTAGAGTCTCAAAGAGCGGATCGATACGCTGCTCTCATTAGCAGCAGAGAGCTGGGAGGAGATGGGGAGGGGGGGGGAGATACAAACCCGCTAGTGCGTTCACAGCAAGCTAACCCTGCCTGGAGCTGCGGCGTCCGCTGGGGTTTACAACTCTCGCTCTTTCTCTTTCGCTCTCCGCAGCTGATACCGCTCTCCTGGTGAGTCTCGACTTCAAAGGAAGGCCCCCAGCTACGGTGCGTTAACCCCCTGCTCCTGCGCCCATGTGGCGGCACGGTCAAGGTCTGGTGTGTGCGCGGATAAGGTGTCTGTCTCTGAGGAGACGGGACGAAGCAAAGCAATCTCCTGCACTTTCTCCAGAGGATAACTGGCTCCCTGACTGAGCCTGGTTTCTCCCAAGCTTCTGTTTTTGTCACCTGATGGTGTTAGGTTATTTGCCACTGTCACCTTTGACTTGCTTAGTTGGGGTTTGAAAGACACTTAATATTCAGTAATATAGACCTTAGTCAGGTTAGACTCTATATTGAATTTAACACGGGTGAAAATGAGGTTGTCCCTCACAGGCTTACAATCTTTACTTTGGCAAGCATTGTATAAAGGTCATAGATCATGTGATATTCACAACTCCTTGACACTTCTGAATGAGAACAAAAGGGGCTTTTGCACCGGAGGAACCTTTTCATAGTTCCTAGAACTAATTGCAGAAGTACCCCCCTTTCTGGCATGTTCGCACTTCAGGACCTGGGAACGAATTTAGTTCTAGGAGCTAAATGAGCTCCTACTTCAGAGTAGGGTCTAACCCAACACAACAGGAACTAACACTGACGTAAGTGTACATTGATTGGTCGAACGCACGAACGCGAAACACCAACACCCCTCCCTTTTTAAAAAGCTGTGTAAACACGCACACTTTACTCCACAATAAACATACAGAAAGCTAATGTTAATGGCATTTACCTGTCGCATTTGTCTGCGGCATTGTGTTCTTTTCTCAGCCTTAATGATATGTAGCAATGCAAGGTGTCGTAGAAGATTTCGTCCCTTCTTGCTCTTTCCATCGCATAACTTATGCATCTACATTCCACCTACGTAATCATGAATCCCACAACACACAACAAAAACACAGCTCCGATCAAGGCGTCCTCCATTCTCTAGTTCTTGACGTTGTCGAATGCCGCGCTATCGCTGTTGGTCGGCTTATGTCACTTCAGAGTTCCTTGTTCAAAGTATTGTTTCAAGCGCTGTATAAATAAAGACGACTTGACTTTAAACCAAATATCGGCACTTTAAACCAATAAGGCTCCTTTTGAGCATTTGCAAGAGCGTGTACGGCATCTGGCGATGGGGTAAACAGTGGCGTACGCTTCAGCTATGCAGAAATAAACAGACAGTATGTGAACGGCAACCAACGAACAAACGTTCGAAAAGAAGCACCCGTCACGCTTACACTTAGCCAGCACACCTGACAGAGGCGTTTCAGATCAAATCTCCCCTATCGCTCTCGCAATGACCTCAAAACGAGGCTCGTGCTCTGATGTGCCTCAATGTGTGTGTGGAAATAAAGGCTTCTTTTCAACCCCTCCACGGTCTGTTAGTCTTCAGGGGGCCTGTGGAAATGAAACAGCAGGCACATGATTTTACTGCCATATGCTTTGCTTGGCACTGATGAAGGACAAGTCCTCCCTTAACTATTCAATTACCTAGTGACCTGTTTTTTTAGGGGTGGCAGACACGGTACAGGACATGTAGTGTACTTCAGTGGGGTGATTTAGAGGGTCTTATAACTCATTTGGGAGTGCTAAAGTGTGTTAACATAGAGGAAAAAAAGTTACATTAGGACGGGAGTTGGGAGACTTTTCCCAACTCGACCGACCAGCCGGTTCCAGCAAGAAGGGATTATGAGAGAAAGAAAAAAAAAGAGGAAGCTCCAATCAAGAGATTTAAACAATGACGCTACTATCAATAAACAAATATGAGGGAAACATCATTTTGGTGGCCGTCAGGGATTGAAACTTGGCCTAACTGGCTACGATTATGAACACATTTAACAAGTCGCTGGAGATGGCAAACAAAAGCGAAGTTGGAATCGAATGGAAACGGTTTCGGTTGATTAATAGTACTTGTCAGGTTTTAGTGACCTGTTATTTTAGGGTGGCGGACTAAGAAAAGGGCTAATTCATCAAGTCTAGTGGAAGAGGACCTGAAAGGAAACCGCTATTGATAGGAGTCCCTGCCTCATTCAGAAAGGCGACCCTAAAAAGCGCAGGAGACAGAGAGTCTATTCACTATACCTGTTTATTAACACGGTCAGAGCTGTTTGTAGTTGTTAGAAGAATGGCAGGAGGTTTCCAAACCAGGTTTAGGTCATGTCCAGCATGCAGCAAGGCAGACTGGGAAAATGTAGCCATTTAAATAAGTAATGAAAATTCTGTCAACCACAGAACGCTTCCTTTCTTCTGTGGTTGTTTGGACCCCATTGACTTCTTCAATATCTTCTTGTGTGTTCATACAGGTTTGGAACGGTATGCGTGTGAGTAAATGATAAGAGAATTTCACTTGTGTGTGAGCTATTATCACTCGGTTTCAACAGTACTATATAATTTATCACATACAACGTGCCTGTTTTTTTGGAAACACCGTTATCATGATCACCGATTGCTTTTTTCTTTTAACCTCAGAGGCAAACGAAACACAAAGTAGCTATTAGTTTGATCAAGCCTTTGTCACATTTCTCCCTGTGCTCAGCTTCCGCTGTCATTAACAGAAGCGCAGCGGGGCGTCTGTTCACAATCGCCATCATACAACAATGATGGTGAGGGGGGTGTGAACAAACATTGCTGTAATAATAAATAAAAGCTTTCAAATAAACTGTCCAAACAAGTCATATTGGCCCACTTGAGTGGTGATGTTGTTTTGTGTGGAGGGTTTTTTGTCAAGAGCAGTGCAGCAGAGCGTTTGACAGGTCCTCATGTAGCTACGTGGGTAAATTGCCACAGCAGAGAGCAGCTGAACGACAGTTTAAATTAGTGGACAACAAGAATAAAATGAGTCTCCCCGAAAACCGAAGACAAATAGGACTAGAAAGAAGTGTTTGTGCAAAAGCCACAACAGTGCTAGTGTGCTGTGGCTGGTTGCTATGTGGTTGATAGGTTGTTACTTATATAGGTTGTATAGCCTACTATATATATATATACACACACACACATACATACATACATATGATTTAAGGTATCGTGTTGGGTTTCCATCCATGTACATACTGGGGATCAAGATGTGAATAAAAAAGTGCATAAGAAAGCTCAAAAATTTATTCAGAAATGTATAATAGTTGTAATAGTTGGGGGCTAATAAAATAAAATAAAATAAACCATTAGCAAGTAACAGTAAAGGACAACAAATATTTTGTAGAGGTATTAATGGTAATACTTTACAATAAGGTTTCATTTATGATTTGAGGTATCGTGTCGGGTTTCCATCCACATACTTATGTACATATTGGGTATTAAGATGTGACTAAAAAAAGTGCATAATAAAGCTCAAAAATTAATTCAGAAATTGATTAGAAACATAGGAAAAGTATAATACTTAAGGTTGAATAAAATAAAATAATAAAATTAAAATTAGCAAGTAACAGTAAAAGCCAACAAATATTTTGTAGAGGTATTAATGGTAACACTTCTAACCATGAGTGATACATTCGTTACTGTATTTGTTCACAACTTTGTTGTTAATATAAATACAGCTGTTCATTGTTTGTTCATGTTAGTCCACAGTGCATTAACTAATGCTAACAAATACAACTTTTGATTTTAATAATGTATTAGTAAATGCTGGAATTAACATTAACAAAGATTAACAAATGCTGTAGAACTGCAGTTCATTATTTCTTCAGCTTAACTGATGTAGTTAATTAAAGTTAACAAATGAAACCTTACTGTAAAGTGTTACCGTATTAATATTCCTACTAACATTCATGGACGCAGTGGGAAAATTAATCAAAGATGAGCCAAACAAATTTTGCAGCTACATTCGTGCTTTTGATAGAGCTGTTCAGGCCAAGCATTCATCTTCAGCTTCTACTTGCACAATTGGTGGTCGGACAAATGTATGATTTGTTTAGAAAACTACAGTTGAGCGAATGAAAGCTCTTGTCAGTGCAAACACACAGGCATGCTATTGTCCAAGCTACTTCTCTTCAAAATGAAGCAGAAATTCAGCATGTAGACATTGCTTAGGGCACGGCGAGCAGGACGACCTCCAGAGCACACGCAGAGGGGCATCGAGCCCCGGGGGCCGTAACAAAAGCCTGAGGTCTTCAGAAACACACACTCACACACACACACCACACCACATACTACAAGTTTTCCTCTGTGGTTATATAATGGTGTAGACACGGGTCAGAACTACCACTTTTGGGTTTTCTTTTGTTTGGAATAAAATTGTATTGTTTATTGGCTTGATTTGGAGCTTTATTCTTATGCTTTGCACCAAAAATCACAATTTGCCGCATACATAAACAATCTGATTTTCATGCGTAAACAAATAGATGAAATCAGAAAAAAGGATTAGATGCTAGAAGCTCTGGGCAACCATCTCCACATATTTGCGACCAAGAGTAACAAGCAGAAATGAATGTGTGCGTGTGTGAAAGATTGGAGCGGGAAGCGCGCCAAGAAAACCCAACAGCTGGAGTAGTTATCTAGCATGTGTGCCGTTTCCAACGTCTTACATACAGATACACATTTTCTGATTCTGCATGGGAGCCAAAGCCATAAACACCAAACACATCTTCATAAATCCACATAAAACGAACATAAATAAGTATACAAAAGTAGATCGTGCGGCCCACAGCAGCGGGAGAGCGGGTTAATCCAGCTCTACTCCGACCGTGTTCTGGTTTCCAGTCGAAAGACTCTGGAGACGTAGGTCTGGAGATCAGGGACTGCGGTGAGCTGCGAGTACAAATGTATTATTTATTCTTAAGGCCAATACTGAGTCTTGGCAGTGTGACGGGTAAAGTGATATATCAGGACATTAAGTTACAGCGCGAACGCTAAGAAAGGATCAGTGGTTTCGACTAAGTGCCGGTTACCACTTTGGTTTGTTTTTCTTTGACGTTTTTTTTTCTTTCTTTCTTTGGTTTGTTCAGCAAAAATATCCCAAGCACCTCAAGAATATCAGACAGTGAGGTCTTAAAGGTGCACTCTGTCATTTAAAACGTTCAAAATGATGCATTTCAGTCAAATTAGTTTATTCGTTTTAGTATTCGTTTATTAGTTATATTCAACAAAGGGTTCACCGGTCACATGACCAACACATAGCTCAGTTTTAACCTCCCTACTATATATCTAATCATGGCTGATGATGGCTGGGGACATTTCAAGGCCATTGGGAACCAAATACTATTGATTTATGTCATAAATGTTCATACAATCAAATCGTTCGTCGGCAATAATTCATATTAGATTTCTCTGTTCTGTGCAACTCAAATTTAGTGCCTCATTTTTTAAATAATAATAAAAAATATTTATAATAATAAAAAAAAACATACATTCACTTATGAGCAATCTATGGAAGCTTGTTTCCACCACAGAATAAAAAAGAAAAAAGGTAATTGCAACTTTTTTATCTCGTAATTCTGATTGCGTGATATAAAGTCGCAATTGCAAGTTATAAAGTCAGAATTGCGCGATATAAAGTCACAATTGTAAATTATAAAGCCAGAATCGCATGATATAAAGTCGCAATTGTAAATTATAAAGCCAGAATCGCATGATATAAAGTCGCAATTGTAAATTATAAAGCCAGAATCGCATGATATAAAGTCGCAATTGGGAGTTGTAAAGTCAGAATTCTGTGATATAAAGTCGCAATTGCGAGTTATAAAGTCATAATTGTGCAATATAAAGTCGCAATTGCGAGTTATAAAGTCAGAATTGCGCAATATAAAGTCGCAATTGTAAATTATAAAGGCAGAATCGCATGATATAAAGTCGCAATTGCGAAAGAAAAAAATTCAAAAATTGTGACTTTATATCTGAGTAATTCTGACTCTATATCTCGCAATTCTAAGAAATAAAGTCGGAATTGCGAGATGTAAACTCGCAATTGTGAGATTAAAAAGTTGCAATTATCTTTTAAAATGTTTTATTCTGTGTCGGAAACGAGCTTCCATAGCAATCAGCAAGCAACGCCAAGCAAAAAAAAATAATAATAAAAAAAACAGTAAAAGGCAAAAGATAAAAGACAGTAAACGACATTTTAAGAGGTTCATTCCATATGATTCTCAACTCAAGGTAAACGCCTCGTTTTCTCATATTAGTGTGCAAAATATTCAAAAACAATGTTCATTATTCCGGCAGTGAATTCTGGGAAGATGAGTTACAGCATAAAACAGTGTAAAGCCAGTTGGTGGAAAAACTGAAGCTGATTTAGAGATTTTAGTTTGTTGAGATCATTTGTGTCCATTTGGCAATATATATCTGTAACTAATTATTTTGCAAGCTGTTTTTTGAAATGTCGAAGAGTCTGTGTACGAGAGAGAGAGAGAGAGAGAGAGAACTGGAAAGAGTGGGTGACAGACCGTAATGCGCTGAAGAGAATGAGAAACTGGGATTACGTCAGTCACATGAGGAGGAAACATAATACAAGCTGTTTTACTGTCATAAAACACTGTCAGACAAAGAGAGAAAAGAGAGAGAGTGACAAAGAGCGAGAAGGTTACTGTAAGACAGACACTGATATTCACACAAGCTATGTTGGGAATGGAACACTAGCCTGCTACTTACTGAAAACTGTGCAGTTTACAATATATTCTGCATATTAGTTTTTAAATAGGATGTGAAACAGTAGCCATTATTCTATTGCTTAATGTTTCAAAAATAGCTTGCTACATTGCTGTCACATGACTTCACATTGAGATTCAAATCAGTTATTTTGTACTTTATGCCCAGTTTTGTGTAAAAACGACTCACATTTGGCAGTCTGATCAAATAATGAGTGAAGAAATCATGCATTTTATTGCATCACACTGAAAATGTAAGTTGAGTGCATTGCCTTGTGGGATAACTAAGGTCAAATTTAATAAACAGGGCAAATTAGCGTGAGACCACAATCCCATGAAAGTGCTGATGGAAGTGGAAAGTTCTGCGGGTGATTTACTGACAATTCGCACATTAAAGACCACAAACGCAACCAGATCATTCCCAGAATGACCAAAGCAGTCTATCAAGGGCAGTGCAAATTTCCATCCCGATGATAATCATGTGCACGTGATCTACTAACAACACGGGCGCAAATTGGCTTAAAGGGATAGTTATCCCAAAAATGAAAACCCTGTCATCATTTACTCGCCCTCGTGTCATTCCAAACCTGTAAGACTTCCGTTCATCTTCAAAACACTAATGAAGATGAAAAATCTGAGCGTTAAGAAAGATTCAACCAATCAGAGTGCTGTTTACAAAGTGACTGAACTATGAATGCTCATAAAAGCCCAAATTCAATACATTCATTATACATGTTCATTATATAAAGCGATCGAGTCTGTTCAGTCAATTTGGACTAAACCGCACAATTCATATTATGATCTCTTTATGAACTTCTTGAATGGTCAAAGTGGTAGTTGGTCCAGTAGATAGTCAATGGAGGGACAGAAATCTCTCAGATTTCATTCAAAAGATCTTCATTTGTGTCTCGAAGATGAATGAAAGTATTACGGGTTTGGAACGACATGAGGGTGATCTTTAGTTGAACTCTTTAAGACATGCTTATTTGGGGGTGTTAAAAAAAAAAAAATTGTATTGCGCTGACAAAAGCTTTTAGTAGATATGGCCCAGTGTGCAAATTTTAGCAAATGCAACATACTGTATACTGCAACAATAATAAAACTAGTATGCTATACTAAGCTTGCTCAAACTCCCTTTTTACCCACAATTCAGCAGATACCGCAAACAGTGCAACACACTGTCAGAAACAATCTTGTCAGGCCGTTGGATAATCACAGCTACTTCCAATAGCGAATTTACTAAAGCATCCTCACCAAACCTCTCCAACAAAGAGCGAGAGACATAGAGAATACAGAGAAGAGAGAGAGAGATGAGGGTAATTGGAAAGGGAATGAGAGAATGAGAGGGGTAGGAATGTTAAAGAAAGCGAGACCGAGCAAATAAGGGTCCCGGGATTCAAACATGTGCATCAGTAGATCCAGAGGGGCACATCTTTCTCTGATCAGCCCGGGTCCTCAGTCCAATGGCTTCCACATGTCTGCTAACCTCTACCAGATGAGCCCGGGGAAGATGAAACAGCGCTCATATCCCCTATCTTTAAAAAGGATCTGAAACTCAGAGAGGATGGCTGCGGAATGAGGAGGAGAGAGAGATAGAGAGAGACAAAGCAATGTGGAAAGAGAGAAAATTGCAGTGCTGGTGGCGTTGAAAACAGTCTTGAGAAAGGGACAAAGGAGTGCTATTGAAGAATTTGGGAATGACAGATAATTAACGAATTATGTGCTTAGGTAGAATAAATAAAAGAAGTAAATACTCGAATAAAAAATAAAAAAAAGGAACTAAACTGAACTATAATAATAATAATAATTTTGAAATCAGTATTTCTGTATTGTTTTACCATTTAAAACCTGAGAAGAAAAATAATTTTCACAGAATATATCTTGAATAAAAAAAAAAAAATGTATGTAAATTTTTCATTTAGATAGATTAATGCATACAATTTTTTAACTATTTACCAAATGGCGTAAGAAATATAAACTCTCAAGTAAACAAGGATGTTGCTTTAACATTACAAAATTCGTTGCGATATTCCCAGAGCGCCAAGACAAAGCCAAACACTCGGAAGACTGTGGAAAACTGGGTCGGAGGTCATCTAAGAATCTGCCACTGAGGAAAGCCATAGATTTCTCCTGTTCTCGTTTTATGGCGGACTTTGCTACTGTTCATCTTAAAGACATTCTGCTGTATGATCTATGATTCTCTTCCCCCCTCAGGCACGACAAAACCCTGCCAAAATATAGGACTACTAAAATCCAGAATATTCCTAAAAAATGTATGGTGCTGAGCCAGGCTTTTCCCCTGATATGGTTCCTTGTTTTCTCCTTCGAAAACAAAGGAAGCACATGGGAGATTACTGAAGCACAAGCATATTTAAATACATCTCCCTATCGATCGATCTTTTGCATTATTGAGGCATAAATCAGACTAGAAACTGAACGTTGCTGAAGGCAACAGATTTACTGTCTGTAACAAGCTTTTCCGCTCACACTTAGACTGTTCTCATTGATTTGTTCGCGCTTAAACAAAACATTAAACCTGTCAACTGACAAAAAATGCTCAAAATATTTTCAAATTGTCATGTCGCCACCCAAATACTGTACATGATGATTAAATGACCCCATATTTATCACTACATCGATTTTGTATTGTTCTTTCACAGGCAGTTCCCATTCAGCATGGGCGATTGCAGATGCCTTGGACTGGCGGATCTTCTTTTTGCAAGGGGTCATAAAGCGGAAGTGAAGACCTCTGTATCACCCGTTCTTTTCAGGAGGAGAAAAAAAAAAAAAAACACAGAAGAGACACAACACAAATTCCACTGTAAGACTGCTAATATGCAATGTACAATGACTGGTTAAAGGATGACATCTGGAAAACAAAAGAAAAAAAGAGGAAATTAAACGAGTGTAAGATGAATGGAGAGAGAGAGACAGACAGACAGATGTTAGAGAATCCTTTGCCAAAGTAAAGTAAGCCTGGTGTCTTAAGCCCGGTGTCAGCGGACAGTCTCGAACTCTGGTGCCTTTTATCAAGCGAACGGAACAAAGTAAGACAGGAAGAGAGAAACAGAGACGGAATTAGCATAAAACATGTGCTTTCGTCCAAACATTAGCCTGATATTTAGTCTGATATTCTGGGGAAAATATGTAGGTCATTCTACAAAACGGAACCATTCATGCAAGCTCTGATGACAACTTGAACTATTCTAATGCAAATATACATTTATATATTACTCAACACACGGACAAGACCTAGTAACTTTATATTCATTCTTCTTCTTTTGCTTCTTTTTTTTAATCCTAAATATGTTTTTTTGGCCTGTTCCCAACCCAACGTCTACATGCTGTATTAGCAGATACGCACATTTTTGAAGACAAAAAGCTAGCATTCTCCATCCATTTAATTTTATATTTTAGTCGACATTATGTTTATTAAAAATGTGTCCCCGGGTTATGCGGCAACCTAGTTCCCATTACATTTTCCCTTTTGAAGTAATTAAAAAATGTCATAAAAAAATGTCATAATGACATTATCAATCTTTTAAGAAGTTAACTTAGTTAAAGTTTACCCATTAGTATCACTTAATGCTATATTTTGCTATGTTTTTCAGTAGGGGATCATCTTAAAATGTCAACTCAAGCAATTGATCAATCATTGGAAAGTGGATTTTTTGTAGAAATATAAGAATTTAAAACCATATATATATATATATATATATATATATATATATATATATATATATATATATATATGTATATCTATCTCAAGCAAAATTAATTAATACTTTTGATGATTAAAATGGTTATATATGGTAATGTAATTTAAGTTGAAATTACTTAACCATCCAAGTTGATTGAACTTAAAAATTTAAGGCAGCAATTTCCACTACAGTGTATATATAACAAATTTTGCTTGAGATGGCACAAAGCAATTACAGTTGGTCAGTTAGACAGGAAGTATAGTATGATTTTTTTATCCATATATTATAATTTTTATGCCTAATTTAACAGTCCAGTGAAGAGCCACCCAAAGACAGTTTCACCAAAAGGCTGTTCAGAACAGGTAGAACAAACAATGTGTGATGAGAGGAAAAGATAAGTGCTGCTGCGTTCCACACGCTGCAAAGATAAGACCGCAATTTCATCCAAGACCAAAACAGTGAGTTCAAGCGCCCCACCATTTCATGTATAAACTCAAAAGATGCACCAAAATATGACAACAAATAACTGATAGCACATCAGCGAGCTAAAACGCTACATTGTATTCTGCTGTGAACCTCGTCTTTCAGTTGGAGGATGTGATGGGACACGCTCGAGCAGGGCAGATTCAACGTCCGCTATCTCTAAAAGCAGGAAAAAAAAAACTGCAGACAGGCAAATGCGGGCTAAAAACGCTCCATGGGGGCAACCGTTCCCGACTCAACAAACCTCCCAGATCCCAGCTGCTCCACGTTCCCAAAGCAAGATAAAGCCAAATCTCCAGCCACAGGCTAAAGCTGTTGTTAAATATTTAACACTAAGCCCAAAACGTCAGTCCGCACGTTTTATTTCAGGCCCGCGAACACCTGAACCTCTCCTGTTGCCTATGAACGCCCCAAGGGGGAAGACGTTCCTCTTGTCTACATCTGCCGGAGAAGAGCAGCACACCTGCACAGCACAAAAGGGGAACGACAATACGAAGCAGCCCATTGACGTTCACCTTTGATGTGTGAATAGCTGAGCGAATAGGCCCTCAGAACCTCTCCACCATCCTTCAGCCACAATCGTGCGGTTTCATCTCCGCCTTTGAGCGCGGAATGCTTTTGAGACTCGGAGAGGGGACGGTTTTGAGGTCACGGGAGAGGCTGAGCCGACCGCAGACCACGTGAGATGGCCAACATTTGATCGCACCCTCTTTAAAGCATTGTTTAAGTTTAGAGACCTGCTCTTCAAACGGGACCTATCGATGTCACGACTTTACCGCAGTAGGAACTTTTGTTACGGTCACGGTACGTCTTCTAGTCCGAGAACTTTTGGGACACTATTTTGAGTATGCTCTGGCACTGTAAATCCAAACCAATTCTTGTTTTACTTCATACGCTACAGAATATCTTAGCCACCGAGGCCACGTAAAACGCTTTTAACTGATTTTGAGGCTGATTAACGCGGGCTATAAAAGTGGAACTGGCACAAACTCACAGGCGCCGGAGGTCACCGGCAGTTTTGTTTGTGTTGGCTGACTAGTGTGCTGCTCTTAGCGGGACGCAAAGTGAAGATGACTTCACTTCTGTTTGTATTGGCGTGAGCAAGGCAGTCGGGATCTCGAACGCTCTACACGAGCAGGATTTACTCTTGTAGGTTCCCCCCCTCCTCCCCTCCCTCTCCTAAACGTCGCCCAGCCATGAAAAATCGTATAATAAAGAGCTACGGTTTTTGATTATACATAACCTGTGCATTATTCAGCCCCAAATAGTGGACTCTTCCTAACATCGTTCCCATGTTGTTCTGACCACCCAGAATTCTCTGCTTCAAGGATGTTAAATGAAAAATGGTGTCTCTGATTTCTACTTCTGACGGGGTTGTGGAGGTGAGGGCAGGAGATGACAACCTAAAGACCATGTAAATAAGGCCAGTGATAGATATCTGTTCATATAAAGATTAAGAAAAGCCTGAATGAGTGCACACAGATCTTTCATCTGGGCTCTAGTGATGCCGTGACATGCTCTATGACTTCAGCAATCCTTTATTCTTCAAAAAGTTGACAAAATAGACAAAAAGCCTCAGGTTTTGTCAAAGCTTTTGACACTTTTTATGCCATGCTGCAACAAAAGTGTTAACGTGTCATCAGATTTACATACAAAAAATGTGTGATAAGCACTTTTTTTTTCTTTGATAATATAGATGTGTATCATCATTTAAATGGAATAAATTTGGAATTCAAACTAGACTTCTGAAAAACAAAATCTAAAAAAGATTGTCAATGATAACTTAAAATATTTAAAAAACGTTTGAATATTTAGTTTAATTTTGCACTTTGAGAAAAAAACGAACAAATACTAAATTCAAACCTTTTATATAATAATTTATACATGACAAAATTCTGACACAATTTAAAGGATATTTTAAATTTTATACATTAATTGAATATATAAAATTATTTATTAAGATGTATTTAATCATTGTAAAAAAAATGTATCTAATAATTGTAAAAATGTATATTTTAAAATAATATTGTTATAACACATACACACACATATACATACATACACACACATATATATATATATATATATATATATATATATACATACAATAATTTTATTTTCTATAATTTTAAATATAAATAAATATATATATATATATATATATATATATATATTTTTTTTTTATATAGAAAACAAAATGATTACATTTTATAATATTTATAATATTCGAGCAAAACTGAATAAAACTAATGAATACGACATGACGAAATTCTGACCAAATTTAAAGGATGTTTTTTGTCAAAAGGCACAAACTATGACAAAAAAAACAAACAAACCTCTGTTTGGTCTCAAATCCCGGGACACTGTGGAGAACTTTAGGAGTTCTGCATGTGCGTAACTCGATTTCTAAAGTCTGTTGACAGTTATTAGCACATGTCATCTCTCTGCTGGTTACCGACTGGCAGCTTCACTTGGTTCAGAACGGCTGTCAGTCGGACCACCATGTCTCTGTCTCCACAAAATCACAGCCTTTCAATTCTGACCAGCTCTTAAGCAAACACAAACACTATTCGTCTGCCTGCCCTGTGGAAGTCCACACACAACCCGTCAGCGCCGCTCATTCACACTTCCATCATATCTCGCTCTCCGAGGCGGTCTGGGATTCATCATAGTCTCCAGATCTGTTTCCTTTTGGGGTGATGAGGTCAAAAATTCAAGCTACTCCATCATTGAACTTTGTTGATTGGTCTGAAGGAGAGAAAAAGACAGAGGCCAAAAAAAAAAAAAAAAAAAAAAAAAAAAAAAAAGAGAGAGAGAGAGAGAGACTGGTAGGATAAAAACATGAGAAGCTAATTTCCTGACCTGAGGTGTTTTTCTTTTTCAATGCAATAACTACAGTAATGGAGAGAAAATGAAATAACTCAGCAAGATGGATGGAGCATGACATTCATTCAAAAAACATGTGCATGTAGGTAGAGAAACACACACACTCACTCACTCACGCAGAGCGTTCGTTCGCAGACAGTACTGCTAAATGTGCGCTATCACCTCCTGAACATCCTTCTCATGTGCGTTCCTGTGCCAAGAGAGCCGTGATAATGCCCCATTTACAGTCGATCACCAGAGACACGCAGTAATATTTCACCTAAAGGCACAGTGTGTCGTTTTTCCGATATTATAATACTGTCTCCCATCCCAGCTTAATATGCAGAGACACAATTTGACCCTAGAGGCACAGAAATGATGCACTTCTGCCAAGCTAACCTACAGAATTCAGGAAAATGAGTTACGAGAACACATATTCAGTGCATGAGAGAAGCTTTAAATGAAATGTGACTTGAGCATAACAGATCTAAAAGAGAATTGAACGTTGTATCACTTTTGATGGCTGCCGATACGGAACATTTACATGCATATTATTAGCAGCATTTGCAAAGTTTTTTAATACATAGTCTAACAAACCTGTGCTATTACTTTTCTGAGCCATTCATACTTGCAATTTTGAAACTGCGGTAAAACAGATGAAATAAAAAACACTGTAGAATATTATGCACTGTAAAAAAAAAAAAAAAAAAAAAATCACATAAAAGTAAGAGCCTTTTTGGATTTATTTTCCAGTATAAACATCTAAAAAATAAAAATAAATATTTTAAAAATAATGTTCATAACAAGCAAAGTTACATTATCTGAAAACAGGTTTTAATATGCAATGTTGCTTCTCAAGTAAATGTGTTTTATTTAAATGATTTTTAACTGAAATGAAAAAAAGAATATATTTTCATGATTTGTTATCACAACTTTTTTTTCTTTTGTCAAATCAACTTAATTAATGTGGTTCAGATAGCATAATATTTTGAGTTTATGTTGATTAAACCAATCTCCACTGTATTAACTTTTTTTTTATTTCAATGAACTAAACATTTTAAGGCAACCAGGTTACTTGCTTTTTTTAAGTTAAACCAACAATCATTTTTTTACAGTGTCAAAATCAAAAACATCAAAATCTATAGTTATGATTTCTGTGTGACTTTAGTAAGAAGCTGGAGTCAGTTGTGGCTGACGTAACAAAGTAAAAATAAAAATAAAATCTTACCTACTTAACATAAACCATCCACACTGACTTAAACAATAATGGTTCTTTAACTGGCATTGATGGCGCAATAAAGAACCTTTAACATTCACGGAACCTTCTTTCCAATGCACAAAAGAGTAAAGCACTCAGTCCAAGTGCAGCTCCGGCATGGGCTTATTAGCTTCCTCATGCTCTTGTTCTCAAGTTCAATGAAAGCCAGATGGACCAGTGTAGTTCCGGTGATTGACCCCTGAGCCTTTGGCCCTCAGCCCGACGGCTGAGACAGAACAGTGACCCGCACCAGGGATGTGACCGTGGCCTTATCCGTGTTTCTAAGACAACCGCAAAGACTCAGAGCCGAAGGTGACTCGAGATCCAACTTCTCTGACGACAAGCCAATTTCCAAAGAGGTTGTGTTTCTCATTAACAATCAGAAAACCTTAAAACATCACACACTCACATTCTGTTTCAGTGACAGAGATCATCCAATGATGGAAACTGAGGGCCTTGGTTAACTATAACTCCTTATTTGATTTCAGAACAAAGTTCCTTTTGTTTCCTTCATTTGACATTTATTCAGGAAACTATCCAGTGCTTGTTTATCCATTCCTTTCATTGTCCATTTTACATGTTTATGTTGGTCTGTTCCCTCAAATTGAGGACTTCCACACTCAATAGTCTTTCTGTTGTCTTGAGGAACGTTCCCAAGTGCTTCTCCACAGATAACATCTGCAGAGATACAGCTCAGGGAGGGGAAGGCATCTAATTGGCCTTGAATTAAACCAATTGCCCTCTAATTTACTCACTTCCTGCATCAGTGTAAACGGAGGGATAGAAGGAGAACATTCTCAGGGAAGCACCAACAATGCCAGCTGAGCAGATCGGACGGTGGTCGAGCGGTTTGTCAGCGGACGGTTATTGTGTCACGCGTCAAAGTCTGAAGTTCTTCAATGTCAGATGTTACAAATCAAAGTTATTCAAATATTCAAAAACTTCCCGGATATGGAAAGTATACGACGTGTACGTTTTCACCCGGAAGATGGCATTGGAGCACTTCTTCATTTTGTAAATGCTCACTGATGGTTTTGCAACATTTAAAAAAAGATATAAGATTAAATGTTTATCAAATGTTCGCACACAACTTTGACGCTTTTAAATAAAATGGCATTCATGACCGGTTTTACTTCCGTAATGTGACATATTTCCAAATTAAACTATAAATTCAAAGTCAAAAGTGGGAAAACGACAAAAATGTGGACGGGACTTAATTTTATCAAATGGGAATTGCTTGATAAGTCTGCGTTTCTTTACCGGAAAATTTTACGTTTTTATTTTTTTATTTTTTTTAATTAACTGCATTGGTGCAAATGGTACAAAATGGTAAAGATGTTGGCGCTTGCTATGTGAACACACACACAAAAAAAAATTAAATGAAAGAAAGAAAAATTATGGACATGATTTGAAAAGGTTAAATGGCCCTGAAAAAAATATAAAACACACTTGTGTATTTAACCGCATTGGAAATGAATAGGAAGCGAATTTCATCTAGTGGACATGTCAGGTACTGCGCCCCATAAAATCTTACTGAAAGCTACATTTTTTATACATCAACCTCAAATTTGGAACACAACTTGTTTGATTGTTGATTTTATCGCAGATATATAGTAAAACATGTTTTGTTTAAAGATCGAACTATTTTTAAATGTCCTTTTTGTCTCACTTTTTTCACTTCAGCAATAATCTGTTAAGTGTCTATTTTTAAAAAGAGTATGTACTCCAAAGCATTCAAGATCTATGACAGTATAAGTTGGAAGAATATGCTCAAAAATTGGTTAACATATATAAATGGATTCTAACTACTGCATACATATAATTTAGTACCATAAAATGAATAAAGAACAACTGTTTTAAATGAATAACTACATCGATTCTGTGGACGTGACCAAATCAGCAGCGTGCCTTGTGGTTTTCACCTCAGCCAAACCATTCCCAGCATCCTCTCAGTGCCTAAGAACCCTCCTCTTAAACTCAAGCAGCGTGAGGGCTTGTTTTGTGTAAACTCTCCAATAAAAGAGGCTCTGAGGTATCACATGAGCAGCGGAGGGTGAGAGGTGGATATAGCAGATTACATTAAAGACATTCCGATGCAGCCGTGGTCATCCTCAGCACCGGCTCGGGAACACAATCCATCGGTGTTGTGAATCCCCCGCGCCAGACAGATGCCAGAGTCATTGTTTCCCAGGCCTGGAACCCGACACCCCATGACTGCGGGTGTCACCTCGAGACCCGCTCCTCTCCCTGAGCCATCCGATCCCTCCTCTCCTCCGCTCAGGAATGCTTTCTTTTTGGCCTTTTTCAGCTCTCCAGCATCACTGCTGGTCTCCAGTCTGTGGAGAGAACTTCAGTGTCTCGGAGCCCTTGATAGAGAAACTCTATCGGTCTCTGTGAAGAGATCTGGACGGTGTCAATCACGAGGTGTTCTGGTCACTGTCAGGGTGAAGTGCAGAGGAAGGGAGGACAGCTGAGGACTAATTACTCATGTCAAACAAGTCTGCAGCACAGCAAGAGTTAGATCAGGAGCCAGGGTTATACCCACAGTATATTGAGGTCATTTATTTAGACTGCTCACATATGCTTGGAACAGCGAAAAGTTGGAACTACCCTTTCAAGATTTATTACTGTAACTTCTGCCAAAATACAGAAGGTACTAAAGTTTACTATGGCAAAAACTATCTATCTATCTATCTATCTATCTGTCTGTCTGTCTGTATATATATATATATATATATATATATATATATATATATATAAACAATGTAGCACCATAGAACTATAAAAAATATAGTACTAGCAATAGCATATAGGCTACTATAAAAAAGTACTCCACTTTTTTTGGAAATAGGCTCATTTTACAACTCCCCCAGAGTTAAACAGTTGAGTTTTACCGTTTTCGAATCCATTCAGCCGATCTCCGGGTCTGGGGGTCCCACTTTTAGCATAGCTTAGCATAATGAATTGAACCGGACAAGACCATTAGCATCTCTCTCAAAAAAATTAACAAAGAGTTTCGATATTTTTCCTATTTAAAACTTGACTCTTCTGTAGTTACATCGTTTACTAAGACCGACGGAAAATGAAAAGTTGCTGAATGAATGAAACTTTGCTGCCGTACCATGAGTGCAGCAGGCGTAATGATATGACGCAGCACCTGATAATAGTCCCCAGCTCAGTCGCCTATTATCAGGCGGCATGCGCTGCGTCATATCATTACACCTGCTGCACCCATGGTACGGCAGCAAAGTTTCTTGATTATTACGCAGGAATGAGAGTATAGTTCCTAGCCATATCAGCCTAGAAAATCTCAACTTTTCATTTTCCGTCGGTCTTAGTACACGATGTAACTACAGAAGAGTCAAGTTTTAAATAGGAAAAATATCGAAACTCATTGTTCATTTTTTTGAGAGAGATGCTAATGGTCTTGTCCGGTTCAATTCATTATGCTAAGCTATGCTAAAAGTGGTACCGCCAGACCCGGAGATCGGCTGAATGGATTCGAAAACGGTAAAACTCAACTGTTTAACTCTGGGGGAGTTGTAAAATTAGCCTATTTCCAAAAAAAGTGGAGTATCCCTTTAAATTCTAATTTGGGGTCTTTCAAAAATGTCGCTAAAAGTAGCAAATCAGCAGTCAAATGGTCAATAAACTAGTGAGAATAAATCCACACACATACTTCTAGTTCAAAACCACTGTTTGAGAAATGCCTACCACCTCAGAAACTAAAAACCCAACACTTCTGGATCCATCTCTGTCCTTATCCTAGCTCTCGTATTAGCATAATCCACCACAGTGCATGTAATTTCTGTAGAATTAATTCACTCCTACTTCATCATGAAGCACAGCCATTAAAAACAACAGAATTACCATTTCAATGAGCTCTACATAACGCTTTGTGTTGCAAGTGTTTCACACAGTAATTGGCTCTATTAAGCCAAGAGAAATGACACTTTTGTACATGCATACGCGTGCTGTGTGTGTGTGTGTGTGTGTGTGTGTGTGTGTGTGTGTGTGTGTGTGTGTGTGTGTGTGTGTGTGTGTGTGTGTGTGTGCTGATCAGAGGGACTTTAATTGGGTCGGGTCATGTGTTATCGTGCGTACATCTGTCATGGGAGTAATCCAGAGAAACGACTTCCTGTATGTTACTAGGATTTACAGTTTTACATGCATATACTGTGCCTTCACATTCATAAAATATTTTTCGATTACTGATTAGCGGCTGAAGAATGGGTTACAAGAAAATACCATTTCATTCTTTCTACTGAAATTCCAAGTTTAATTCAATGTGTCACTTACCATTTCTGTAATTATGTTTGAAATTTACAAGCAATTTGTGAAAGTAATTTCAAAGTAAATCCTAAACCAAACGCTAGATTAGGACTTCAAAAAAGCGCCTAGCGACAAATCTAGTGACTTTTCGGACTGCTGGTTAACATGTCGTTCATTATATCACACATCTTTATTGGACATTTGGCTATATATTATATTAAAATGCAGTATTTGAGCACGGATGAGGAGAGAAAACAAAAGTAAAGTGCCGACTTTAGGCAGAATGCAAATGAGACACAATGACATCACAAACATGCTAATTGGCACATGATGGCCAGGTTTTAGCTACTTTCCATTGAAAATAGTCGACAGCACTGCTCAGAACCCCTGAACACTGTCCAGACGACAAACCACAAGCCTGCCGACAAGAATTACCCCAAGAAAGAAAGTAAAATATACAAAGTGAAGGATACAAAAAAATGCTATTGAAAGAAAGCGCATGCACATCAGCACACCTACATTTCTTCCTCAACATTTAACGAGGGAATATGCTTCAGACTTCAGATTTTGATAAATCTGATCATTGGCTCAGAATGTGATTCAATCCACCTCAGCCTGATGGAATGAGGGGAAAACGCCAATGATGTCCTTGAATCGCACGACAGCACACATTTCTTTTTATTCCACCCTGCTGTGGGTGTGTTCATCTAAACAGCTGTGTCTGTACCAGCAGAAACCCATCATAAACTCCCTAATTATGCGCTTTTTCATTATCAAAGCTCACTTTATTGTCATGCAAACATGCAAAACTATCTGGAATGAATTCAAAGCTGCACTGTTTAATGTTTCTGCCACATTTTCCCTTCTGCTTCCTTTCCCCTCTGGTCTACATTTTCAATCGCTGTATTATCGGATGTACGATTATTCCAAAACAATTGTGAGTATGTATGTGCACCAGACTCAAATAAGCTCACACAGGTATTGAAAAAAAAAAAACAGTTTACAGTTAAAAGCTACCTATTTAACAAAATGCTGCTGCTTATCACTGTTTTCGACTCAATTATAGAGTCTTCCAGCCTAATTGGTTGTATTTAGTGTGAATGTATCTGTTGAAAATGCCTTTTCCATAACTGAGATCCTCATTGTGATTGCTACAAATGGGATGCTTGTTTCAAGGTAGTTTCCCCAACAGCGCACATGAGTTTCTAGGCCAAACCCATTATTCTGAATCCCAACCCCATTCCTATACTGCCCCCTTCCCCCATCAAGTATTCAGGCTTGATTAACAACCCTCACTCTTTTATTTCCTCATTCCTCTCTTCATTACACCTCCGCTTCCATTCACTCCATCCATTAGGATCTCAAGGTTAAAGGGCTACTCTGACACTTTATTTAGCGGGCGAGAGAGACCGATAAAGCTGGCGGAGAGAGGGATGAAACGGAGAAATCGAGAGATTTCGGAAACCTTTTAACCCTGTTCACCGTAAATGGAACAGGGCTTTGCATTGCAGTCAATGGAAAGCCTATATTTCATAATTGTCGCTGGCATTTCAGATATGGAGGATGCTGCATTTCCTCTCATTTAGTATAATGATGATGTGTATGTGTGTATAGCTGCAGCTTCACATGACCCACAGGTCTCTGTTCCACTTGACTGCCGGCGGAATACATCTGCAGGTGTGATATGGGGAAAAAGAAAAAAAAAACCTGAACAAATGGAGTTAAAAGGGTAAAAATACAAATAGACAGTGCTGTTTAAAGAGCTACAGTAGAAAAGGGGGGGTGGGGGTGCACTCAAATACGGCTCTTTTTGCAAACGGTCAAAATTCATTACATTTGCCTTTTTAAAGAAAACTGATTTATAGAAAAATTAAATTAAATTAAAATCAATTAACAAAAATAATTAATAAATAAATAAAAATGCATTTTAAACTTTGAGTGCATTTTCTCAAGCAACAAGTAACATTTCATAGAGAGCAAGTATTATTTGGTATTAAAATAAAATAATACCAAATTTTATAAATACATTTAATAAAATTATTTATTTTAGTATTTTATTCATTCATTTTGTTTTATTCTAATACATATTGTTTAGAATAATTTTCAAAAATGTTGATCAGATTTTATCAAATGATCTCTCTACCAAATTATATTTGATCACATTATTTGCAATGAGACTTGTTGTTTGTCAATTTGAGCTCATATTGATCTATGAAACAAAGCCTGTTTATATTGCATCAAAATTATATTACATTTTCCCAGTTGCAAATTTTGATACAATGCAATGTAATGTAATGCAATGTAATGCAATGTAATGCAATGATATGCAATGCAATCCAATGCAAGAAAGAATGAATAAATGAATGGAGGGTTAAATGACATTAACTCTTTCTTAGCCTTTTTTTTTTTTTTTTTTTGAATGTGACTACGTTTCATAAAAAAAGTTTGGAACAAAAAACTGAGAAATTGACGTTTTGTCATTTCGGACTCAGAACGATGATCAAAACATAGATGGAGTAGATTGAGTCCATCAACACCCCCAATGCTTGCACAATCCTATAGGTCGACATTTCATTCAGCAACGTTATGCCGTTTTGATTTATACGCTGTTGAATGTTCGATGATTGCGTTATTTTATGCGTGTGTAAGCAATGCTTCCATCGCCTCTTCTTCTCCAGTGTTTTGATCCCAAAATGACGTACAATATCAGAAAATGGATAAAAGCCCCCTACCATATAACAGTAAAAAACATGGATTGCTTGAAAATTCCGTCAATGGAGGGAAAGCGTTGTCTAATAAATGACGGAAAAATTCCGTCAATGGCGAGGAAAGAGTTAAATGGCATTCTGACCAAATTACCACCTTGGCTAGATTAGTTGTGGTTTATTTGTTAGCTTTAATGAGTCATTAGGTAACGCGTGCGTGGCTCTCAGTGAAGCACTGGCCGAATCTCTGCTCTGAAACCTGCAAGCACTGAGGTCACGTCTATTTTCTTTCTCCTACAAGGAGGCCGCACACTTTTCTTGGAGCACGTCGTGAGCTTTAATCTCATCGCTGAGGTATTCCAGCATGTGGTGCAGAACGGGACGGGGCTGGTCCGTCTAATCTCCCGGAGGACAACAGTCTTCCTGGGACCGTGACCTCATTTGTTCCAAATGCGAATGCGACGATGACAGGACTCGACTGACTCTCGGTTACTTTAGGTCTGGATTATTCAACGAGTCCCTTGCGACACTGAAGTGGTGTGTTTAGACTGCGCACGCTGGTATGTGGTAGAGTCTGTGAAAAACCAGGATACAGTTCATATTTGTGGTGGAAAAACACATTGAAATGATTTCTGAAACGACCTGTAAATGCACTGATTTTAATTAAAACCAAGTCGGCTACCTGGGCGGTGCAGTTAACAAGCGAAATAATTCGTATCCCTGGTGATTCACAGGAGTCCTTTTTTTAGTTGGCCCGCTCACACTCCCTTGGCTACTGCTCTCCCGTGGGAACACCTTGACACCAGCGGTTGTCTAAAACAATGATAGGCTGCACGTTACACACATCTGGTTTGGATGGCTGGAGTCTGCGTCCTCCTGAGACGACTCCTGCTTATTTGTCTTTCATTTCGAGGCTTGTCCTCGGGTCTCCTCCCTATCGGAGCGGGAGACATCTTCGGACCCGCTTCACTAGCTCTGCAAACAGGAGTTAACTGAGCCACTACCGCAAACAGACCCCCGTCACCCCGACTCAATGGGGCAGGTGCGTCTGACGCCCGCCGCTCGGTGAAATGAAAGCTAAAGAAAACTATAACAAATCATACAGGAACACAAACAGTTATCTGAGCCTGAGGAGCAATGTGAGGAGTGTGACGGATGAACACACACGAGAGAGAGAGAGAGTAAGAAACATAAGAGACAAGCTAGAACTGCATTACAAAATAAAGTTATATTTATGTTAAAAATCTATCCATCCGCCCATCCATCCATCCATCCATCCACCCATCGATACATCCATACCATCCATCCATCTATCCATATATATCCATCCATCTTTATATGCATCCATCTATACACCCATCCATCAATCCATCCATCCATCCATCCATCCATCTGCCCATCCATCCATCCATCCATCTGCCCATCCATCCATCCATCCATCCATCCATCCATCCATCCATCCATCCATCCATCCATCCATATATCCATCCATCCATCCATCCATCTATATATCCATCCATCCATCCATCCATCCATCCATCCATATATCCATCCATCCATCCATCCATCCATCCATCTATATATCCATCCATATATGCATCCATCTACATATCCATCCATCAATCAATCCATCCATCCATCCATCCATATAGCCATCCATATATCCATCAATATATCCATCCATCCATCCATCCATCTATATATCCACCTATCCATCCATCCATCCATCCATCTATCTATAATATCCATCCATCATCCATCCATCCATCCATCCATCTATATATGCATCCATCAATCCATCCATCCATCCATCCATCCATCTGCCCATCCATCCATCTATATATCCATTCATCCATCTATCTATCCGCCCATCCATCTGTCTGTCTGTCTGTCTGTCTGTCTGTCTATCTATCTATCTATCTATTGCATTCTATATATACATTATATGTATTTGTACTTCATATAATGTACAGTATATAGTATATATAATATATTCAAAAAATAATAATTTGAATTATAAAGTCATTTAAATATTTTTGTAAATTTATATTGGTAAATTGTTCATTTAGAATATATATATTTAGTATATTATAATTGTATCGTATATTTTATTGTAAGCTTAGAAAATACGCTACCATCAAACTCTGCCTTAGAAAGCAGCTGCTTGTGTTGTGTAGACGGCTCACTAGAAAAGAGCAAATGTATATACATATATATTGCAGGTGTGTGTGTGTGTGTGTGTGTGTGTTGGGGGAAGGGATGTTTCATGCAGGTTGAAAAAGCACCTCCATCCTTCAGTTGGTTTGTTTTGCATTTCTGGTAATCACATGCAACCAGGCATGGTGTGTGTGTTCACGCAATACAGCTGTTCTACAGCCGAACGTGACATTCTGACATCATCAGTGAGTCCGCGGCTGTCTACAGCAAACACAGAGGTCAACCGTGTCAAAACTGGAAGATTCCACCCAAGAACTGACCCTTAACAGACACAACACCTTTCTGGCATGCTTTCCTCCCCCTTTCTCTCTCTCTTATTGAGGCTCCGGTCTTTCCTCACACTCATTTACTGCACAGAATCCGTCTAACGTGACGGATGAGGACTGTTCGCTTTTTAGTGCAGAAGATGAATGGACGAAATATGCTGATTCTCCTCTTAAAAAAAAAAAAAAAAAAGAATAATTCCCATCCGAACCGCTCCTGAAATAACCGCATTTTCTGCCCTCAGGGGACGGGTGTAGTTTCGTCTTTCTTTGTCTGAAACGGAGGATGCAAACAAACTATGAAAAGCCTGAAAAGCGAATCAAAATGAATAATATCTGCGCTGCATTCCTCGATTCGTTCTGCCGGTCGCTTGCCAAGCAGTGTTGTGGAGAGAGACAACAAAAATCACTGGTAAATTTGTTGGTTTTAATTGCATGGCGGAGGGAGAGACATTTCGCAGGTCAACCCAAACAAACAAATGCGCCAGCCGGAGGAGTGTAATTTAGTGCAATGAACCAGTACATCTGAGAGGTGAAAACTAGCCTCGGTGGAATATATAAATGCATTTTACAGCTTTTCATCCGTCATCCCCGCATTAAACATTATTCCCAATCGAGAGTCTGAGGTTTGCTGTGATTACCTTCCAGCTCTAGAATGAGCTTTTACATGAATATGACAAGATATGATTTGAAGGCATATATTGATAAAGCTCCCAAGGCCAACATCCTCTTCAACTCCTTGGAGAAATATTTAGCGTTAAATACAAGTTAAACTATATCGATAGCATCTTAACAGCAAAATAATTCTGATTTGTACTTTAGTTTGTAAAATCAAGCCAAGAAAAATGTAAATGCATTACTGTCAACCCATCTTTTATGACTTGTGAGTCCAAAAAAATGTGTTTCTTACTTATAATGCAAAGGCGTTATCGCTTAAATAGAGATCTTAAAGGTATAGTAGCAAAAAAAAAAAGCCTATTTAGTTCTAAAGGTCAAAAAGAAATTAGTTTCACATGACATTTTCTAAATTCCGACAGACTAACAGTGGACTTCAGGGGAATAAAACGCTGCAAAAGAGTAGAATATGGCATTTCTGTTACATTCAAAACATGCCTTTCTAACTCATTTCACAGGAAAAGGTGGTTTGCCAATCAGAACAGAAGTAATTTACATATAGACGTTTTAAAGGTACAGTAGTAAAAACAGCCTCTCTTCTCTACTCACAGGACACTCACTTCTTATCCTAAAATAAGGATTCGCAAAAACATGGCTAATATGCTGTATTAACCAATAATCTAATTAGGAGTATCAATTGTTGCTGTTGCTATTGCTTTGCTGAGAATGCGCTTTTAAAGAGCTCAGGTATTCAAAACCACTGTTTTTTTAATTGGGAAAGCTGAAAGTACAGCAGAAAGAAAGAAAAATAAATCGCTGGGAGTCTTGACTTGCCCTCGTGCATAAAGAGTCTTTGTGTGATAATTGTTTGACAAACAGTTATCTAAAAGTCTGTGACCTACAAAGTACATTTAATTCCAGTGACTCACACCCACACTCATGTAAACACACACACACACACAGCTGTATTATCCCTTCACAAAGACATATGCAACAAACCTTCCAGGAAATGCACTTCTTCAAAATTTCCAAACACATGCCACGTCACCAGATCTATACTTCTATTCTGTTTTTTTTCTTTTTTTTCTTTACAAAGAGTCATTACTCACAGATTGCCTATTGAATTCTAAACATTGTGTTCACATTGAGACTAATTGAAGCCTTTTGCTTCCAAACAGTATCGTGTAACGTTTTCAAACAGAAGACGCGCTCTGCGATTCATTGCCTGCAGCCACAGTCTGTGATTTCCACCACCGCAGAAATGGAGACTATGTGTTCTATGCGGACTGAGTTTATAAGCAAACTGCTTTCTCTTTCCCTTCTCAGGAGACAAAAAAAAAAAAAAAAAAAAATGTTGGCTTAGGGATCATTCTGGGCCAGGAAATAGCCAAAGACCAGATCATACCTTACTGCTGCCGAAAGACAAAACCTCCATAGAAAACAAAGGAAATCCTCAAAAACAATAATATTGTGGGAAATTATAGTGACATCCATCCCGATCTGACATCTAGGAATGCACGGAATCAGCTGTGCCTGTTTTCTGTGCCATTTAGCTGGACACTGTTGTGATTTTGTCAAGAAACAAAGCTAATGATCAATAAATAATTAACATTATTGTGACAGGAAAGCTGTAGGGACATGCCACATTTAAGCAACTTTATTCAGGTCAAAAATTATTTTTATTTATTTATTTATTTATTTAGTTTGTTTTTAATCAATTAAATATAATAAAATATTTTATACAACAAATAATTATTACAAATCATAAATAATAATAATAATAATAATAATAATAATAATAATAATACAACAACTACTACTAATAATAACAATAATAAAAAAAATACATATTATTATTACTGTTTTGTGCATATGTATTTTTATTTGTTTGAATTATTAATAAAATAAAATGTTTAATTATTTCATAACAAAAAACATTATTGTTAACAATAAACAGAGACAGATAGATAGATAGATAGATAGATAGATAGATAGATAGATAGATAGATAGATATCACTTGAATATAGAGATCACTTAGATAGATAGATAGATAGATAGATAGATAGATAGATAGATAGATAGATAGATAGATAGATAGATCACTTGAATATAGATAGAGATCACTTAGATAGATAGATAGACAGATAGATAGATAGACAGATAGATAGAGAGATCACTTGAATATAGATAGAGATCACTTAGATAGATAGATAGACAGATAGATAGATAGACAGATAGATAGACAGATAGATAGAGAGATCACTTGAATATAGATAGAGATCACTTAGATAGATAGATAGACAGATAGATAGAGAGATCACTTGAATATAGATAGAGATCACTTAGATAGATAGATAGACAGACAGACAGATAGACAGATAGATAGTAGATAGATAGATCACATCTATTTAAAATCCAAAAAAAGTCACCAGAACATTCAAAATAACTTATCAAAACAAATAAAAACCCAAGCAGGGGTCTGACGGACGAGGACTGAGCACCACCTGTCATGTACAGTCATGCCTCCTGGTCCGAAGGCCAAAGTTTATACCCAGCAGCTGCCCTGCACCACAAAGAGCTCTTCCATGCCATGCAATTAACACCAGCACCCCTCCGCACGCTCACCGCGACCTCCGACCTTTCTTTAATAGCCCTTCTTGTGAAGAATCCGTGGGCTGGGCGTATCCTTGGATGCCCTTCGATGAACGGCCAGATCAGACGTTTAACGCATGTCCTGTTATTAGGCTCCTTTGTGCTTTAATGTATCAATATTTGTAGGTAAGCCGAATGAGGTCACGAGGTCACGAGCCCTGACCAGGGAGGATTCTGGGTGCTTGATCAGCAGTGGGCCGTTATTGACAGTCGGTCGAGAAAGAGTCGTGCGCTTGGATGAGGGATCTTCGGCGAATCGTGAGGAGATGCAATTTTCAGAATGTCAATGTGGGGAATTAAAAGTCGATGAGGAAAGGCCAAGCCAATCAGCACTGCCCTCTTCTTTTAATGGCTCCAGGTCAACCAATCAAAAACCGGCACCGCATACTAAACAGACTGTATGGCGGAAAACCAATGTTTCATGTCACAGAGCATGAAAGAGTGTTGGCAGGAGAACACAAAGATGAAAAACTAATCCCACATTGCTTTGGTATGATCCGACATAACCGTTTATCAAAATACCATTATGGAGAGAGAAATGAGATTTTAAATTATTTTTACTATTTCTATTGATGTATGTTGTCCATGCTTTCTTGTAATGCCAGTTAATGGCACACATCCTGATATATGACAAGGAACATTAGTTGTACCTCACTTCTCCTTGCTTGGAGAACAGCTTAAGTAAATGTGGCACATCTTACCCCACAGTCGGCTGCGGGGCACATTCCCGCGACGCGCGGCTGCACCAGCTGTGAAGACCGCATCTTTAGTGTGTCAGCAAGCACACATAATGCATCTGTGCTGCTCTATTTCTTCCTGTCGTCCTTTTTTTCCCTCTTCTACCTCATTCCTTGCTCAACCCCTCCACCCTGCCTTATTTCTTGGCTCGTTGCGATCTCTGGTAGCACTCAACAAACCACGTCTGCCTGCTCGAGTCTCAAAGCTGCACTTGCAGACCATATAATGGCCTAATGTCTTCCTCTGTTTTCAAAGAGGAAAAAAAAAAATAAGGCCCAGTTAGAGCCAAGACGAGGCTTTTTAGGCTGACAGCAAGAGTAAATTGAAATGCTGAAAGAAAGCAAGAGTGTGCTTCTGCATGAGGCAGCACTCTGGAAATGCATTTTTTTTTTATATATAATTTGCTGATAGATGTACATCCGTACGTATCAGGAACAACCATCAGACAGCGATTGTAAGGAACGGGATAATAAATCAGTCCAGCGCAGACCTGTCTGCACTGTAAAATGAATACTTCCAAGGGCTGTTTGTCATGAAATGAAACATTTCTGAAAAAAAAAAAAAAAAACCGCCCTGCCATAATTCAAGCCATACTGTATTTCTATCACGTCTGTTTAGAGAAGTAAATCAAAAAACGAAGACAGTGGAAGGGGGAAAAGAGAGAAGATCTGTTCCAAATCCTAGTAAGTTACCTTTACGTATCATTCCTTCACAGGCAGCATCCTAAATAGAATGAAACTTTATAAGTGAGTGATTTGGAACGCTCCACATAAAAGTAGCCAAAGTGACTTCAGTAAAGGTGACTCAATGTGATAATTTAGAGTCTGCATAGAGCACACAGGTAAAATAGTCCATATTTAACCTTTTATTTTCATTTATTAATCAATACTTTTCAGTATTTAAATTAGCAAAATGTTTAACCACTGTCTACATACAGTAAGAGGCAGTGGAAAATTCCCGAAGGACTGGCCGAGCTGACGCTGTTCTCTGCGGGTACATGAGCGCTGAATGGCCACTGGAGCTCGCATCTACGAAAGCGTCTAAAAACAGATTGTAAAATAGGCCCTATGATTATATATTAGTCACATATTTGAGGTCTAAATAACTACATCCTTCCCTAAAAACTCTTAAAACTACATTTTGTGACACAACAACAGCTATATAAAAAAAAAAAAAAAAAAAAGGTGGATTTGCTTGACCGCCATGACAGCCGCCACAAGCGGAGTGATACAAACGGTGAAACGGTTCCAGTGCTGATACACGGGGAATATCGCACTGCTGGAAAAGCCTCTCAGCCAATCAGAATAGAGAACCAGAAAGAACTGTTGTATAATTAATTACAATGTATGCAATTATATGAATGCAATGCAAGTCATTTTGAATAAAAGCATTTGCCAAATGCATAAATGCCAATATGAATATTTAGAATGATCCATAACATTTATCATGCTTTCTCCACCATAATGATTTATTTATTTATTTGTGATATACCTTCATCTGATGAATTTCTGAAGGCACCATAGATGTTTCCTTCACTGCCTTTGATATCCCACAAACCTGTGCTTTCCATTCCATGACAGTTGAGCTAAAAAAACAAAGATGGCATCTGAAAGTTGCAGTCGTTGGTCAGTTTGTGTGCAAATGTACATTTCTGACCCACTTTTCCTACTTTTGATGTCATTTCTAGTGTGAAATGACTATTTTAATAATTAAATATTCACTTAGTTATCACCAAAATGCTCTCTACTTTGTCGTAGATCTTCAAACCGTTACGTTGCCTCTGAAATCTGCCAAGTTATTGCCTGATAAGGCAGCGAGACATCAACTCAGCTCACTAGGCTTTCGGACGCAGCCAAACATCATAAAGCTGCCTAACTTTTAAAACACTTCCTGTTGGGTACTAGGTTTTGGAACTGAGACA
The DNA here is from genome assembly GCF_951802725.1 of Rutilus rutilus. NCBI lineage: Eukaryota > Metazoa > Chordata > Actinopteri > Cypriniformes > Leuciscidae > Rutilus > Rutilus rutilus. Next base: position 30,306,302 of record NC_140223.1, read on the forward strand.
AGAACGATTCAAGATGGAGTATCTCCTGTGTACGAGCTGTAGAAACGACATAAATGCCGCCAAAATGAGACATTTTTGGACTGGAATGAGAGAAAAAGACATTTCATCAGGCTTCTCTCTATCTGCCGGTCTGGCTGAAGGCATCTGCCATAGATCCGTATGTTCCTGCTGTGGTGAGTGTCTCTGTGAGCCAGAATCAATGATCTTTGTCTAATCAATGTTTCATTACCAGCATGAGATATTGCATACACAGTTTACTATGAGCTGTCAGGAGGGGTCTCATTGTTATATTGGCAAGCGATGAATGAATCGCCTCAGAAACCCTGGCTTTACCCGTTAATCACTCTTTAAGTCTGTCAGATAATGTACTATCGTCTTAAAAGGTTACAACGGTTAAGCTATAAATAGGTATTGTAAATGTTTTGGTAGCCTAACAACTTTCAGGTACCTCATTCTGTTAAATGTGTAATGCTAAAGTAATGTTAGACATCTCAGACATGCCAACGACAATAACACAACACAAATGCCGTTTTAAAGGCTACACTAGACTTACGTTCTACGTTCAAACTGTTGACTTTAATAATACAAAAAAATTGGTAACACTTTATTTATTATGTTAGGCATTAATTATGCCTTGTAATGCATTGTATGGTACCATTATACATAAAGGCTTTAAGTTTGAGCAGATGTTTTATACCATAATCACTGTCCTCATCAGAGCTCATTTCCCAGTAGGCTACATACAGCATCTGGCTCATATTTGCAATCTGACATGTTCTCAAAACTATCATTTTCAACATCTTCTAAATCAAATTCTAAATCAAATTTATCAATTTTGATAGCTGACAGCTACCATATCCATCATCAAGTGACAGTGACACTAATATTTGATTGCATTCAGTACTTTCTCTCAGTCATTTCAAGTTTTGCTGATGATACTTCCTATTCTTTTGTTTTCTGCCTGCGGTAACTATGAGTGAAACGTCACTTCATCATTGTGTTTCAGACATTGCCAGCTTGTGGAATAAAGGTGAATTGCACTTATTCAGTCATCAAAGACTAAATTATTGTTGTGCAGAAAAATATACTTGCACTGTTACACGCCTCGGGTTGTTAGCGACCCTATACATTTGTATAATTATATATATAAAAAAAAAAAAAAAATGAATTGACTGAGGAATACTAAGGTGGTTGACGTCTAACTTAAAAAAATTAATGAGGAGGAGGGTAGTGACTGACGACCCGGGTCACCAAAGACCCGAGGTATCCGTTTAAGGGTTTGAAAGAATGAGGTTACACATTATTTTAAGGGTGTCTGTGTTACAGTGTAATTATACTGTACATTTAAGTACTGAGTAATAATAATTAACTATGTACATATACTTACTAAAGGGTTAGGGTGTGGTTTAGGGTTAGCTGCATGTAATTATGCACATTTTATAGTAATTATTATGCAACATATAGTAACTACATGTAACAAGGACACTGTAAAATAACGTTACCCAGAATGATTTCATAAAAAACTCAGCTTAACCTGTAATCAATTCATTCTGTGACTGTGAAATGTTGTATTATCTTTTTAAAAGGTTTCAAAAACTAAGTCAAATGTTTTGAAAACCTCAGTATCTAAACTTCATTAAACGTCTAAAATACGAACAAACACTAATTAAACCATCTACATGATCACTGTTGTGCATCTAATAGAGTTTTCCTTCAAAAATACAACGTGCACTGAATCTTAAAAAAATACCAATAAATCACTCTCTAGCCATTTCTGTTTTTCTGTTTCCTTCAATTACGTTATAGAACTTTGAGAGTGCAAGAGAAGAAAAGGGCAAGCACTCGATTATTGAATAAAAAATAAAAGGACTAAAAAAGAAGAATTCAAACAAGTGGTGGACATATATATTTGAAAGCTCTGGATGGGTAACGCAACAGTTCCAGGCCTTTCCGAATTACGTAAAAGCCATTATGTGGACGTGAACACAATCAGAATGTTTCACAAGGCCCTTCTTTTTAAAATTCGGTCTCGCTCCCTGCTGTTCTCGTAAACCGAATCCCTCCAGGAACCCAGGAACCGCCTGCCGTGAAGAAGAAAAAAAAACTTGTTGACTTGACACTGATGAACAAACTATCAAGCAACAGGAAAATTAAGAAGGATTATCATAATTCTGGCGCACAGGTGTTGACAGCACAATTCAGTCATTTCGCCGCGTGAGTTTCAAAGGAAATACGATTACGGATCCTCCATTGTGCTGTCAGCCATCAATGGCGTTCGGTTCTGTGTGAAACAACCACTCTTGTGTCGACAAAGACAATTATTAAAAGCAAAACATCCGTCATGAATTCCCCTAAAGTTTGCGCGGCTAATTAGCATCCGTATCTGCTGCAAAGATGCGCCGCGGCACTTGCTGGAAAGAGGGAACAGATGAAAGACAAAGGCAGGAGAGAATAGAAGAAGGCACACTTTGATGCGCACATATTTTGCCACGTTGCATCTCGGAGTCTTGTCACATTTCCATTACTGTGGAGTTCTTTCTTACGAACGGTTTTTAAGGTTTTTCCAAATCCGACACTGCTGAAGGCTGCTGTAAATCTCAGGTGGGTGTGTTTGCCATCCGTCTCCTCTACACACTCAATGCAGCAAAACATCTTAAAGGATTATTCAACATCTTATTGACTGTGGTCTAGACATACCTTGATATTTAACAAAGGTGACAAGTTGAGAAGTTTTAACACCAGGATTGGTGCTGGTTGTCCACACCAAGCTTCTTAACTCTTCCTCCGCTAGCATTTAAAAAATAATAATAATAATAATAATTTTCCAGCCACCGACAGCATTTTTGATCCTTTTCACTAAAGTTTCACGGCCCCCAGAATGTTGTTGTATGAATATCTGAACATGCAATATGTCAAAAGAAAGAGCAGACCATCTGCTTTAAAAAAAGCAACATTTGCATTTTTTATAGCAACAATTGAATGTGAAAAAAAAAAAAAAAAAAGCAACATTTTGAGCAAAAAGCTGAGAAAATTGTGTTTTTGTCAAAGACGACGTCTGGATCGGATTCACAACGATGATCGAAACATAAATGGAGTAGATCGAGTCCATCAACAACCCCAAAGCTTCACAGTCCTGTACCTCGTCCTGGGTCGACATTTCATTGAAATGTGACTATCTATGAGATTGCATGTTTCTGCTGCTTTTTCGCCTGTGTTTTGATCTGAAATGTGTTTTGATCTGAAATACGTGAATTATGTGGCGCCCCCTACCACATCCCAGTGAAAACACAGAAAGCCGGAAATTTTAGTCGATGGCAGGAAAGCGTTTTCTCACAAATGACGGAAAATGTCCCTCAATGTCGGGGAAAGAGTTAACTTAGATTAACCAACAAGAATACCAAACTAATACTAGCCAGCATTAACATTGCAACCTTACAAACACTAAAATATTCAAAACATATTATAATGAAATACAAAATTTAATTATAAAAAAATATAGTAATGTTAGCATTATATAAGTTAGATTTACTAAGTACGTTTTGGTGATAGCAAACTAGCACTAACCAACAAAAAACAACCAATAAATAAATAAATAAATAGGAAAGTTATTATAAAAATAATTTTAAAGCTAAGCATTATAAAAGTTAGGTACTCTAACTGGCTAAATAGTAGCAAATTAGCATTAACAACATAAATCAACCTTTCAAGTAAAACAATTTTTTTAAATATTATAAATTGTATTATTATACAAATTTGAGTGGGGAAAATTGCATTCAAATAGGTTAGCTATAATGTTTTGGTGGTGTAAAATATGGCAGCTAGACTAGTTACAAACTAGCACTAACCAACATATACCAATCTGATCAGTACAAACATCTTACTCATCTAAATGCATCTTTTAGCAGGGAGTTTCACTAGTTAGTTTATGCTAGAGTAAAATATGACTATCACCTGTAACAGCAGCACCAAATGAGTACTAACCAGCTGAACCATCTAAATAGGCATTATAGCAGGGATCAACCAGCCAGGTTTCCCCTCACCTAGACCAGCTCTAAACTAACCAGCATAAATCAACATTACCAGCAGTAAAAAATATTAAAATTGTTTTTCAGTAGTGCTGAACTAGTTTCAGTAGCTAAGTTATGATGATGTGAAACACGGCGGTGCTCATCGACCAGCTAGACATGGAGCGAAACCTTGTTTACCAGCACACTAACGGTGTAAGATGGTCTTTTCAGAAGACATATCTGACTGTTCTGAACTGAACCAGAAATATCTTCTCGCTTAACCCTGAATCTGCACATCCATGACGAAAGAATCTCTAGTAAATCACAATAATAAAACCGTGTCATACACCAGATTACCCATTATTTGACCGCAGGCTTCTAGTTCTGGTGACCCTACTGACCTGGTCTTATGACAATTTATCAACTCAAAGTGATTTAGACACCTAAGCGATACAGTGCGAGAGGTTAAAAGGTTACGGCATGATTTTTGGCTTCATCTCTGCATGGGGCGTTTTCGCCACAGGAAAGGCATAAGTCACCCATAACTGTTTCCTCGGATGGAGACAGCAACGGCCTGCACCTATGTGATAGATTGAGCTGACAAGTTAGCATTAAAAAAAAAATAAAGCAAGGAATATGGAATCGTATTAATTAAAAAGAGTAAAACGAGAGAGCCCTCCTGCAGAGTGACGGAATAATGCAATGCAAGCGTGGACCTTATTAGCAACGGGTTGGAGAGCAGCAGGTTCTGTCTCCGCTCAAACACACAGCAAACACACAGCAAACACACGCCGTGCCCCCACCCTCACCCAGGCCTGTTCCATCCATCACACAGCAGGTTAATGTGCGCACACACACATACACACACACACGTCTCTGGCCCCTTGTCCAATGTTTGAGGCTCATAGCTCAAATCTGTCAAGGTGAAGTCAGTGCTAACAGAGAAGTACTGTTAAAATCCATTACCACATTCCTGTTTCAGGACGTAAAGAACTTGCTGTGCTGAACGAATCATAAACCACTTAACCAAATCTA